>NC_134249.1:6796086-7105000 GCF_965152275.1 Natator depressus
TGATTCTGGGGAGCCAGGCTAGATTCCATCGTCCCCCCTCAGCACCTCACCTTACCCGCTCCCCCAGCCAATGTTCCCAGATTCATTCATGCCCCTCAAAGGACCAGAACAGCCTCAAGCAGGGAAAAGAAGTAATCTATTGAAGACCGTGGTGGATTTTAAAATCCACAACGTTCAATCACAATAAAATCTGGTGCATTTTTATTTTATTTTGGTTTTGTCAGAATGCAGGTTCTGAGAGACAGATGTCAGCCTGGCAGGCGGGGGGATGGGGGAGGGAAGGAGAAATAATAATCATTTAAAAAAAATCATACAACTCCACAAGACTAATGCAGGCAATTGGTATCCACGCAGCCACACACTACCATCCTTACTCGTAGTGAGTAGCATCTTTGGGCAGACAGTGATACTCTTGCTCACATGGAAAGGTAACGGACATTTTGAGTAAGCCATTTTTCAAGATGCCAAGTAGTTTTCAATGACTCTTTTGAAAGGCCGACAAACCGGCCCTTACTCTGCATGCCGTGTTGTTGGAGCCACGTCGGTCCCATGATCTGAGCGAGACAAGGCAGGAGAGGTCATATCTTTACTTGGACCAACTTCTGTTGGCGAGAGAGACACGCTTCAGAGTTTACACACAGCTCTTCTTCAGGTCGTCTCAATGAAGTCAATGGAGCTGGATGCTACTCAACATGAGCATGGGTGGCAGAGCGTGGCCCGAGAGCAGGGGCCCCAAATCCTGCCACCTGCTTCTCTGTTTGTTGCCAGTGTAGAGACACCCCCATCCCCAAATTACTCCTTTAAATCAAAAGCGGCTCTCAGCTACAGCTGTGCAGGCAGAGGAGGAGAGACCAGTCAGGCTGGGAGTTTCGGGCCAGGGCGGTGCGAGGGCATTAATCGAGACAAGATGGTGGCTACGTCCCCTGGAGCTGCGTGGCCACACAGCAGCCTATTGAGCGCCGCGCAGGTGCTCAAGGAACCTGCCCAGGGACCAGCTGTGGCCGGGACGCCCCCGCATCCCCACCTACCCAGCCCCCAACCTGCGGCGGCCGGAACACCCCTCCCCCGACCCCAACTGTGCTGTGGCCGGCCCCAAGCACGGCTGGGGTGCCCCTTCCCCAGCCCAGACCTGGTAGGGTTGGGGGAGAGGCGCCTGTCTTGCAGCCCCAGCCCCCAGAGCTGCCGAGGCGGGGAAGAGGCACCTCTCCCCCCACAGCCCAGGTGCTGCTGCGGGGAGCCCTTTCTCCCCGTCATAGCCCCTGAACACCCTCCTGCACACCAAACCCCTCAGCCCCAGCCCAGTGCCCGCACCCCCAGCCAGAGCCCTCACCCCCCAGCACCCCAACCCTCTGCCCCAGCCCTGAGCCCCCCATCCCCACCTCAGGGCCTGCACCCCCAGCCAGAGCCCTCACACCCCTGCACCCCAACCCTCTGCCCCAGCCCTGAGCCCCTCATCCCCACCTCACGACCTGCACCCCCAGCACCCCAACCCTCTGCCCCAGCCCTGAGCCCCCAACCCCACCTCAGGGCCTGCACCCCCAGCCAGAGCCCTCACACCCCGCCTCCCCAACCCTCTGCCCCAGCCCTGAGCCCCTCATCCCCACCTCACGACCTGCAGCCCCAGCACCCCAACCCTCTGCCCCAGCCCTGAGCCCCTCATCCCCACCTCAGGGCCTGCACCCCCAGCACCCCAACCCTCTGCCCCAGCCCTGAGCCCCCCATCCCCACCTCAGGGCCTGCACCCCCAGCCAGAGTCCTCACACCCCAGCTCCCCAACCCTCTGCCCCAGTCCTGAGCACCTCATCCCCACCTCAGGACCTGCACCCCCAGCACCCCAACCGTCTGCCCCATTTCTGAGCCCCTCATCCCCACCTCAGGGCCTGCACCCCCAGCCAGAGCCCTCACACCCCTGCCCCAGCCCTGAGCCCCTCATCCCCACCTCAGGGCCTGCACCCCCAGCACCCCAACCCTCTGCCCCAGCCCTGAGCCCCCAACCCCACCACATGAATTTTGTTATGTGCATTGATGCACATAAAATTCGTTCCACACCTGGGTGAGAAAAAGTCGAGGCAGCACTGGGTGGGGGTCCAAGCAGAGCAGCCAAGCCGAATCCAAAGGCGAGCCGGAGGCTGGGAGGGACAGGCAGCCTGCGCAGAAGCTGCCGAGGGGAAGGCTCTAGCCCCAGGAGCGGCGAGGGGTCATGTGGGAGGAGGAAAGCGGGTCTGGCTCAATCCAGCCAGCACCAGCGCCCCAGCGGGGCGCAGATACCCCCCACCCCGGGGTGCGGATCTCCAGCCACCCTCCCGATCCTGCCGCACTCACCTCTGCGCCTGCCGTGGCTCTGCCCCCCGCGGTCCCCCTCGGCCCGGTGCGCGGGGGCTCCCGGCGGGCTGGGGATCTTCTCCATGCTCCGGGACGAGCTGCCGGCGAACCCGCTCGAGTACCTGCCCTTCTCGGCCAGCGGCCTGGGCTCCCCTTGCCCTCGGCCCGGCCCGCCCTTGGGGGCGGCGGGGCGCGCCTTGCCGTGGGGGTCGCACCCCCCCGGGGCCGGCCGGGCCGCTTTACCCCCGTTCGCCGGGCTCAGCAGCGAGGCCCGCAGCCCCAGCACGAACCTCTCGAAGGTGAGGTAGCCGCTGGCCGGGGCCGCCTGCCGCAGCCCCTCCAGCACGCCGGGGGGGAGCTCCCGGGCCTCGGCCCCCTGCCAGCGGGACTCGATCTCCCGCAGGTGCACGTAGCCCCGCCGCCGGTCATCCAGGATGTCGAAGAGGGTCCGCAGGCTCTGCAGGAAGGCTCTGGGCAGCCCCTCAGTGCCGCAGGGCAGCGAGCGAGCCCCGCGCTCCGGAGCCATCGGGGCCGCCGACCCCGGGGCAGCCGCGGGCTCGGCGCGCTGGAGATGGTTCCACCCACTTCCGCGGGGAACGCCGCCTGGCTCCGCTCCGTGGGTTTCTTTCATTTTTTTTTTTTTTCCTGAATGGGGGCACCCCTCTCGGTTGACGTCACTTCGTTAGCATTCTCCTTTCTCATTGGCTGGCGATGGGCAGCCCCGCAGGCTGATTGGCTGGGGAGGAAGCTGGCCGGTTTGATTTTTCCAGCGCGGCAGGCCAGCCCTGCAGCTTGGTGTCATTTAAAACCTAACCCAACCCAGAGAGCCCCCTACAATGGGGCGCTGAGATCCCCCCAGCCGCCCTCTGCACCCGCCCTTCACGTTGGGTTTCTCTCCGCCACGGGGGAAAGGCCGGGGAGGGGGATATTTTCTACCTAATCAATGCACGAAAATCCCCAACTTTTAGTCTGTTCAGACAGCAGGGAGCTCAGGGGCCGCCTTTGTGAACAGTCCGGATTGGACCCCTATGTCCCCTACCACCACTTACACACCTATGGCTGTGACACTCGCAGCACCCATCGCTGAACTTCACCCACCACCGGGAGTCCTACATTTGGGAAGGATGCCCTGAGGTTGGGTGGGTGTGGCCCCCCTACCCCAGCCAGGGGCAAAAGCCTTGTCCCTAGGGTGAGACAAGGTTCCGCAACTTTCTCTTCCTCCTGCAATTAAGGGCTGTGTTTGTGGGTGTCAGTGAGCCATTTAAAACCTCACCTACACATTTCCCCCCTCTTTTTAAATACATCAACTCACTCAGATTGTCCCAGACCTTGAGACAGCCACGTGTATCTGGGGATAAAACAGCCTAGAAAATTCTGCTGCAACCCTACCAAAACAAAAGCCAGGCGGTTTGACATCTCTGCTCCTAGCAAAGGACGCTACATGCCTAAATGCCATGCTTGCCCTTGCTCATCCGGTGTGCCCTGCCCTTATAAACAAGAAGGAAAGTTATGTGTGGATCTATTCCTCTGAATTACTTGTACTAACAGCAGATACATAATGGGTACACTCATATGTCCCCAGTTCTTAACAAAGCAGGTAGGTCTTATTTTAGGCGGACCAGACTGGAGCTTCTCCCAGCAGCTGTCCAGTCATTTGTAATGTTTTAGTTTCACCTTTGTGGAGACTTGAGAGAACCATAAATTATCTACCCCCTTTTTCCTTTTTCATGTATTGGATACGAGTCTTCCCCACATTTTGAATGGGATGCTGAAATGAACATGCTCGTTTTCCTTTAACTTTCACAAAGTCTTAATGGCCCCAGATATCTTTGTGCAACAGTATAATAATGGATGTTGGCTGAGTTTTGGGGGAAATGTAGTTAATTCACTGCTGCTGCAATCACTGAACAGGGAATGCACATGTATGTTTCCACAGGTTCTACATGATTAGTGTCTATTCTCAGTGACGGACTGTAAGATTTGTGGAGTATGCATAAAGAAAAGGAGTACTTGTGGCACCTTAGAGACTAACCAATTTATTTGAGCATAAGCTTTCGGCAGTACAGCTCACTTCATCGGATGCATACTGTGGAAAGTGTAGAAGATCTTTTTATACACACAAAGCATGAAAAAATACCTCCCCCCACCCCACTCTCCTGCTGGTAATAGCTTATCTAAAGTGACCACTCTCCTTACAATGTGTATGATAATCAAGGTGGGCCATTTCCAGCACAAATCCAGGGTTTAACAAGAACGTCAGGGGGGGTAGGGAAAAAACAAGGAGAAATAGGTTACCTTGCATAATGACTTAGCCACTCCCAGTCTCTATTCAAGCCTAAGTTAATTGTATCCAATTTGCAAATGAATTCCAATTCAACAGTTTCTCGCTGGAGTCTGGATTTGAAGTTTTTTTGTTGTAATATCGCAACTTTCATGTCTGTAATCGCGTGACCAGAGAGATTGAAGTGTTCTCCGACTGGTTTATGAATGTTATAATTCTTGACGTCTGATTTGTGTCCATTTATTCTTTTACGTAGAGACTGTCCAGTTTGACCAATGTACATGGCAGAGGGGCATTGCTGGCACATGATGGCATATATCACATTGGTGGATGTGCAGGTGAACGAGCCTCTGGTAGTGTGGCTGATGTGATTAGGCCCTGTGATGGTGTCCCCTGAATAGATATGTGGGCACAGTTGGCAACGGGCTTTGTTGCAAGGATAGGTTCCTGGGTTAGTGGTTCTGTTGTGTGGTATGTGGTTGCTGGTGAGTATTTGCTTCAGGTTGGGGGGCTGTCTGTAGGAAAGGACTGGCCTGTCTCCCAAGATTTGTGAGAGTGTTGGGTCATCCTTCAGGATAGGTTGTAGATCCTTAATAATGCGCTGGAGAGGTTTTAGTTGGGGGCTGAAGGTGACGGCTAGTGGCGTTCTGTTATTTTCTTTGTTAGGCCTGTCCTGTAGTAGGTGACTTCTGGGAACTCTTCTGGCTCTGTCAATCTGTTTCTTCACTTCCGCAGGTGGGTATTGTAGTTGTAAGAATGCTTGATAGAGAATGCTTGATGTAGTATGCATGCGTGTGAACTGGTGCACCATTTTTTCCCTTTAGTTTTCTAGCTTTTGCCATCAAAGCAGCATGGAGCTTATAATTCTTTTTATTTATTCATTTATTTATACTTATTTTATTAAATCTTGAAACCTGATGCTACATAGAAGAGATGTTAAAGCAACATCCACATTTTGATTTGAACTCACAGGAAATGTAGGATATGGGCAGAAATTAATTCCCCCAGCGGTGATCAGGAGGTGCAATCCATATGGCCTTTTGTCAGGGGCTTTGTATTTATAGACATCTCTCAAGACTAAAACTCCAGCGGCAATTTGTCCAGTTACACCAAATTCTTCCTGGAGTCCCCCACAACCGGGTGTGTGCTGGAATACCTCGACACAATAGGGTGAGTTAAGAAAACATTTCAACATCCCACCTGAATTTCCTGTCTCTTGTAAGTTCAGGTCACACCATGAAAGGGCTTAAATATTTCTGCCTTTTGCATGGAAATTTTAGTCCAGATTTGCCCACAGTGAACTGGGATGTAATTGCCCATTGCAATTCAATTCAATGCTTTGCAATATTTTCCACACGAATATATCCTCTGGAGTCTGTCATAAATCAGATGACACACATCCTGCTCTTTTAAACTACTTCCATGAGCAATAATACAGTTAAAGTGAATGAGAGAGACTCATGTGGATTAGGTAATAATAACTAGCTCTTAAACATGGCTTTTCATCAGCAGCTCTCAAAGCACTTCACAACCTTTAATGTATTTATCTTCACAACATCAGTGTGAGAGAGATTCAAACTCTGCTTTTACAGTTGTTTACAATCCAGTAGGACGAACTCTCCTGGCTTAAAAAAAAGAATAACTTCAGTTCTTTCAACATAACTGATGCAAGTTGCTTATTTTGAAATCTGTTGAGGTTATTTGTACTGACATTCTGGGAAGGAGCAGAAAAGAGCATTGGGGCTGCGGTATAGCGCTTGCATAGGCTTTCTTTGCCCTGTTTTTAAGAGTTAACAGCAAGAGATTGATAGTCACATCTACATCGAACACATCGCCGGCCACCGACAGTACCAGGAGGTGTGAGCCGGTACAACATTGTGCATCCACTATGGGAAAGGGACTGAGAGACTTTTTCCATTGGACCATATGAACTGGAACCATAAACTCACTGAACATTAAATCCCACCAAATGAGGGTAAATCCATCCTCATCATTGTATCCATTCATTATACTCCACACCTGAACATAGCCATTATATGAACAACTTACCCCCATATCTCAATGTCTGTACTTTGACCCGTTAAACTTTTACCCCCAGTCAGGGAGATTGCAGATTATGATTCCTTATGCCACCCATTCCTAAACCGAATTTCGCACCCCTTGATAATCTGTACCTTATTCCCTAATAACTAGAAACTTCTATGCTTAAACTCTGTCCCGTTTTCTTTTTACTTCAACATCATCTTAATAAAAGTATTAAATCTGTTCTTATCAGTTTAATATCTGATATGTCCTTTATTTAAGGACTGTATATTAAATTGATTTTTGAAACAGGGGGATGGAATAGGAGCTTGCTCTATCCACCCCACGCATTGACCTGGTATTGCAGTGCTTCCAGGAACAGTGCATTTCCCTTTGGGGAGAATATTCTGGTCAGAAAAGCAGAAACAGTTTTACTGTGATGATGCTTCTTTAAAGCTGATTTTTTGAAGTAGTTGACAGATCTGTAGTGCTTTGGTTTCTTTATAAGAAAATATTATTACAATCTCCTAGGGGTGTTTTGTGAGTCTATTGTCTTGCTAGAGAACTGTTTAAGAAGCCAGCATCTGTCTTTCTGCTGTGAGTCTTTCAACCGCATGAGGGATGAATGCTTTCCAGACCGTGGGTCTTTTGGGGAGATGGTTGGTTGGCTTTTGGTTTCTTTGTATTTTGGAGGGGGGGGGGTTGGTAATATTTGAGGTCACATGTATATCAACAACTGTATGAGTTACATAGACTTCTCCCTACCCAGCCTATGTTCCATGTATCTTGGTTTCTAAGATCAAGACAAGGCACTAGGTGTCATAGAATCATAGAATATCAGGGTTGGAAGGGACCTCAGGAGGTCATCTAGTCCAACCCCCTGCTCAAAGCAGGACCAATCCCCAACTAAATCATCCCAGCCAGGACTTTGTTAAGCCTGACCTTAAAAACCTCAAAGGAAGGAGATTCCATCACCTCCCTAGGTACCCATTCCAGTGCTTCACCACCCTCCGAGTGAAAATGTTTTTCCTGATATCCAACCTAAACCTCCCCCTCTGCAACTTGAGACCATTACTCCTTGTTCTGTCATCTGCTACCACTGAAAACAGTCTAGATCCATCCTCTTTGGAACCCCCTTTCAGGTAGTTGAAAGCAGCTATCAAATCCCCCCTCATTCTTCTCTTCCACAGACTAAACAATCCCAGTTCCCTCAGCCTCTCCTCATAAGTCATGTGTTCCAATCCCCTAATCATTTTTGTTGCCCTCCGCTGGACTCTTTCCAATTTTTCCACATCCTTCTTGTAGCGTGGGGCCCAAAACTGGACACAGTACTCCAGATGAGGCCTCACCAATGTTGAATAAAGGGGAACAATCATGTCCCTCGATCTGCTGGCAATGCCCCTACTTATACATCCCAAAATGCCGTTAGCCTTCTTGGCAACAAGGGCACACTGTTGACTCATATCCAGCTTCTCCTCCACTGTAACCCCTAGGTCCTTTTCTGCAGAACTGCTGCCTAGCCACTCGGTCCCTAGTCTGTAGTGGTGCATGGGATTCTTCCCTCCTAAGAGCAGGACTTTGCACTTGTCCTTGTTGAACCTCATCAGATTTCTTTTGGCCCGATCCTCTGATTTGTCTAGGTCCCTCTGTATCCTATCCCTACCCTCCAGCGTATCTACCACTCCTCCCAGTTTAGTGACATCTACAAACTTGTTGAGGGTGCAATCCACACCATCCTCCAGATCATTTATGAAGATATTGAACAAAACCAGCCCAAGGACCGACCCTTGGGGCACTCCGCTTGATACCAGCTGCCAACTAGACATGGAGCCATTGATCACTACCCGTTGAGCCCAACAATCTAGCCAGTTTTCTATCCACTTTATAGTCCATTCATCCAGCCCATACTTCTTTAACTTGCTGAGAAGAATACTGTGGGAGACCATATCAAAAGCTTTGCTAAAGTCAAGGAATAACACGTCCACTGTTTTCCCCCCATCCACAGAGCCAGTTATCTCATCATAGAAGGCAATTAGATTAGTCAGGCATTACTTGCCCTTGGTGAATCCATGCTGACTGTTCCTGGTCACTTTCCTCTCTTCTAAGTGTTTCAGAATTGATAGACGTTGAGGACCTGCTCCATGATTTTTCCAGGGACTGAGGAGAGGCTGACTGGCCTGTAGTTCCCAGGATCCTCCTTCTTCCCTTTTATAAAGATGGGCACTACATTAGCCTTTTTCCAGTCATCCGGGACTTCCCCCGATCGCCATGAGTTTTCAAAGATAATGGCCAGTGGCTCTGCAATCACATCCGCCAGCTCCTTCAGCACTCTCGGATGCAGCGCCTCCGGCCCTATGGACTTGTGCTCGTCCAGCTTTTCTAAATAGTCCCGAACCACTTCTTTCTCCACAGAGGGCTGGTCACCTCCTCCCCATGCTGTGCTGCCCAGTGCAGTAGTCTGGGAGCTGACCTTGTTCATGAAGACAGAGGCAAAAAAAGCATTGAGTACATTAGCTTTTTCCACATCCTCTGTCACTAGGTTGTCTCCCTCATTCAGTAAGGGGCCCACACTTTCCTTGACTTTCTTCTTGTTGCTAACATACCTGAAGAAACCCTTCTTGTTACTCTTAACATCTCTTGCTAGCTGCAACTCCAAGTGTGATTTGGCCTTCCTCATTTCACTCCTGCATGCCCGAGCAATATTTTTATACTCTTCCCTGGTCATTTGTCCAATCTTCAACTTCTTGTAAGCTTCTTTTTTGTGTTTAAGATCAGCAAGGATTTCACTGTTAAGCCAGGCTGGTTGCCTGCCATATTTACTATTCTTTCTACACATCGGGATGGTTTGTTCCTGTAACCTCAATAAGGATTCTTTAAAATATAGCCAGCTCTCCTGGACTCCTTTCCCCCTCATGTTATTCTCCCAGGAGATCCTGCCCATCATTTCCCTGAGGGAGTCAAAGTCTGCTTTTCTGAAGTCCAGGGTTCATATTCTGCTGCTCTCCTTTCTTCCTTGTGTCAGGATCCTGAACTCGACCATCTCATGGTCACTGCCTCCCAGGATCCCATCCACTTTTGCTTCCTGTACTAATTCTTCCTGGTTTGTGAGCAGCAGGTCAAGAAGAGTTCTGGGCACACAAGGGTCCCAATCCTGACTTGTTTCCCCCAAAACCTACTGTAATGTAAATGCTAAATAATAATCCTTAACTTCTCAGTGTTGCCACCCTCACCATTGGAAAATCACAAATCAGACTCCCCAAAATCACAAGATTGGCTTAAAAGTCATGAGGATTCTTTTTTTAAAAATGTAATGTGGGTTCTCTTTATTTCTCTTCTGGTTTCTGAACCAGGCAAGCTAGAAACTTACCTTTCTAGTGCAGCCAGAGCCCCGGAGAGCAGGAGCCCCGGATGCCCGGGGCTGGCAGACAGCGGGGCTCCTCACGGTTGTGTGTTCCACACTTCGATTTCACCAACCAAGTATCAAATGTGAACTCCTCAGGCACTAGAGCAGCCTTAACATGGAGTCACAGACAGCCCCTTGGGCACCCTGCATCTATCTTGCCACCCAGGTGAGCCTGCCTTTGTGAGAAATGGTTCCTTGCACCAAAAACCATAACAATATTCCAGTCACTCAGACCAGTCACTGAGCCAGGTCAATTGCACCTCAGTTCTCAAACCGAAGACAACGTTTGTGGCCAATCCTATAATAAACTAGCTAAATCCTTACTAACTAGGAAAAGAAACAAACAACTTATTTACCAGGTTAAAGCAGGGAAACATACACACAAAGGAGTTACAGTCGGAGGTTTCGAAGAGTAGTAGAAGCTGCTGTAACACGCAAGCCCAGTGTGTCCCTGAGGGCTAACCCTAGCCAGACCGCCGGGATCCCTTGCTGACGCTTAGAAGGCGTGCCCTCTCCCAGAAGTCCAAGCAGCATAGGGACAACAGTTTCTTCTTGACAGGGATTTTTATTCCATTCCCCCAGAGCTCAAGCTGATGGGGCAAGTGTTTGTGCAGGTCTCCGCCTCCTCGTGGGTATGGGCGGGTGGGTGAGGAGGAGCAATCAACCAAGTCTTTTGTCCATGGATGATCCACAGTGGCTTGTCTGATGTCCCAGCGCTGTCTCTTGTTTGAAAGGAGATGACTCCTCTTCTGGTAAACTAGCATTTCACTCTTGGTAATGCTTCTCTCCTGACTGGTGGCGGCATGGGGGTTTATAGTTTTAGTGCCTTATAACACTGGATACAGATATTATAGGTGAGAATAGTGCATGCAGCAACTCACAAGCTTTTCATAAAGTCTAAACACAAAACACATTTTTATAAATCCAATGCCTGTTTTAACAACAAAACAAACAGGTGAGCAAGACTAGTTTCTAGCCATGTGTTTGTCACTTTTCAGTAAAGCCTAGGGGCCTTGGCATGAGTTGGCATCTGGTCTGCCAGTGTCAGAAGAGGATTTTCCCTCTTATCCTCAAGTGTCCCCCCGGGGTCTGTACTGGGACCAGTACTGTTCAACTTATTCATAGGCAGCAGGTTAAAAACAAACAAAAGGAAGCATTTCTTCACACAGCACACAGTCAACCTGTGGAACTCTTTGCCAGAGGATGTTGTGAAGGCCAAGATTATAACAGGGTTCAAAAAATAACTAGATAAATTCATGGAGAATAGTCATTAATGGACCTATTAGCCAGGATGGGCAGGAATGGTGTCCCTTGCCTCTGTTTGCCAGAAGCTGGGTATGAGCAACAGGGGATGGATTACTTGATGATTACCTGTTTTGTTCATTCCCTCTGGGGCACCTGGCATTGGCCACTGTCAGAAGACAGGCTACTGGGCTAGATGGACTTTTGCTCTGACCCAGTATGGCCGTTCTTATGTTCTTATCCCATAACCACTTAGTTTTCTTTAGAGCCTTTGGTGAGAGACCCTGTCAAAGGCTTTCTGAAAATCCCAGTTCGCTATATCGACTGACTCATCTTTATCCACATGCTTGTTGAGATCCTCAGAGAATTCTAGAAGATTGGTGAGGTACGAGTTCCCTTTCCAAAAGCTGTGTTCACTCTTTTCCAATACATCCTGTTTATCTGCGTGCCTGATCATTCTACCAGTTTGCCCGTTACTGAAGTTAGTCTCACTGGCCTGCAATTGCCAGGGTTGCCCCTGGAGCCCATTTTAAAAATTGGGTTTACATTAGCTACCTGCCAGTCGTCTGCAACAGAGGCTTGCTTCAGTGGTAGCTTGCGTACGCAGCTAGAAGTACTGCAATTTCATATCGGAGTTCCATCACAACTCGTGGTTCGAAGCCATCTGGTCCTGGTGACTTCTTCCTGTTTAATATAACAATTTGTTCTAAAACCTCTTGTACTGGGATGGTACTTCACATCTGTCACCCAATAAGGAGAGCTCCAAAGTGGGACTCTCCCTCCCGTCCTCTGCAGTGAAGACCGCTGCAAAGAATTCATGGAGCTTCTCTGCAATGGCCTTGTCTTCCTAGAGTGTCCTTTGGCAGCTTGTGGCCCTACCGCCTCTCTGGCAGGCTGCCTGCTTCTCATGTACTTAAAAACATTTTTGTAGTTCGCTTTTGTGTCTTTAGCACGTTGCTTCTCAGATTCTTTCTTGGCCTGACTTGTTAGACTTTGACACTTAACTGGCCAGAGTCCATGCACCTTCCTATTATCCTCACTAGGATTTGATTTCCAAATTTTGAAGGATGACTTTTTGCCTCTAACAGCCTCCGTTATTCTGCTGTTTACCTAGGGTGGCATTCTTCTGGTCCTCCTACTGTTGTTTCTGATTCAGGGCACACATTTCATCTGAGCCTCTAACTGTGGTGGTTTTAAACGGTCTGCATGCCCCTTGCAGGCACTTAACACTTGTGACAGCAGCTCCTTTTAATTTCCATCTAACAATCTGTACTGATGCCGATAGGGTGACTTTCGGTCTTTAACTTTGGTAGCTAGGAAGATGGTAAATCGGACAGAAACCCATTCGACAAACCTCTTCATTTCCTTGTTATTTCCTGACTTTTTTATTCATTTCCTTTTCCTTATTTCCCAGCAGATTGACTAGACACCAGATTTGGGTGCTAGCAGGGGGACCTGGTGAGCTCCTTATTTTCTGATTTCTTTCGGCAGCGTTGAACTTGCCAGGGCACAGTCAGATTCTGGATGCCCATGTAAATGTAATGAGTAGTGCTCACCTTTAGTTCTGTTTCTTAGCTCTTTTGGGCACTCAGTCTTTTGTCTGACATGTGGGATCCCTGCATTAGGAGAGATGGCTAATTAATCAGACCATAAACCTCGGAAATCAAATGAAACCTGAAGTCCATAGAAGACCCCGAAAGGCCCTTGGGGAGTGGAGTGCAAGTTGAGGAAGAGTTCCCTGTACAGCTTACCTCTCAATTATTGTTTTCTTGTACTGAGTGCAAAAGTCAGGAATCAGCTCAGGGTAGGGAGGGTATACCATATGTGTGCAGTGGTTAGACAGGAAACAGCAAGGAACTGGACTGGTATTGAGTTAAACTGTAAGTATCTTATGTATACCTGAGGACTGTATGTTTGAGATAGTTATGTGGGAAGTGGAGGTTTTCAGTGGGCTTTTAGAGGAAATTAAATTGAAAGGCAGCAGAAAGTGGAATCCCAGCTTTTTAAACAATCTGCCAATAACACAAAAAAAAGCTCATGTCTAGTTACTCATTCCAAATTAGAATAAAGTTACAGCAAGATTTAATCATAAATGAAGTAAAATCCTGAAGATTTCAGAACACAACTCCTATAAGGAGACACAAAGGAAGCAATACAAAGTCAACATTGTCACAGAGAAGCGCAGTTAAACTATTTCTCTTTTTTTAACCAGCGTAGTCTCCCCAAATGGAAGGGCACTGTTCCTGGAGAAGGGTCCTGGAGAGGATTTCTCTTGTTGGCATAGGCCATCCACCTCCCCAAAAGGCAGGAGCGAGGATGATGGAAGAATTGTTCTGTCCACTACCTGGACTGATGTAGCAGTGCCGACTTATGTTCCCCGTGCAGACCAGGCCTGAAGGTTGGTGCGTGCTGAACAGTTAAGTCAAAATAGCTCCATCCATCAGGGATGTGTAAAAGGAAAACCCACTCCTGGGTGACACAGCTACGCCGACCTAAGCCCCAGCATAGCTAAGGGCATTCAGGGAAGCGGTGGACCTACAGCAACGGAAATACCTCCTCCACTATGGGGCTGTGCCAGCCTAGTCTCCGTAGCACAGACAGGGTTGCCACCAAGAGAAAGAACAGACAGCAAAAGCCAAAGCGGCCCCAGGACAGGGAGTGAGCCTGCATGTTGGACGAGGGGATCAGGTGAGACAGTGTTTTTGACAGGCCATCCTCCTGCCAGAGGAGGAAGAGCCAAGAAGGAGGGACAGGCAAAAAGCGGCAAGCAGGAAAAGAGGCAGAGCAGCCAGGCAGCTCCCCTTAGGGCAAAAGAAGGCACTGGTCCAAGCCCCCCAAAGGCAGACTTAGAGAGCAGGCCAATCCAAAAGCCCAGGGAAGGACAGAAAAGCAACAAAGAAGCCAGCAGCCTGATCTCCGATTAACAGAGCAGCAGAAAGCACAGAGTGTTACAGTAACTCCTCACTTAACATGGGTCCATTGTTACGTTGCTGATCAATTAGGGAACATGCTTGTTTAAAGTTACACAATGCTCCCTTATAATGTCATTTGGCAGCCGCCTGCTTTGTCCACTGCTTGCAGAAGAGCCGCCCTTTGGAGTGAGCTGGTGGGGGCTGGGAACCAGGGTGGACCGACAGCCCCCCAATCAGCTCCCCACTCCCCTAAGTTCCCCGTGCAGCAGCTGCCCAGCAGGCTAACAATTGCAGGCAGTTCAGCTGTCCCTCCCCCCACTGCCGTGTGCTGCTCCTGCCCTCTGCCTTGGAGCTGCTCCCAAGTCCTGGGAGCCTCCTGCTTGCTGTGCGGGGGGGGGGGGGGGGGGGGGAAGAGGGGTGCTAATGTCAGGGTGTCCCCCTCCCCCAGCTCTTGTACCCCCAGCTCCACAGAGCAGGGTGGGGACACGACAGGATGGAGGGAGCTTGCTGGTAGCAGCTGCTGTCTCAACTTGCTGATCTACTTAAAATGGCAATGTACTTAGAGTGCGGTCAGCGTACTTAAAGGGGCAATGCACATCTGTCTCACACACACACTGTGTGTGTCTCTGTCCCCCTCTTTGCCTTGCTGTCTCCCCTCCCTCCATTTTTGCTGACTTGTAGAGTGTGAGGCTACATTAACAACAATGGGTTAATCCTTGAGGGCTCAGCCGAGTGCTAATTTCATCATTTGGCAGCAAGGCATTCCCTGGGAAATAGCCCACTCTCTGACTTCACCACCTCAACCAAGCTTCACAATCATCATTGCTGTGTACAGTATTACATTTTTATTTAAAACTTATACTGTGTATATGTGTATATATATATAAAATAGAGTCTTTTGTCTAGCAAAAAAAAAATTCCCCTGGAACCTAACCCCCACCCACATTAATTCTCTAAGGAAATTAGACTCCCTTAACATCATTTTGCCTAAAGTAGCATTTTCCAGGAACATAATCACGATAAGCAAAGAGTTACCCGGTAAGCCAAAGTTTCTGAGCTTTGCTTTCTTTTGTGAGACTCAACACCAGCGGGACTCGCAAACGCACCAGTAGCTACTTACAGACAGCGACAGAGAGAACAAAGCAGCCAAGCAGCTGCCCCAGCGCCCAACCATCCTAGAGCCACCTACAGAACAGAGCAGTCACACAGCGTGGGGAAAACGCTCAATAACACAGAAGAACAGAGCCTCTGCCACCAAGAGACCGCTCCAAACCTCCACCGCTG
Source organism: Natator depressus (assembly GCF_965152275.1). NCBI lineage: Eukaryota > Metazoa > Chordata > Testudines > Cheloniidae > Natator > Natator depressus. The sequence continues at coordinate 6,811,553 of NC_134249.1, forward strand.
AAAGTTTCATTTGCTGTCTTTCTTTGACCGAGCGCCAGGGGAGAGCGCGAACGCAGTCCCCCACTACCACAAATTATGCAGTCGAGTTTCCCGCATTTGGGGAAATCGCAGGGGTCAGCACACCCGCAGTGCAATGGATGAGCCTCACCCTGGGAAAACCACCTTCGTGATCATGGTATCTCCCCTGCCAGGTAAGTATGAGTTGCTCGTTCCCAGCCGCCGCCCGCCCTCTCTCACCCCACACTCTCAAGCCACGGTGGGTCCCGCTGCGCCCCACCCGCCGGCCCCGCCCACACCAGCCCCCACTGCCGAGAGCTGCCCCGAGGTGGCCCCGGGGCCCCACCCTTCTCCACACCAACCCCCAGGTGCCAAATTCGGGCCCTGCTGGGCAGCGTGCTCCGGCTCCCACAATGCTCTGCTCACACATATCTGCATACGTGCTCACGCGGCTCCGCCCCTCCAATCGGGCCCCTCCCCCTGCCGGCTCTTCAGCGCTCAGAGCCCCACGGCCGCCCCTCCCCCACCAGGTGGCCTCGCTGAAGGGCCCCCCCGGTCCCAGCCGGGGCCCGCTCCCCCCGGCGGGCGGGCAGAGCTGCCGCCGAGCTCAGTAACGCGCCAGTGTCCGGCTGCGCTGGAGCCGTAGCCGGCCCGGCCCGGGGTCCAGGCTCCCGGAGAGACCCAGGAACAGCCGGGATCGCGGCCCCGCCTCTGCGGGGGGGAGACGCTGCGTTTCGCTTCCCGCCCCCCCAGGCGGGTGCGATACCCCAGTGACCCCCCCCCGCCTGCTCCCCGCTCGGCCTGTGTCCCGGGGAGCGGCAGCGCAGCCAGCCCCGGGAGCCGCGGGGAGCTACTCCGCAGCGGCGCCGCCGAGGCCGGGGACCAGGCCGGGCCGCCCCCGCCGCGCCGAGACCCTCCGCTGAGACCCGGCCCCACGCACTTTGCAGGGCGCATGCGCGTGCTCCGGGGTTTAGCTCCTAACTCAGCGGGGGGCCCTTTGCCCTCTGGCTGCCCGGCCGGCTGAGTCCTCCGTGCGCCTGCGCGCCAGCGGGACTGTCAGGGGAGAGCAGCTCCCCCCTGCCGGGCCGGCATCCCCACCCCCACCCCCACGCCCACGTCCGCCCGGCCCGGAAACGAGCAGGGGCAGCCCGGAGCGTGGAGAGGGGCCAGAGAATCTCATTTGCATACCCACAGTGCATTGCGCGCAGTGAAGCGAGTCCCTGGTCAAGGGGCTCGCTTTGCTCCCAATAACCACGGTTCCGATGATCAAACTCGGCACTTGAATCGGTTCAATTACATGTCCTCTGAAAGCGAGAGGTTTAGCGGGCTGTCAGTGTAGTCACCGTGAGGTAAGAAGAACACGCTGTTGCCCTGGTAGCGCCTCTGCACCACTTCGTTTATACTCTGGTTTCTCTTCAAATCGTATAAATCTTTCGCCTTTTACTAAAGATTTCCGTGGAGAGAAACGTTCACGAGTTTCTACCCAATTTTTTGAGGCTTCACTTAAGTGAGGCTGTTTTATGTGGTACAAAAAACAGAATTGTTGTTCAACTTAGTGAGTTGAGTTTTTCTTGACCCTTAAAAGTTATAACATAGAAATAAATTTTGAAAAATACCAGTTATAATATACTTAGAGCTAAATATGTCACCGCGGGTGTTTTCAGGATGAGTCTATTTTGTTTCACTTCTTACGTTTTTGGTATTAGTGATTTGCTAAGGCAAGGCTTGCATAATGTAGAAAATATATTTCAGATATGTTTTCAAATTTCATTTTTTTTGTGCTTGAGTTCATTCCCAAACAAAGGAGCTAGAATAACTAATCCCCATATTTTGTGTGTTAATGTTTAATGATACAAAAAGGATATTCATACTGGCCTATCTAGTTATTCTAGATGACTTTATGTAGCAGAGCTCATTAGCAATTAATTCTTTCACCCTCATGATTTCCTGTAAGAAGACCAGAGTGGGTCAGACCAATGGTCCATCTAGCCCAGTGGAGTGTACAGAACAGGACAATTTGGAGTGATCCACCCTTACCTTCCACTCCTGGTCTTTGTGTTGTCAGAGATGTAGGATTTTGCCTCAAGCATGGGATTGCATCACTGACCAACTTCACTAATAACTCTTGATGGATCTGGTCTCAATTAACTTATCTCATTCTCTGTGGAAGCCAGTTATACTTTTTGCCCTCACAACATACCATGGCAAGGAGTTCTGCACATTAATTTAGTCAGCTGGGTCCCGCCCACCTTTACTGTATTGTGAGAAAAGGTAAATAACACTTCACTCTTCACTTTAGCCACATCATTCATGGTTTTATAGACCTCTCTCATAGTGGTTTTTGTGACGATGTGACGCAGCAGGGAGGGGGGAGTGTTGACCTGGGAATGTGCCCTGGGGACGGGAGACCTGAGAGCCTGTCACCTGAGCCAGGAGGGGGAGGGGGAGGTAACACCTCTGCCCAGGAATGTGGACGGAGGCTGCAGCAGGGAACCTGCTCGGTGGGTTTAGTTTCAGTTTGGGGCTGGGTGGAGGAACTCAGGGAACCCCAGGGCTGGGGTCTAAGCTCCCTGCTCCCCCAGAAGGACTTCACTGAGGGGTCCTGGGTGCACCCACAAGCTCTGTTTTGGACTGTGTTCCTGTTGTCCAATAAACCTTCTGTTTTACTGGCTGGCTGAGAGTCTCAGTGAATCCCAGGAAGAGGGGTGCAGGGCCTGGACTCCCCCACACTCCGTGACAACTGGTGGCAGCGGTGGGATCTACTGCACCCCGTGAACGGCGCTTCCTGCAGTAAGTGACTGGGGAACAGTAAAACGAAGGGGGATTGACGGGGACCAGGCGTGCTGAAGATTCAGAGAGAGACGGTTTCAGGGGGCGGTTAACCCCTGGGAGTGTGTGACCAGAGAGAAGGACTTTTGCAGTAACAGGGTCCCCCGGGGGATTGCAGCGAGCGGTCCCAGGGGCGGAGGAGTCTGCAGCTCGACCCTGGCAAAGAGGTGGTGACCTCAAGAAGGACTGGCACACTAGGGGCTTTTCCTGGAAACCGTGGACAGCTGCCCGGCCTGCGAGTGGCCAGCCGGGAGATGTACGCTAAACGCCTTAAGAGCGACCTGGTGGAGCTGTGCCGGCAGAGGGGGCTGCGCGTCGGGAGGTCCACCAAGGAACAGCTGATTGCCCAGCTGGAGGAGAGGGATCGCTTGGATGACCCGATCCCTGTCCCTGAGGGAAGCCGCCCGGCGGACGCAGCGTGGGCCCTGGGGCCTGACCAGGCTGGGAGGGGTCAGACTGCTGCCCAGGACACCCCGAGACCCTTCCTACCTATGCCTGGGGGAGGGGTTGTGGGAAGCCCAGCGAATACCGAGGGCCCCCTGACCCCAGCAGCCAGCAGGGGATCCTCCCAGCGGAGCTCCCCATCCCTGGAGTGGATGCGGCTGGAATGGGAGAGGGAGAGGAAAATGAGGGAGCTGGAGGATCATGAAAAACAACGTCAACATGAGGAGAAACAACGTCAACATGAGCAGGAGGAGAAGGAGAAACAACGTCAACATGAGCAGGAGGAGAAGGAGAGGGAGCGTCAGGAGAAGGAGAGGGAACGTCAGGAGAAGGAGAGGGAACGTCAACATGAGCAGCAGGAGAAGGAGAAACAAAGACAGCATGAACTGGAGCTGGCCAGGCTGAGGAGCAGTGGGGCCCCGGCTGCGGTGAGTGAGGGGGGACCCAAGACTGCAAGGAGCTTTGATAAGTGCTTCCTGGCCCAGCGGAAGGAGGGGGAGGACATAGATAGCTTCCTGACGGCCTTTGAGAATGCCTGCGAGCTGCACAGGGTTGACCCTGCAGACAGGCTCCAGTTCCTCACCCCCTTACTGGACCCCAAAGCCGTGGAGGTCTACAGCCGGATGACAGGGGCAGAGGCAGGGGACTATGAACTGTTCAAACAGGCCCTGCTCCGTGAGTTTGGGCTGACCCCCGAGATGTACCGGAGAAGGTTCCGGAGTCAGCGTAAAACGCCTGAGGTCACCTACCTACAACTGGTCAACAGGATGCAGGGATATGCCCGCAAGTGGACAGCGGGGGCCCAAACTAAAGAGGACCTGCTTGACCTGTTTGTACTGGAGCACCTGTATGAACAGTGCCCTTCCGACCTGAGGCTGTGGCTGGTGGACAAAAAGCTCGCGAACCCCCAGCATGCAGGGCAGCTGGCCGACGAGTTTGTGAACAGCCGGTCAGGGGGTAGCCGGGAGGAGTCCCAAAAGAACAGGCCCCCCCCGATGCAGAGAGAGAGTCACCATGGGGCCTCCCAGCGGGGAAATAGGGAGAACCCCCTCCAAAGGGGAACGCCTGGTGTCGGGCCCCTCCGACCCGTTCGAGGGGACCAACGTGACCTGAGCTGCTATCACTGTGGCCAGAGAGGCCACGTACGGGCCCAGTGCCCCGGGCTCAGGGACAAACTGAGCAGACCCAACCTACCCAGGGTTAACTGGGTAGGGACTTAGCTGGACGAGGGGCAGGCGACCCAGGAAAGGGGGGCTACCAGTTTGCCACCTGCTCAGGAGGGAAGAGTACCCCCAGCCAGCCCCGCCAGAGGGCTGGAGGCTCTGGACTCAGGGTGCTCGGTTTACAGGGTGGGTGCGGGGCTGTCCCTCCGGAGAGAGTGCCTTGTTCCCCTGGAGGTGGATGGGAGGAAGGTCAATGGATACTGGGATACGGGCGCGGAGGTGACGCTGGCCCGGCCCGAGGTGGTGGCCCCAGATCGGGTGGTGCCCAACACCTACCTGACCCCGATGGGGGTGGGCGGGACCCCATTTAAGGTGCCCGTGGCAAGGGTACACCTGAAATGGGGGACCAAGGAGGGCCCCAAGGATGTGGGGGTACACCACCATTTGCCCACTGAAGTTTTGATGGGGGGGACCTAGAGGACTGGCCAAGCGACCCCCAGACCACCCTGGTTGTGACCCGTAGCCAGAGCCGGCGAGGGGCACTGCGACCTGACCCTGGGGAGGGTACCACACTGGAGGCGCGAGACCCTACTCGGGTGGGGAGGGAGCGCCGAGGAGCACGGCTCAGAGAGGCTGCGGCCTCAGACCTGGCCACGGAGGGGGAACCGGGCCCCATCCCTTCCCCAGCCGCTGAGTTCCAGGCCGAGTTGAGGAAAGATCCCTCCTTGCAGAAGCTCAGGGACCTGGCCGACCTCAGTGAGGGACGGACCATACGGAGAGGCTGCCAGGAGAGGTTCCTGTGGGAGAAGGGGTTCCTGTACCGAGAATGGGCTCCCCCAGGGGAAGGGGAGTCCTGTGGGATCAGGAGGCAGCTGGTGGTCCCCCAGAAGTACCGCCGCAAGCTCCTGTCCCTGGCCCATGACATCCCCCTCGCAGGGCACCAGGGAATCCGGCGCACCCGGCAGAGGTTGCTACAGAACTTTTACTGGCCCGGGGTCTTTACCACCGTCCGGCAGTATTGCCGATCCTGAGACCCCTGTCAGAGGGTGGGGAAGGCCCGGGACAAGGGGAAAGCGGCGTTGAGACCTTTGCCCATCATAGAGGAGCCTTTCCAGAAGGTGGCCATGGACATCGTGGGGCCTCTCAGCAAGACGACCCGGTCGGGGAAGAAATACATTCTGGTGGTGGTAGATTTCGCCACCCGCTACCCCGAGGCAGTGCCCTTAGCTTCCATTGAAGCAGACACCGTGGCAGATGCGCTCCTGACCATTTTCAGCCGAGTGGGGTTCCCCAGGGAAGTTTTGACAGACCAAGGCTCCAACTTCATGTCGGCCCTGCTCCGGTGCTTGTGGGAGAAATGTGGGGTCCGGCATGACTGGGCCTCAGCGTATCACCCCCAGTCCAATGGGCTGGTGGAGAGGTTTAACGGGACGCTAAAGATGATGCTGAAAACCTTTATGAACCAGCACCCGCAGGATTGGGACAAGTACTTACCTCACCTGCTGTTCGCGTACAGGGAGGTGCCCCAGGAGTCTACCGGATTTTCGCCTTTCGAACTGTTATATGGAAGGAGGGTGAGGGGCCCCCTGGACCTGATGAGAGACGAGTGGGAGGGGAAGGCCACTCCCGATGGAGAGTCAGTGGTGGAGTATGTCCTGACCTTCCGAGAGAGACTGGCTGAACTCATGGGCCTGGCCAGGGAGAATCTGGCCAGAGCCCAGAGGAAGCAGAAGGTCTGGTATGACCGCACGGCGCGGGCCCGTGCCTACGCCACCGGGGATCAGGTGATGGTTCTCATCCCCGTGAGAAAGAACAAACTACAGGCCGCCTGGGAGGGCCCGTTCAAGGTCGTCAAGCAGCTCAATGAGGTAAACTATGTGGTGGAGCTGTCGAACCGGGCCCACCACCGCCGGGTGTACCATGTGAATATGATGAAGCCATATTATGCCAGGGGGAATGTGGTGTTAGCTGTGTGTGGTCAGTGGGAGGAGCAGGGAGATGACCCTTTAGTAGATCTATTCCCTGGGACCAGAGCTGGTTCCCCCCTGGAAACAATCCCCCTCTCGGATCAGCTCACCCCTGCCCAGCAAGCTGAGGTCAGGGGGGTGCTGCATCCGTACCGACAGCTGTTTTCCAACCAGCCTGGACGCACTAATCTGACTGTCCACCGGGTGCAGACAGGGTCGCACCCGCCGATAAGATGCTCCCCCTTCCGAGTCACAGGGAAAACTGCTCAGGACCTGGAAAGAGAGGTCCGGGACATGCTGGCTTTGGGGGTGATCCAGCCATCGGCCAGCCCTTGGGCCTCGCCGGTGGTGCTGGTCCCCAAAAAGGATGGGTCAGTCCGGTTCTGTGTGGACTATCGGAAGCTCAATGCCATCACTGTATCGGATGCCTACCCCATGCCCAGGCCGGACGAGCTCCTAGACAAGCTGGGAGGAGCTCGGTACCTTACCACCATGGACCTTACAAAGGGCTACTGGCAGGTGCCGCTGGATGCAGATGCCCGGCTGAAATCGGCCTTTATCACCCCTCTGGGGCTCTATGAGTTTCTGACCCTGCCTTTCGGCCTCAAGGGAGCGCCGGCCACCTTCCAGCGCCTGGTGGACCAGCTCCTGAGGGGGATGGAGAGTTTTGCCGTGGCGTATATTGACGACATCTGTGTCTTTAGCCAGACCTGGGAGGACCATGTGTCCCAGGTTAGACAAGTGCTGGACCGACTCCAGGGGGCTGGGCTGACTGTCAAAGCGGAGAAGTGCAAGGTGGGGATGGCTGAAGTATCTTACCTGGGCCATCGGGTGGGGAGCGGCCGCCTAAAGCCAGAACCGGCCAAGGTGGAGGTGATCAGAGACTGGCCCGCTCCCCACACCAAAAAGCAGGTCCAAGCCTTTATTGGGATGGCAGGATACTACCGAAGATTTGTGCCCCACTTTAGCGCCATAGCCACCCCCATCACTGAGCTATGCAAGAAGGGGAAGCCAGACAAGGTGGTCTGGACCGAGCAGTGCCAGGAGGCTTTCCGGGCGCTGAAGGAGGCTCTGGTCAGTGGCCCAGTTCTAGCAAACCCAGACTTTGACAAGCCCTTTGTGGTGTTCACCGACGCCTCCGACACGGGACTGGGGGCGGTGTTAATGCAGGAGGATGAAAAGGGGGAGAGACACCCCATCGTGTACCTGAGCAAGAAGTTGCTACCCCGGGAGCAACACTACGCGGCCATCGAGAAGGAGTGCCTGGCCATGGTGTGGGCCCTCAAGAAACTAGAGCCCTATCTCTTCGGGCGACACTTCACCGTGTACACCGACCACTCTCCCCTGACCTGGCTGCACCAGATGAAAGGAGCCAACGCCAAGCTCCTGAGGTGGAGCCTGCTCCTGCAGGATTACGACATGGATGTGGTCCATGTGAAGGGAAGTGCCAACCTGATAGCGGATGCGCTGTCCCGGAGAGGGGGCCCCGAACTTCCCCAGGTCACTGGTCACAGTGACCCCGCTCAGTTCAGTCTCGAAGGGGGGAGAGATGTGACGATGTGACGCAGCAGGGAGGGGGGAGTGTTGACCTGGGAATGTGCCCTGGGGACGGGAGACCTGAGAGCCTGTCACCTGAGCCAGGAGGGGGAGGGGGAGGTAACACCTCTGCCCAGGAATGTGGACGGAGGCTGCAGCAGGGAACCTGCTCGGTGGGTTTAGTTTCAGTTTGGGGCTGGGTGGAGGAACTCAGGGAACCCCAGGGCTGGGGTCTAAGCTCCCTGCTCCCCCAGAAGGACTTCACTGAGGGGTCCTGGGTGCACCCACAAGCTCTGTTTTGGACTGTGTTCCTGTTGTCCAATAAACCTTCTGTTTTACTGGCTGGCTGAGAGTCTCAGTGAATCCCAGGAAGAGGGGTGCAGGGCCTGGACTCCCCCACACTCCGTGACAGTTTTCAACCTTTTTTTACCAGGGACCCCTAAAATTAAATACACAGGCCTGCGGATCCCCAACCAGAAGTGAAGCGGGGGACATGAGGTCACCTGCTCCCCCCCCCCAATGTAGCAGGGCAGAGCAGTGGTGTGTCTCCTTGGCTAGCTGCTGCCTGCTCGTGGAGTCCGTGGCCTGTGAGGGAACCCTCACTGATGGAGGGGGAGATCTCTCTTCTGCAGTGATACTGCAATTTTTTGTTGTGCCCCTCCTCCCACCCGCAAACCAGGTAGGCAGGCTTGGTGGCCCACTGAGGTGAGTCAGAGGTGGGTCAAGCCCAGGTTTCTTTTGGCAGATGCCCGATTGAGAACCGGTGCTGTATCATATCCCTCCTTAGTCATCTCTTTGTAAGGGGACTGTTGCCCCCTTACTAACATTCAGTGGGGGTGTTTTGGTTGGCTAGTTCCCAGTACTAAAAAGGGGGAAGGGTCAATGGGAAATCAGGACCCTGAGACTGACAGTCCCCAGGAACAATGGGGAGAGGCCAATGCTCGAAGTCAACCTGAATGACACGGCAGGCAAGCTAATCAGGGAGTCAGGAGGCGAGGGAGGTCCTGTCCTCCGTGTGAGCTGGATTTGCCTGGGTCAGACAGAGTGGGGCTGAGCTAAGCTGGGGAGCAGAGCTGTGCCAGATCCAGAGGGACCAGAAAAGCAGCCCAGAGAGAGCAGACCCTGTCCTGGGAGCAGAGCTGCAGCCCTAAAGCCAGAGGCATAGCCCAGAGAGAGCAGACTTCTCCTGGGAGCAGAGCTGCAGCAACCAGAGCCAGAGGGGCCAGAGAAGCAGCCCAGGGAGCAGGTCAGTGCTGGGAGCAGAGTCACAGAAGCAGCCTGCAGAGCAGACCTGTCCTGGGAGCAGAGCTGCAGCAACCAGAGGCAGAGGGGCCAGAGAAGCAGCCCAGGGAGCTGGAGGCAGAGCAGCAGCAGTGCTGAGACCGAATGGTGGAGCTGGGGCTGGAGCAGTCCGGAGCTGGGTGCGGTGAGCAGCTGGGGAGAGCGAGGGGGACCCTGGGCAGCGGGCCCAGCACAGGGAGACGCCTCAGCCAAGAGGCTCTGCAGGCCAGGCTTGGATCGTAACCCCGACAGGGCAGGGGCGACACTGGGAAGAAGGGTCCTACCACTTAGAGCCTGAGAGCGTGGCCACCACCAGAGCAAGTGTCCAACCCACAGGATCCCTGCAGCACAGCCAGGGCCGGAGAAGGAGGCCTGGGACTTACAAGGAGCAGACTGTGAACCGCCCTGACATTCCAGAGACACTGTTTGTGATGTTCCCTGCCACAGAGCGGGGTAATGTGTTTCCTTTAACCTTTCCCATTTTTTCTTATTCTTTTTAAAATTAATTGTTGATTAAATAACTTGCATTTGCTTTAACTTGTGTGTAATGGTCAGTGGGTCAGAGAAGTGCCCAGGGCAGAGAGAGTACCCCGGAGTGGGGACACCCTAGCCCCCTGTCCTTGGTGACCACAGCAGGGCTGGGGGTCGAGCCCCCCAGGAATCCTGGGCCCAGCCTTTTTGGGGTTACGAGGACTCTGCCAGACAGGAGAGTGGAAGGGGAGTCCTCAAGGGCAGGGAGGCCACTGGGTAAAGGAAGTGGGAGCGAGGACTCAGATCCTTTCGCTAGCCCACTTCACCGGGGTAGTACAGAAGCCAGGAAAGTTCCCCACAAGAGCGGGACTATTCCCCTGCTTACATCTTGTCTAAACTGACCAGCCCTAAAGTCTGTAGTCTCGTCTCATACTTTGGAAGCCTGCTATTTACCCCTTTCCATTGTAAAAACTGACTATTTATTCCTACCCTTTGTTTCCTATCTGCTGACCAGTTACTGATCCATGAGAGGGCTGGAGCCATCTGGAGTAGCTTGTGACTGTGAGTGCCAACCTCAGGGCAAACTGTTAAGAAGCAGAGCACAATCCCCAAATTGGTTGTGTGTTCTATGTTTAGATTTCACCAAGTATCAGATTATGTATTATGTGCCTTTTAAGACTTTTTAAACCAAACTTGCTATTTTTGGATAATTTAAGCATTATATGCAGAGGACTAGAAATGTTTTTATTAACCTGTATTTAGATAATTTTAACATTAGCTTGAATAAAAATTTTAAATCTGTTCTTATCACTTTAATAACAGATACTTCCTCTATCTGAGGACTATATGTTAAACTGATTTTTGGAATAGGGAGATTGAATAGCAGTTTACTCCATCCACTACACACATCGCCCTGTTATTGCAGTACTGAACCACCAGGAACGGTGGACCTCCCTATGGGGAAAATATCATTTAGTTTCTCAGAGGCTTGGCATCGGGTGGGGCCACCCCCAATCTGAGAGGTAACAGTAGTTAGCCATTTGGCAAACTGTGGCTGCAGTCCTGCCTGGATAATGGTCCAGACACAGGAGTGGAACCACAGGTTCCCCATGCAGGATCAGGGCCTGTGCGGCCTTCACTGGAAATACAAGTCCCTGCTTTGCTGACCCAACCGTGCAGCAGATTATAAAAAAATGTTTATTTCAGCTATTTGCTTCTCCTCCTCCCAGTCACCAGGAAAGCCAGCCAGCTCCATGGGCTGGTCTGTGAGCAGCCAGTCAGCCAGGTTTGGGGGATGGGGGAAAAGAGACTGAAGGGAAGAAGAGTTACTTTGTGAAAAGCACAAGCCCTCCTCCAAAGCAAACAGAGTGAGTCCTGGAGAGGCCCCACAAGGTGGCCATGAGGAATGAGAAAACATCACGGGAGGACTCGGCCTTCGGCAGTGCAAACAGAACCACCACGCCCCACTGAGAAACCCCCTGGGCTCCTCTGGCTCCCTCCCCCGGCTTCCCTGCATCCCCTTGCCATCCATTTCCTGTGTGTTGATGCTTTTCTGGCTTGATACTACCCCGTAACTGGTCCCCCTGCAGGGAATCGCTGTGAGTGCTCCGAACTGCCTCTCCCATATCACCTCTCTGGGGTTTTTATATACCAGATTGCGTCCAAAGTCATTCAGCCTATTTTCCCCACGTGAGGCACCAGGAGATAAAATTACCCAACCTCCATCACCAGCCCCCCCTCCCTCAATAAAGTTAGGACGAGTCCTGGGTTCAAGCTGAAATTTAGTGAGAACTTGGGATCAGTTCTGTGAGGGGAGGCAGTGTAGTCTAGTGGATAGGACACTGGGGATGTAAATCAGGAGATTTCGGCTCTATTCTCATTCTACCATTGGCTTACCAGGGCGGCATGGATCAGTGTTCATGTCGTACTCCCCATCAGTGCCCTGGCCTGGCTGGGGAAGCTAATGATCCAACCAGTGGACTAAATTCGGTGATGAATCCTGGTCACGTACCACCTGAAGCATATGCTAAGAAGAGTAGCTTACTGTGTGACAGCAGCCATCTTCTGTGCCTCATCTTTCCCACCCACAGAATGGGGACAATAATGCTTCCTCATTTTTGTAAAGCATTGATAGCACTTTTCAGCAGTGGCAGTCAAATGTATTACCTCAAGGCTGATACCTCTTTGGAGAGGGAAAGTGGTGAATATAATGGTCTGTTTAACTGGTTTATGGTGCTTTTGAATAGATTGTGAGCAGAGAGAATTAACAACTGCTAAGTTGTTCTGTCATCTGCTACCACTGAGAACGGCCGAGCTCCATCCTCTTTGGAACCCCCCTTCAGGTAGTTGAAGGCTGCTATCAGAACCCCCCTTCACTCTTCTCTTCTGCAGACTAAATAAGCCCAGTTCCCTCAGCCTCTCCTCATAAGTCATGTGCCCCAGGCCAGCCCCCTAATCATTTTCATTGCCCTCTGCTGGACTCTTTCCAATTTCTCCACATCCTTTCTCTAGTGGGGGGCCCAAAACTGGATGCAATACCCTACTCACCTAGGCTGGAAGGAAGCAGGGCCCTGGAATTTTGGAAATTAAAGGGTCCATCCATTTCCCATTACCAATCAACTGAGCCAACCTAGCCTCTGACATTCCAGTGCTGAGATTGGGGGGGTGGGGGAGGGGGGAGAGAGGTGGCAAGTTACACTCTACTCTGCAGATGTAGGAGTCATGTTTGACTTTAATTTTCTGCTCTGCCTCCTATCTTGGACTGTCACATCCACATTCCTGATTTCTCAGGTTGTCTAGTTCACTATTTGCCTCATCAAGCTTGTAATTTTCCTCTTTTGAACTGCATTAAAATTAAAAACTTTAACCAACATGTTAGCTCAGTTAATCATGGCAGCTGTGTGGAACTCACTGCTGCAGGAGCTCATCACGTCCCACAAAGTGGCTGGATTTTGAGAAGAGCTGGATCACTGCATGGCCACTAACAGCATTTGTTGCTAGGCAAACTAAGGTAATTAGGGTATCCGATGTCATGCTTTAGGGCATAGGTGGATCACTGTGGGTGGCAGGAAGGAATTTTTCTTCCCCATGTGCAGAACTGCACAGTTGGCCCGGTGTAGCACAGTTGTTAATCACCTTTCTCTGAAGCATCAAATCTTGCTAGAGGTAGAATTGATAGGTTGGATAAGACAGTCAGCTCTTTGGGGTAGGGACTGTCTTTTAGTTCTGTGTTTGTACACAACACGCAATGCGGGGTCCCAATCCATGACTGAGGTTCCTACATGCTATGGAAATACAAATAATAAATAAGTTCCTGTGAAACCAGCTGGAGAAAGGTTTCTAAGAGGTCGTGTTTAGCTTGATGTGACAAAGTGGTTTTTTCCTGCTTATTATGTTGTACATGAGCCTCTGAGTCTTACTGTTTTGCATGAATACTGTGTGTATCTCAGTTTCCCTGTGTATTGCACTAATGCCTAGGTGGTGGAAATAAGGGTGTGTGACTTTTGCTGAGACTCTCAGGGCAGGTGAGGCCGGTCCAGCTGCCTGCACCTAGGTGATGGTCGATGCCCTTCATAACTTGAGACCCAGGAGGGGGATGCAACCAGGTGACACTTTGCCCAGAAGTGAGACAAAGACAAAGGAGGGGCAACGGGTGTGTTGGAGGTCTAGTCGCTGGAAGATGGGCAGTCTTCTGTTGGGGACTTGGAGAGGGGGGAGTCCAGGGTGTCCAGCCTGGGGTCCCCCCAAGATGGACTTTGCTGAAAGTCACTGATTTCTGTGCTAACAAGATTTGTTCTAGGCTGTGTTGCTGTTAACTACTAAACCCTTCTGTTTTACCAGCTGGCTGAGAGTCACAGCTGACTGCGGAGTTGGGGTGCAGGGCCCTCTGGCTTCCCCAGGTTTCCCGTCCAGGTGGACTCACCAAGGGGAAGAGTACAGTGTGAACAAAGATACTGAATGTTCTGAGGTCAGTCCCAGGAAGGCCATAGCCGAAGAGACTCCTTGTCCTGAGAGAGTGCCCTGAGGGGAGTCATGCTACCCAGCGTCCTGTCTGGCTTCATACAGAGCAGTTCCAGAGCATCGGACCTGTGACTCCGTCACACTTGGCATGCCACACATCAGGGAATCTCGACAAATAAATGCTGACCGTGCCAATTCATAAATCAGGCAGCAGTGAATATAAACATGCAAGGCAGAACTAGACGTTAGACAAACAAAAGCTCAGGGAAGGATAGTGGTGGGTTTTTAAAGTCAAGGTCTTAGTATAAACAACAACTTTGTTGTTTACAGCTTCAGGGGAACAATAGTTGGGGATTAGGTCCTGCTTTGAGCAGGGGGTTGGACTAGATGACCTCCTGAGGTCCCTTCCAGCCCTAATAGTCTATGATTCTATGAAGAGAAAAACATGAAATGGAAGGGAAAGGAATGGGTGAGGATTTCCAGGAGAGAGAATGAAGTAGGAAGAATGAATGACGTCCTTCATGAATGATGAGGCTAGATGGTGTGCTCAGCAGGCACTCCATGGTGCGAGTGGCATGGCACTGGAAGGGAGTGTACCTGAGTGGGTGCAATGGGGCAGGTTCTACTCCCAGCTCTGGCCCCTTTTTGCCTCTCGTGGAGTGAGCGAGGTGGAATGGCTCTTCGGGAAATTCCCTCCCAGGACAGGATTAGTGCAGGGCCAATGCAGGCAGCCCTATGCTGCTGTCCATTCTGTGCTGCACAGCAGCCCACAGGCAGCCAGGCAAAGCTCTTGTAAATGAGAGTGGCTTTGGGGACTGCTCTCTGTGATGGGCGTGCTGCTGGCCCCAAGCAGCCCCGATGTAGGGAGGTGCAGAGTGGGTTTCAATTCGTCTTTGCACCCTCTCTACCTAAGCTCCAGCACTCGAGGCACAGCACAGAAACTAGCTCAATCTCTCCTGGAGCTGCCGAGCGTCCAGACTACCCGTCTTTCCCTTAGGACATTGCACGTTCCTTCTGCCAATACATCTCGCCAACTCCTCCCCTTGGGGAGGGTTTGCTCCCCAGCTGCAGGAAGAGAGGGCAGTCCCTGTGCTCACATTTGGCCCTGCAACGAGGGCAGAAAGGGGGGTGAGGAGAGCTCCATGTGCTGTCACCTGCACCTGGAGAGGGTCCATGCATGCCTGCTCTGCAGGCCTCATGTGGGGTCTGCTGTGTGCCTCCGTGCCGTGCATTTCAATCCTGCGCTGGAGCCGGACCGTCATTTCTGCGTTGTCCCCCTCTCCTTGAGCACTGACTTTGGCATCGTGACACAACCCTCCCCCTCCCCCTCCACTGAAAAACAGTTTGCCAGCGAAATGACCACGCAGTTAGTGAACACGGCTATGCAGACCCAGAGCACGATAGGTAGGTGTAATCACCTATGTCTGAATTTGGCCAGGACACCCAGGTTAATAGATGGAGCCAAAGGGAGGCAGTGTTGCCTAGTGAAGAGAGCATTAGATTGGCACTCAGGTTCTACCCAGGCCTGCTGGGTGCAGACGTGTCCTAAAAATGGGAGGGCCACAGATGTCCGAACCGTGGCCCCACCCCTGTGCCACCACCGAGGCCCCACCCCTGCAGCACCCCTTCTCCCCGTTCCTCCGCTCTCACGCTGCCCCTTCTCCTGAGGCCCTGCTCCTGTGCCACTACTTTCCCCCAAGATCCCACCCCCCACCACTTGCTCCTCTCCTCCCATCTCTTGCCCTTATGACCGGTAAAAGTGTGGGGCTATGGCTCCCTGGCCCCCACCCCCATTCTGGAGCCCCTGGCTGGTTGATATTGGGCAAGTAATTTCAACTCCGTGTGACTCAGTTTCCACATCTGTAAAATGGTGGTGATGATACTGACCTCCTTTGTAAGGCACTTTGAGATCTATGGATAAAGTTCTACATAAGAGCGAGGCATTATGAATCCCATGTCATTCTATTGATACTGATGAAGTTACACCATTCATTCCAGAAGTTCCCTGAGCTATCTTTGTGTGTGTGCGTGGGGGGGGGGGGTAACTTTTGAACTGTGAGGCTGAGATCTGGCTTTGGTTCCAAGCAGCAGAGGTGTGTGGTGGTAGGATTTTTGGTTTGGTCTGTTTTTTGTGGGATGATGCTGACCCCTTTGGACCTTGGAGGGGTGATTTTTCTCTTAATCTGAGCCAAGGGCTGGATTCAGAGCAGTGAGCTGCAGAGGTTTGTGCATCTGGATACAATGGCAGGTTTCCTATTCAAAGGAGAGGGCAGTCCCTGTGCCTGATTTGGAAAGGACAGGCAAACAAAGGTCTTTCATGCAGCACAAAGTGGGGAATTGATTTGTAACTGATGTCCAGGTAGGTGCCCTTGCAGTTCTCCAGCATAATTCAAAACCCTTCCGTTTCAGTTGGGTACAGTATTTATTTCTTCACTTCTTCACCGCTGTCTAGCATTGCTGTGTGGCCATGTTCCATGCCAGAGGTGGCTGCAGATCCCTGTTTACAGTTTATGGAGCATTTTGACATAGCAAGATCTTATTATTTGTTTTGCAACAGAGCCCTTTCTGACTCCATCCCACAAAACAGGAATACAGCCCTAGCCACAGAGAGCACATTATGGAAACTGTCCACCCTTGTTCCTCCTGAAAACAGGATGCTGCAGAGAGGGTGAGACTGAGGGACCTGCCCACATCCCCTCTTTCAGGACAGGAACTTGTGTCTGGAGCTTCCCAGTAGCAGGATTGGAAAGAGTCCCAGCCACACGGATCTGTTGTTTGTTTCTTTACATTTAGTTTCTAGTTGCTCGATTGCTATTACCACAGCCTGAGCTTGATTGGATCACAGCATTGGGGGGGCGGGGGGGGGGCATAACTCCAAGGCCAGCATTGCAACCAGGACTGGGCAAGGTGCAAATTGCATTGCTTCAGGTTGCAACACCCAGCGTCCTGTGACACTTGGTGTGTAGTGTCAATAACCGCAATTTATAAGAATTTGCTAAATTAAACAAGGGCTTAACTTTATGCAATGCAGGTATTCCCATTGAGAACAATGTCATGTGTGTCTGGGTAGCCAAATACATACAACTAGGTTTGGAAGGATTAGATTTTTATCTGTAAATGTTGACAGATGTCAATTGCACCATATACCCACAAACCTATAAAAATATTTCCATCAATAATAATTGGCATTTACAGATAGGCAAAGTGAGAAAAGCACTGCTTGAGAACTTTATTAGAGTTTGATTTAAGGGTATTTACTTTGTATAGTTTGACATAGAATCGTAGGACTGGAAGGCACTTTGAAAGGTCACCTAGTCCAGTCCCCTGCACTCATGGCAGGACTAAGTATTATCTAGACCATCCCTGACAGTGGTCAATTCATTCCCACCAGCACAGCTACTGCCATTCGTTGGAGGTGGTTTAATTATACCGTCAGGAGAGCTCTCTCCTGCCAGCATAGAGTGACTACCTAGGAGACCTTACAGTGGCACAGACATGGCTGTAGTGAATATTCGGGACATAAGTTTTCCACTGATGTGGTGGCATGTGAAGAAGCAGGATGCTGCTGGAGAGAGTGGAAAGGGTTGAGAGAGGCATTTCTCATTGGTGGATCTAAAGGAATGGAAAAAGTGGTGATGAAAACCCTGGAAATCACATTGTCATCATATGACTTAAAGACTAAGGATAAACTTCTGTTGTAGGTGAGAAAAAATACATGTAGAAAGAAAAATTGTATGTGATTGCTCAGCTCCTAGAATCAATTAACTGTTATTCACACCATATATTAAATAGCACAATGACATCCATCTGCACAAAATAACTGATGGTGCATTAAGGACAAAAATAATCATAAAAATACCATTTTTCAAAGAAATAAATGTTGTGAGTGAAACTGTATTTAGAGGGGAATCCAGGAAATGGAATACCATTCAGTCAATGAGGACAGCAGTTAAGACAACCCTGTGAACTGCTAAGAGGCTATACGCAGACTGGTCGCACAGATGTAAACTGACAAGGAATTCTTATAGGGCTTAATTTTGCTCCCATGTCAGTCAGTGGCAAAACCCCCATTGACGTGAATGGGTCAGCCCTTTAAACACCAAAAACGTATGATCACGAGCAACGTTTTTAGGGTGGCACATTGACCTGAAGGCAGCTCAGTTCATCCTTTCAGACAAACAGTGCATTTCACACAGGCAACAGTGATTCTCAGCCAGGGGTAGGTGTAGCTCTGGGGATACGCAGGGGTCTTCCAGGGGGTCCATCAACTCACCTAGATATTTGCCTAGTTTTACAACAGGCTACATAAACAGCACTAGTGAAGTCAGTACAAACTAAAATTTCATACAGACAGTGACTTGTTTATACTGGGCTCTAGACTATACACTGAAAGGTAAGTACAATATTTCTTTTCCAATGGATTCATTTTAGAATTCTAAAAACGAGAGGGTCAGCAAATGTTCAGTAACAGTGGGGCTGTGACACTTCCCTATTTTTATGTCTGATTTTGTAAGCAAGGAGTTTTTAAGTGAGGTGACACTTGAGGGTCCGCAAGCCAAATCAGACTCCTGAAAGGGGCACAGCAGTCTGGTAAGGCCGAGAACCTCTGGGCTACCCCCCTGCCTTTAACAGCACAGCCCGGGGAAGGAGCGCTGAGATGGACCAGGCAGCCAGACGAAAGACACCTCTCTCGCCCCATTTTTGGTAACTTTCACCCTCTCTGCCCCTCCTTCTCCTGGGGTCCCCCACTCCTCTGGCAGTCCGTCTTCCCCTGTCCCAGCCCCATCTCCTGCAACCGGCCCCAGCTTTGCTTATCCCCCGTTCTCCCCCCTGCCCGTCCCCGCCCCGCCCGGATCAGGAAGCGGAGGCCGACGGCAAGGCCGGGCTGAGGCTGAGCCCGGGGCAGAGCGCGCCCACGGAGCGAGCGAAGGAGCAGGGGCTGGAGCCGGCTGCCGGGGCGCGTCCCGAGCCGGGCATGGCGCCGCCGGAGGAGACCCGGGCGCGGCTGGAGCGGGCCGGCCAGTCCCATCTGCTGCGCTTCTGGGCCGAGCTGGGGCCGGGCGAGCGCGCCGCGCTGCTGGCAGCCCTGGCGCTGCCGGGGGCGGAGGAGCTGGGCGAGCACTGCCGGCGGGCGGCGGAGGCTGGCGCTCGGGAGCCGGGGCCCCTGGAGCGCTCGGGCCGCAGGATGGAGCCCGTCCCGGCCGAGCTCCTGGGCAGCGTCCGCCGCAGCGAGCCGGCCACGCTGGCACGATGGGAAGCGGAAGGTGGGTGAGCCAGCGGGGCCCCGGGGCGAGGGTCCTGCCTGCCGACGGTCACCCCCGAGCTTTGCACGGGCCGGTTCGCCTGGGACCCTCATGCCTCCTCCCTGGGGCCCTGTTCCCGCAGGGGCGCCCCCCCCCGTCCCCATGATGCACCCCCGTGTCTCACCCTATTACCTTCCCCTAGGCTCAGCCGCGTGCCCAGCGCTCGGCTACTTCTTACCCTGCTGGGGCTGCGGCTGCTGGACCTGGGGCCGTCCTTCCCCTCCCCTCCCTCTGGGTCTGGTTACTCCCAGGCGCAGCTCCCCGGAATCCCGCTGGGTGTTATGCACAGGGGCCCAGCCACTGACACCCCTTTTGCAGAGGGGCAGGTGAAATCTCTCCCTAACGGAAGGTGGATAGGGATAGAAAATACGTCGCCTCTATATAAATCCAGGGTATGCCCGCACCTTGAGTACTGCCTGCAGATGTGATCGCCCCATCTCTTGTAAAAAAAGCTTCAGTAAAGGGCAACAAAAATGATGAGGGGGATGGGACGGCTTTTGTATGAGGGGAGATTAATAAGACTGGGACTTTTCAGCTTGGAAAAGGGGGGATATGTTTGAGGACTATAAAATCATGACGGGTTTGGAGAAAGTATATAAGGAAATGTGATTTACTCCTTCTCATAACACAAGAACTAGGGGTCCCCAGCAAAGGAAATTAATAGGCAACAGGTTTAAAATGAACAAAAGGAGCCCCAACCCCTCCTGCACCCCGCACCCCAACTCCCTGCCCTGAGCACCCTGCTGCACCCTAATCCCCTGAGCGCCCTGCCGCACCCCTCCTGCACCCCAATCCCCTGCCCTGAGCCCCCTGCTGCACCCTGTACCCCTCCTGCACCCCCACTCCCTGCCCTGAGCACCCTGCCGCACCCCTCCTGCACACTAATCCCCTGCCCTGAGTCCCTGCCGCACCCTAATCCCCTGAGCCCCCTGCCGCACCCCACACCCCTCCTGCACCCCAATCCCTGCCCGGAGCCCCCTGCTGCACCCCGCACCCCTCGTGCACCCCAACCCCCTGCCCTGAGCCCCCTGCTGCACCCCATACCCCTCCTGCACCCCTTCACCCCCTTGCACCCCAACCCCCTGCCCTGAGCCCCTGCTGCACCCTAATCCCCTGCCCTGAGCTCCCTGCCGCACCCCGCACCCCTCCTGCACCCCAACCCCCTGCCCTGAGCCCCCTGCTGCACCCCATACCCCTCCTGCACCCCCACTCCCTGCCCTGAGCACCCTGCCGCACCCCTCCTGCACCCTAATCCCCTGCCCTGAGTCCCTGCCGTACCCTGAGCCCCCTGCTGCACCCCGCACCCCTCGTGCACTCCAACCCCCTGCCCTGAGCCCCCAGCTGCACCCCTTCACCCCTCTTGCACCCTAACCCCCTGCCCTGAGCCCCTGCTGCACCCTAATCCCCTGCCCTGAGCTCCCTGCCGCTCCCCTCCTGCACCCCAACCCGCTGCCCTGAGCCCCCTGCTGCACCCCGCACCCCTCCTGCACCCCAACCCCCTGCCCTGAGCCCCTTCCTGCATGCAATTTCCCAACCCAGATATGGCCCTCGGGCCAAAAAGTTTGCCTCCCCCTGCCCTAGAGTAATTGTTTCAGGCTAAGTTTCCTCTAAGTGGTGCAGCTGCCTTTTAAGCCCCGCTCAGGGCTGCCTCGGGGAGAGATGTCTCTGCCCCAGGGCGGACCTGCTGCACTGGGGGAGAGGCACCCCTCCCTCAGCCCAGCCCAGCTGGAGCTGCCGCAGCCTCTCCCCCAGCCCCAAGCTGCTGCAGCAAGAGAGGGCTGGGGGGAGTCCTCTCTCCCACCACAGTCCTGGGGCAGCCTGCACCCCAAGCCCCTCATCCTTGGCCTCACCCCAGAGCCTGAACCCCCCCTGCACTCCAACCCTCTGCCCCAGCCCTGAGCCCCCTCCTGCACCCAAGAACAGGACCTCTCGTCTCCGGCCCCACCCCAGAGCCTTCACCCGTAGCCGGAGCCCTCACCTCCTGCACCCAACCCTCTGGGCCAGTCCTGAGCCCCCTCCTGCACCCTGAACCCCTCATCCCTAGCCCCACTCCAGAGCCCACACCCCCAGCCAGAGCCCTCTGCCCCAGCCCTGAGCCCCCTCCCACACTCCGAGCCCCTTGGCCCCACCCCCACCACATGGCTTTTGTTATGTGCACCAATATGAAGATGATGTGTCACACATCACCTCCATATTGGTGCACATAATAAAATTCATTCCACACATGGACGTAAAAAATTAGAGCACTGCAGGCTGTGTGCAGACTCGGGTAGACATCAGTTACGCTTGGGTCACATTGAGCAGAGCCGGATTCACCTTTTGTGGGCCTGACGCCAAACCTATTTGTGGGACCCTTGGGGGCGTTGGGGCATGACGTGGCGGAGGCAGCCTCGCTCCACACAGCCCAGTGCGAGGGCATTGTTTATAAACCAGCCAGAGCAAGACCTGGGCACTGGACTGCCCTGGGAAAGGAGCCAGACCCAGCTGTGTGGATGGGTTAGACAGGTCCACCATTGTAAACCTGGTACCGACAATGAGAAGGTTTGCTTTGAAACCAGAGGCTAAAAACGTAGTTAAAAAAACGGCCTAGAGTCTAACTGTGACCTGCTGGTTGCATAAATACGTGAAATGGGCTGGCTTTGGCCATGGGCCTGGTATTTGACACCCCTGGTCTAGATCTAGCTCCTGTGATGGTCTGTCTCCCCTATTCATGAGCTTACCCTTTTGGTTCACAGTTGTGTTGTTCTTGTGGGTTGCAGCTGGTGTGGAAGGTTGTGTTTGTGGAGAAAGAGACACTCTCGTGTAGCCAGAGAGAGCTCTGAGGATCGGCATAGAGCTCTGGACTCTGCTTTCAGTGGGGAGCTGTCAGGGTTCCCTCCCCACTCTGAACTCTAGGGTACAGACGTGGAGACCCGCATGAAAGACCCCCTAAGCTTATTTCTACCAGCTTAGGTTAAAAACTCCCCAGGCGCAAATTCTCCCTTGTACCTTGGGTTTAAGTAACGCTGCCACCACCAAGTGATTTAACAAAGAACTAGGGAAAAGGACCACTTGGAGTTCCTCTTCCCCCAGCAATCCCCCCAAGCCCTTACACTCTCTTTCCTGGGGAGGCTTGAGAATAATATCCTAACCAATTGGTTACAAAATAATCAAAGACCCAAACCCTTGGGTCTTGGAACAATGGAAAAATCAGTCAGGTTCTTAAAAGAAGGATTTTATTTAAAGAAAAGGTAAAAGAATCCCCTCCGTAAAATCAGGATGGTAAATGCTTTACAGGGTGATCAGATTCAAAACACAGAGGATTCCCCTCTAGGCAAAACTTTAAAGTTACCAAAAAACCAGGATAAACCTCCCTCTAGCAAAGGGAAAATTCACAAGATGAAAACAAAAGGTAATCTAACGCACCTTGCCTGATTTACTTACTCTTTTTGTAATATCAGAGACTTGTACAGGATGGTTTATAGGAGAAGGAGTTTTTTTTTTTTTGACCTGATGCTTCTCTGCTTTCCCCAGAGAACACACCAACAAAGCCTTCCCCCCCACCCCCATTTGCAAGTATCTTCTTTCCCCATTGGTCCCTTTGGTCAGGTGCCAACCAGGTTATTTGAGCTTCTTAACCCCTTACAGGTAAGGAGGAATTCTAGGCTACCCTTAGCTGTATGGTTATGACAGGAGCCGATGCAAAGAACAGGACCATGGTCATGTGTTCTGGGTGGCTTATGTTGCCACCTAGGTGGGCTGCCATATTTTGTACCAGTGGGAGCTTTTTCAGGGCATTCAATGTCATGTCTAGCTATGAGACACAAAACTGAGCTTGGAGATCACACGTGTGTGGAGCATTGTGGCAAGCCCTGTGTCTTAGAGGGTGGAGTGAAGTCTTCTGGTCATATGGAGGTGGGAGTGCGCAGTTTCTGCTCCTGTGACTCTCCGAGGGCTCAGTAGCATTGAGGAATCCCCAAATCCACCTCTCAAGGTTGCAGGGTAGCTCAATAATTTGAGGTCAGGTAGCTCTGGTAGCAGAGGATCTTATAGAACAGTTTTCCAAAGTGTGGGGTGTGCCACCCTGGGGGTGGTGATGAAGGACTAGCTACAGGGGGGCAGCACAGAGCAGCGGCTGTGCAATTTCCCCCATGGTGGGCGAGGAGGGGATTGTGATTGGTTTCATTCTCTTGAAAGTGCGGGGTGGAGGGATGGTTCAGCTTTCAAAACTTTGGGAAATGTTTCTCTAGAGGGAGGTGAGCTCTTCAGAGGGCTTTCTTCTTCCAGCCAGTATCCGAGCAGTCTTGCCTGGCCAGCTGCTCTTCGTCTGGGAGCTGTTTTGCCAGATAACTGTGACAATCTCTGTGGGTGGTGAGATGGGAGAGGGCATGCTGGGTACATCTACACTGCAAAAACCCCCAAAAACATGGCATCAAGTCTCAGAGCCTCAGTCTAGAGACCTAGGCTCTTGGGGCTCTCACTACAACACTAAAAATAGTCGTGTAGATGTTTCTGCTTGGGCTGGAGCTCGGGCTTTGAGAACCGGCGAGGGGGTGAGTCTCAGAGCTTGAGTGGGAAGTTCTACACGACTATTTTTGTGCCCCCATAATGCATGACCCAAGAGTCCAGGTCTGTAGACTCTGGCTTTGAGAGTTGCTGCTGTGGTGGTTTGTTTTTTTTTTGCAGTGTAGATGTATCCTTTGGACCTAGCATATTGTCAGGGAGTCACTGCAGGGGTTGGCAAGTGCTTCCAGTCATTGTCTTCTGGATTGGGTAGAATCCTTTGTAAGTTAACTTGGGAATCTGGGGGAAGAGGGGGTATGAATTCTTGGGGGAAGATCATGGTGATAGTTTCCTTTAGCCTAGAGAGATAGGAATAGTCTTGATTTCCACCTGAAGTCAGGAGTGATCTGACATGGGGAAGGTGGTGTGTTTCAAAGAATGACACGCCTCCTTCCCCCTCTTGTAAATTCTGGAAGATTTCTATTTGTCTCAGGCTTTTTAAACTCCTCTTCCGTCTTATTTTTACAAAATCTAAATGTTGGGCCTAAATTTATTGATGGGTTCTCTTTTGTTAAGGGGTCTAATCTGCTGCTCTGTAGGGCTCGTGTGAGTGTTGTGCCCCGCTGCTCAGCTCTGTTGTGCAGCATCTGGGGGTTTTGCTTTCTCCTTCCCCCACTGAGCACTGTTGTAATTGTGTCGGTGCAGATTGTTTGGGAGAAAGGATCAGTCCATTCTTCCTGCAGGATCTATTTCTGTGTTCACTTTATATGCAAAAAGAGGCTCACAGCAATATTTGGAGGGTAATTATGGACCAACACTGCCTCTTTGCTGGGCTTTTTGTATGCTACAGAAAACAGATCAGACTGTTTTTCAGAGAACATTGCACATTTTTCAATTGCCTGCAGGAATCAGCATTCAAATTAATCATTTGTCATGAGCATTATCTACGTCAGGGATCGGCAACCTTTGGCACGCAGCCTGCCAGGGAAAGCCCCTGGCTGCCGGGGCCAGTTTCTTTACCTGCTGCATCGGCAGGTTCGGCTGATCGCAGCTCCCACTGGCTGCGGTTCGCTGTCCCAGGCCAATGGGGGTGGGAAGGGCGGCCAGCACATCCCTCGGCCCACGCCGCTTCCTGCAGCCCTGATCTATGTATTTGTAATCAAGAAGTGGGACCGGATCCATGATTTTGATCATTTTGCTTAAAACCCTAAAAGCACAAAGCTTAATTATTGCTAATTTGTATTCCAGTAGTTCCCACAGTAGTTCTAGCTACTGTACATCCACCCACAGAGGACACCATAGTCCTTATTCTTACACGCTTTCAATCCAAGAAGATTGCTGTTACACCCCAGTAATAAAGGCCACGTGTTGGTAGAGCACCTCTTACGCTGAAGGATCCAGAATGCTTTGCACACTGTTGGCCCAATCCTGCGCCTATTGAAGTCAATGGCAAAACTTCCAATGACTTCAAGGGGAGCAGGATAAGGCCCCGTGCTGCTTCAGTACCCCTTAGAATGCAGCCACCTGGTTCATAGAACCATAGACTATCAGGGTTGGAAGAGACCTCAGGAGGTCGTCTCGTCCAACCCCCTGCTCAAAGCAGGACCAACCCCAACTAAATTATCCCACCCAGGGCTTTGTCAAGCCGGGCCTTAAAAACCTCTAAGCAGTGATGAGCTGCTAAAATCTTAACCACCGGTTCCCTATAAAAAGTTCTGATTTAAGGGATGTGCCAAGAGGCAAAAGGGGCTTATTGCAGGGGGTGCGGTGGCAGGGAGGGAGTGGCACAAGGGAGACTTGGGCAGGAGGGGGTTGTTGCAAGGGACTGGCAGGCAGGGGTGTGTATGTGCCCGGGGTTGTTGCAGGGGGGTGAAGGTGGCAGGGAGGGCTTTGCACAAGGGAGGAGTGGGCAGGAGGGAGATGGCAGGCGGGGGATGGGGGTGACCGTGGCTGGCTGGGAGAGGATTGCTGGGTGGAGGTTGCCTAGAGGCAAAAGTGGCAGGACAGGGTGAGTTGTTGGGGCGGGGGGGTGTACAGGGGAGAAGGTAGCTGGTCAGTGGGTGTTGGAGGAGGTGGCACTGGCTGGGAGAGGGGTGCCCGGGTTGGTCCCACATACACCATTCCCCAGGCCAGGGACTGGACCTGCCCACCCCCCGGCAGTCCACGGGCCCGTGCGGCTCCCTGCGGCCTGGCTAGGTACCTTGCTGGCAGAGTAGACACCCAGCTTCTCCGCCCAAAGAGCAGAGCGCGGCTGCGCCTTCTTCCCCGTGCCACGGGCCAAGCCGGGCTCCCCGCCGCCCCCGGGGCTCTCAGCGGTGGTGCAGGCAGCCAGGCCCCCCGCGCCCGAGCCGGGCTCCCCGCCGCCCCCGGGGCTCTCAGCGGCGGTGCAGGCAGCCAGGCCCCCCGCGCCCGAGCCGGGCTCCCCACCGTCCCCGGGTTCTCAGCAGCAGCAGCTGCCGCTGAGAGCCCCGGGGCGGCGGGGAGCTCGGCTCGGCCCGCGGCACGGGGAAGAAGGCGCAGCTACTCATACTAGACCCTCCCCTTCCCCACTCCGCTGCCGGCTTCTCGCCGGGGGGAGGGACTGGCCGCGCCGCAGCCGGCCGCTGTGGAGCCGGGAGGCAGGGAGCAGCGGCAGCCTTGTGTTCCGCTGTTTAAAAAAACTTTGGGGGGCACGGCTTTGGGGCGCCGCCAACCACTTGGCGCCCTAGGCAGCCGCCTAGTGGTTGCACCAGCCCTGCCCGACAGACCCCCCCCCCACCCCCCGGAACTCCCACGCCTACCCAACCCCCCACCATCCCCCATCCCCTGACGGCCCCCCCAGAACCTCTGCCCCCTGCAACCGCTCCCTGCCCCTTATCCATCCCCTCCTCCCAGCCCCGGCCCGGCCCCTTTACCATGCTGCTCAGGGCAGCGTGTATGGATGCCGCGCGGCCCGCTGGAGCTCGCAGCCCCACCCCAAAGCGGCAGGAGCTGCCAAGCTGCCCAGGAGCGGTCTAGAGCGCTGGCGCCGGCAGCACGGCACGCTGAGGCTCTGCGAGAGTGGGGAAGGCTGGGGAGGGGCCGGGGGAGCCTCCCTGGCCGGGAGATCAGGGAGCCGTAACAATTTTTAACAACTGGTTCTAAAACTGGTTCAAAATTTAACAACTGGTTCATGCGAACCGGCTCCAGCTCCCCACTGCCTCTAAGGAAGGAGATTCCATCACCTCCCTAGGTAACCCATTCCAGTGCTTCACTACCCTCCTAGTGAAATAGTGTTTCCTAATATCCAACCTAGACTTTCCCCACTGCAGCTTGAGACCATTGCTCCTTGTTCTGTCATCTGCGACCACTGAGAACAGCCTAGATCCATCCTCTTTGGAACCCCCTTTCAGGTAGTTGAAGGCTGCTATCAGATCCCCCGTCACTCTTCTCTTCTGCAGACTAAATAAGCCCAGTTCCCTCAGCCTCTCCTCATAAGTTATGTGCCTCAAACCCTAATAATTTTCGTTGCCCTTCGTTGGACTCTCTCCAATTTGTCCACATCCTTTCTGTAGTGAGGGGCCCAAAACTGGACGCAGTACTCCAGATGTGGCCTTACCAGTACCGAATAATCACTTCCCTCCATCTGCTGGCAATGCTCCTACTAATGCAGCCCAATATGCCATTAGCCTTCTTGGCAACAAGGGCACACTGTTGACTCATATCCAGCTTCTCATCCACTGTCCATTATGTGTCAGCAACACCATTTTGCAGCGTTTCTAGGAGAGAAGCGAAGAATACCTTGGTTGTTATTTTTGGGTATTACTGTAGTGCCTGGAAGCCCTGGTCATGGAGTAGGACCCCACTGTGCTAGGTGCTGTACAGACCCAGAACAAGATGGTCCCTGCCCCAACGAGCTGACAGTCTGAGTATAAGACAAGAGATGGATAAGATGGGGGCGCACAAGAAAACAAAGAGACAATATTGATCGATGATGGAAGGAATTTGTGAAGGCAAAATGTAAATACCTGAGCTGGAATTGAACCCGCCGCTGGGGCTAAATGTGCTGCTTCTCTGATGAAGTGAGCTGTAGCTCACGAAAGCTTATGCTCAAATAAATGTGTTAGTCTCTAAGGTGCCACAAGTCCTCCTTTTCTTTTTGCGAATACAGACTAACACGGCTGCTACTCTGAAACTTGGAGGTGCTATCTTAGGAACCTTCTTGCATAGAATAATCCCGCCTAGGTGTGCGAATGTACAGATCAGTTTTGCTAAAGGTTTAGATTAGCCGACGTTCAGTCCAAGGCACTATGGGAGCGGGGGCGGAACACTCCAGATACAGCCCTTTGCTACCTCCAATGCTCATTGAACTGGCCCAGTTTGATGCCAGCTCCTGAGTGAAAGGAGATATGCTTCTTTATGCACTGCTGTTCCCTTACTTCCTCTTCTCCCCCTGGGGTCATTGAGATAGACCCATGCAGCAAGCTGTGCCAGCATATGTGCCAGACGCTCGCTCGCATCAAAAAGAGAGTAATCGCTGCCGGAGGAAAAGAATGTCGAGAGCCAATTAGATGTGCACAGGGAGTTTTCTACCTATATTTGATAAAGATATGTCCATTTTATTTAACATCCCTGTTAGGCTGTACCTGAGAGAGTTTCTTACACTCTTGTTTTATGGCATTTGTTCAGTCATTGCACGGACATCCCTTTAGCGTTTTGGCACTGACATTTGCAGCCCACCTTCGCCTTGCACTGAGGCTCCAAGCCTGAGTCCATCTGCTATTGTTTTTTAAGTTGTTTGCAGATAATTAGGCTGACAAATCCAGCCAACTTCTTAAACACAAGAGTGCTAACAGACGGTGTGACAAATGTTAATCACTAAGGGTGCTCTCTGCTTGGGGACGTTACCATGCACCATTTGTTTGTCTTGCTGTAATCAAGCCTTATGCTTTATCTTGTTCCCTCTGGAAGAGTGATAGGCAAAACTCAATGAACTGGCCACTCCAGGGCCTTTGCCTTTCTGATCATCACTGCACCAGCTTTGCAAGGCCTTGTCCATGCACACACAAATTGTGGTGCTTTAACTATACTGGTACAGTTAAGTGGTACACACATACCCATCCCCCAGTGTGGATATAGCTATTCTGGTATAAAGATACTTATACCAGTATAGTTTATTCCTGTAAAGGAAGGAAGAAAAATTATACTGTTGTAAGGCATCTTTCCATGGGTATAACTGCATCCACACAAGGGCTTGTAGCAATTAATTATTTTGGCTAACTACCAAAATAGTTAAATTGGTATAAAATCTGAGTGTAGACCAGGCCTAAGAGTCTACCTCCAATTTCTGGGAATGAGCTCCCTTCCCTCACAGACTCTGTTTTCAATGCTGACCTCTTGGTCCATTTTTAAGCCATCACAACACCACACGTGGCCACACAGTATTTCATGATTTTTGCCTGCAACTGAACCTGATCCACTTGCTTCTAGAACTGTGCTTAGCAGAGTCAGTGTTGATTGTCATGCTGTCTGATGTGGCTCATGACCATGAGTGCCTGCCTCAGGACAGACTATCAAAAGCAGGGCGGACACCCCACACTAGTGGTGTGTTTTATAATTAGATTTCATCACGCCAATACCAAATGTGAACTCCTGGATCACTAAACTAGTGTTACCATGCAGTCCCAGGCAGTCCCCTTAGACTCTCCAGTCTATCTTGCACCCCGACAAGTTGGACTCAGTGATACATGGTCACTTATACCAAAAATCACAAATATTCCAGGTTACTCCTAGTCCCAAGAGACCAATCACTCATCCAGGTAGAGCCGTATTCTAGATCTCCCATCAAAGATGATGCTGGCAGCCAATTTTATAGTAAACTAACTATAGGTTTATTAGCTAAGAAAAAGAAATGAGAGTTATTGAGAGGTTAAAGCAGGTAAAATGTATGTACAGGTGAGTCACAGTCTATAATTCCGGTTTCCCAAAGGTCTTTTCAGGGTACCCAGATTGTCTCTGCTTTGCATCTGGTACCCACCTCTAAGAGTCCAAACAGTCCAGAGATACAGAATCTTTCCCTGAATCCATGCTTATAGCTTCTTCTCACAGAAAACAAGCTGGCAGGGTCACCAGCCAGAGGGGCTCTTTCTTTGATTGGTGGAGAGAGAAGATTTCCGGTCATCACACAATGATCATTTGCCCTCAAATGTGCACGAATTAGCACTTCTCTGCTAAAGTTCTTCATCTGCATTACACAAGTCTTCTTTCTCATTTCATGGGTTATTTAGTTACAGAGGTATACAAAATGTAAATGTTTGCCATTACATTATAACAGGATACAGATAAGTGAGATCAATTCATGTAACATCCCATTAGTTTTCATGAAGTTTAAACACCAAATACATTCTTATGCAATTAATAACCACTTTAATCTATACTAATACACAAGTGAATTGGCCTTGGACTTTGGCATGAGCTGGCACCTGGTCTGCCAGCATCACAGTGGCTGCACAGTATTTCATGAGTTTTGCCTGCAATTAAAGCTGATCAGCTTGTGTCTAGAGTTTTGCACTAGTCAGTGTCACATCCCTGCCTTTCTGAGAGGAACATAAGTTTAAGTAAAAGAGCCTCCAGTTCTAGAGGAGATTAGTGGAGAATGAACACATGCACGCTACTCCTGCACTCAGAGCTAAAAATCCCCAAAGCAGGAACCTTATTTGCGTAGCTCATCTGTTCTTTCACTTGGTTCCAGCCTTCGTTTTGCTGAGCTTAGCCTTGCATGCTGTTGTACAGAGCACACAGTCCGAAAGAGCATAGCTAGCAATACCTCAGCACGCAATGGGCGGATGGGAGACGTGCATGTGAAAGAGAGAGGGCAGGCCCGCTGAGCGCAGAATAAGGACTTCTAATTTTAAGACCTGAGTGTTTCTTTGCATTTATGTCGGGCTCTAACAGCATCAATGAATTCTTATACACCCACCTCCACTCAGGTTGGAAACTCCTTTTTACACATTGGCAAACTGAGGCACTTGCCTAGTGAAAGTCAAGTGAGGATAAATAACCATTGGAATAACTTACCAAAGGTTGTGGTGGATTCTCCATCACTGGCAATTTTTAAACCAAGATGGGCTCTTTTCCTAAAAGATAAGCTGTAGTTCAAACAGGAGTTAATTCAGCAAAATCCCGTGGCCTGTGTTTCACAGACTGTATGAGCACAATTTCCCTTCCAGCTTTGAAATCTGGGAAAGTGGTTCACTGTGGCTCAGAGCAGTCCTTGTAGCACCTTAGAGACTAACAAATTTATTTGGGCATAAACTTTTGCAGGCTAGAACCCACTTCATCAGATGCATCAGGTTCTAGCCCATGAAAGCTTATGCCCAAATAAATTTGTTAGTCCCTAAGGCCTGGTCTACAGTACGCGGTTATTTCGGAATTAGCTGAGTTACCTCGAAATAAAACTGGTTCCGTCCATACGACCAAACCAGTTTTTTCGATTTAAAGGGCTCTTTACTCCGATTTCTGTACTCCACCTCGGCAAGTGGAGTAGCGCTAAAATTGAGATCGCAGTTCAGGGTTTCAGATACTGTGGACTCAATTCGAAGATATTGGCCTCCTGGAGCTATCCCAGAATGCTCCCTTGTGACCTCTCAGGACAACACTCTGAACTCTGATGCACTAGCCAGGTAGGCAGTAAAAGCCCTGGGAACTTTTGAATTTCCTGTTTGGTCACCATCAGCACAGGTGACCATCAGCACAGTCCACCATCACTGGCGACCATGCAGAGTCCACCATGTCAAGAGACCATGCAGTCCCGGATTCGCAGAGGAGCTCCAGCATGGTCCGAACAGGAGGTACTGGATCTCACTGCATGTTGGGGAGACGAATCTGTTATGGCAGAACTACGTTCCAAAAAAGGAACGCAAATAAGTATGCTAAAGTCTCCAGGGCCATGATGGAAGGAGGCTACTCCGGGGACACAGAACAGTGTCGTACAAAAATCAAGGAGCTCAGGCAAGCATACCAAAAAGCCAGGGAGGTGAACGGGCTCTCTGGATCACAGCCCCATACATGCCACTTCTACCGTGAGCTGCATGCAATTATGGGGGGCGACGCCACCACTACCCCACCACTGTCCGTGGACACCTGCAAGGGGGGAGTAGCACGGAGCAAGGAGGATGAGTTTTTGGAGGACGAGGAGGAGGAGGAGGACAGTGCACAGGCGGCAAGTGGGGAATCTGTTTTCCCCCCTAGCCAGGAACTATTCCTAACGCTGGAGCCAATAGCCTCCCCCTACTCCCAAAGCATGCTCCCAGACCATGACCCTGGAGAAGGCACTTCTGGAGAGTGAGAGCTTGATCGGAGCCACACGGTGGGGGGTAGGGGGAAACCCAGCCGCGCTGGGCTGTTCGCGTTTAGTTTAAAGGACTCATCCCTTCTCAGAGCCTCATCAGAGCCACGCTAGGCTGTTCGCATTTAGTTTAAAGGGCTCATCCCTTCTCAGAGCCTCATCAGAGCCACGCTAGGCTGTTCGCGTTTAGTTTAAAGGGCTCATCCCTTCTTAGAGCCTCATCGGAGCCACGCTGGGCTGTTCGCGTTTAGTTTAAAGGGCTCGTCCCTTCTTAGAGCCTCATCGGAGCCACGCTGGGCTGTTCGCGTTTAGTTTAAAGGGCTCATCCCTGCTCAGAGCCTCATCGGAGCCCCACGGGGTGTGTGTGTGTGTGGGGGGGGGAGCAGGGAGGGTGTTGTGTGAAGCGATCATCCCAGAGAGCCCGCAGGCTGCCTGCAAGCTGAATTCTGTTGCCCGGCCGCGTGTGATGGCTTACTCACACCAAAAGTGGCAGGCACTTCAGTATAGGAGGCAAAATGTGACCTTGTACAGAAAGAATATGTGCTGTGTACTATGAATTGCCTGTTTCACTGAGAAACAGTGTCCCCTTTGTTCTCTAAAATGTATCTTTTAAAATACTACCCTCTCTTTTTCTCCTCCCGCAGCAGTTGCAAATGTTTCAACGCGGCCCCTATCTGCTCTGTCCCAGAGGCTGGTCCAGATTAGAAGGCGGAAAAAACGAACTTGGGACAACATGTTTGCCAAGCTCATGCAGTCCTCCCACACTGATAGGGCCCAGTTGAATGCGTGGAGGCAAACAATTGCGGAGTCGCATAAAGCGTTAAACTAACACAAAGAGAGGAGGGATGCGCACAATGAGAGCAGGCAGGATGCTATGATCAAGCTCATGGGGGAGCAAATTGACATGCTCCGCTGTATGGTGGATCTAATGCGGGAAAGGCAACAAGACCACAGACTGCCGCTGCAGCCCCAGAATAACCGCCCTCCCTCCTCCCCAAGTTCCATAGCCTCCTCACCCAGATGCCCAAGAACACGGGGGGTGGGGGGAAGGCTACGGGGACCCACACAGTCAACCCCAGAGGATTGCACAAGCAGCAGAAAACTGGCATATCCTAAATTTTGATTTGGTTTCTGGACTTGTCCTTCTCTCCTCCTCCACCCCCCTAACCCCCCCCCCCCGCCCCGTCTAGCTTCTGATTTCTCTCAGTGTTTTGTGCAAAAAATAATAAAGGACAGTTTTTAAACAATTGTGACTTTATTTTCTTTAATATATATATATAGGGGGTGGGTAACTTTAAGAGAAACAAACACAACTCTCACACCGTACCCTGGCCAGTCATGAAATTGGCTTTCAAAGCTTCTCTGATGTGCAGCACACCCTGCTTCACTCTTCTAATCGCCCTGTTGTCTGGCTGTGCGAAACTGGCTGCCAGGCGAGTTTCCTCAAGCTCCCACCCCGCCATAAACGTCTCCCCCTTACTCTCACAGATATTGTGTAGCACACAACAAGCAGCAATAACAATGGGAATATTGGTTGTGCTGAGATCTAACCGAGTCAGTAAACTGCGCCAGCGCACTTTCAAATGTCCAAACGCACATGCTACCACCATTCTGCACTTGCTAAGCCTATAGTTGAACTGCTTGCTCCTTACTACTGTCCAGGGTGCCTGTGCACGGCTTCATGAGCCATGGCATTAAGGGGTAGGCTGGGTCCCCGAGGATAACTATAGGCATTTCAACATCCCCAACAGTAATTTTCTGGTCTGGGAAGTAAGTCCCTTCCTGCAACTGTTCAAACAGACCAGAGTTCCTGAAGATGCGAGCGTCATGCACCTTTCCCGGCCATCCCACGTTGATGTCGGTGAAACGTCCCTTGTGATCCACCAGTGCTTGCAGCACCATGGAAAAGTACCCCTTGCGGTTTATGCACTGGCTGCCCCGGTGTTCCAGGGCCAAGATAGGGATATGCGTTCCATCTGTCGCCCCACTGCAATTAGGGAACCCCAGCGCATTGAAGCCATCCACAATGGTCTGCACGTTTCCCAAAGTCACTACCCTTGATAGCAGCTGGTCAATGATTGCGTTGGCTACTTGCAGCACAGCAGCCCCCACAGTAGATTTGCCCACTCCAAACTGATTCCCGACTGACCGGTAGCTGTCAGGCGTTGCAAGCTTCCACAGGGCTATGGCCACTCGCTTCTCAACTGTGAGGGCTGCTCTCATTTTGGTGTCTTTGCGCTTCAGGGCAGGAGACAGCAAGTCACAAAGTTCCATGAAAGTGGCCCTATGCATACGAAAGTTTCTCAGCCACTGGGAATCATCCCATACCTGCAACGCTATGTGGTACCACCAGTCTGTGCTTGTTTCCCGGGCCCAGAATTGGCATTCCACAGCATGAACTTGACCCAACACCACCAAGATCTCCCAATCGCCACATGCCGTGCTTCTAGGAATGTCTGTGTCCATGTCCTCATCAGTATAGTAATCACGCTGTCGTCGCTTCCTCGCCCGGTTTTGCAGGTACTGCACATACTGCTGGATAATGTGTGAGGTATTTACAATAGTCAAAACTGCAGCGGAGATCTGATCAGGCTCCATGGCTATGGCGCCTGCATGGGTAATCCTGGAAAAAGGGTGCGAAATGTAGGAGAGCAGAGTTGGCGGCGGAAGCTGTGCTGTTCGGTTCACGGTAGCCGAACAACGGCTGAAAATGGTTGTCTTCTGTGGCTTTCATGGAGGTGGGAGCCCAGCACAGACAACATGGAGAAGCTCGGAAGCGTGGCAATAGTGGGAGAGCAGAGTTGGCGGTGGAAGATGGGCTGCTCAGTTCACGATGGCCGAGCAGAGCTGAGTTGGAGAGGTGGATTCATAGTAGCAGGAGAGCAGCGGTGCACTGTCTGCTGAAAGCAGTATGGCGTCTGCATGCCAAAAAGGCGCAAAACGATTGTCTGCCATAGCTTTCTGACAACACACACCCAGAAACACCCATGAGAATGTTTTTGCCCCATCATGCACTGGGAGCTTAACCCAGAATTCCAATGGGCGGCGGGAACTGCGGGAACTATGGGATAGCTACCCTCAGTGCACCGCTCCGACAATCGATGCTAGCCTTGGTACTGTGGACGCAATCTGCCGAATTCACACGCTTTAGTGGAGACACAGAAGACCGAATGTATAAAATAGCTTCCAAAAATTGGAATAGAATAATTTTGAAATAATTTTGTACTGTAGATGTACCCTTAGGTGCCACAAGGACTCATCGTTGTGTTTGCTGATACAGACTAACACAGTTACCACTCTGAAACCTGTGGCTCAGAGTGGAAGTGGGGGAGAGAACTGCTCAGAGAGTGGCCTTGAAGGAAGAAGCTGCGAGAAGATGAAAGTGGGTAGCAGCAAGGAGGGATCCATAAGAGGGGGAGCAAATGCATTTGGAGGCCTGCTGAGCATTGTAAAAAGGCCCCATCATTCCCATTTTCTGCTCCAGTGGGGATATGGGTTTTCTTAACTTCAGTACTATCCCATTCGGAGTTTAACTTCTCGTAAATGCTCAAAGTGATTGGACCTTATTATGGGTTGTTGTAAAGTTTTTGCCTAATTGCGGGATGGAAAAGTGATCTGTGTGCCGAGATGTTTTCTCTCTCCCTTGAGGTGGTGTCCCTTTAACTGCAGAGTACTGAGCAGCGACACCATGGTATGCAATTACAGTGTTGTGTAATTAGCTTTCTTAAGTGCTATTGTTTTGCCATTAGTAGCTATTTTGGAAGTGATAATATCCCCCCTCTGCCTGAATATATCACCAGGGTGGATCTGAGCCTTCTAACATGGACAAACACAGAGCTGGCAGCAAACAAAGGACTGATGCTGACATCAAGCTCTTAGCCAATGGGCCCAGTGCATCTTTCATGTACAGTAATGCCACTGACACCCGTGAGGGGTTTGGTCCATTGCTTTTACTGTTGGAAGCTGAATCTTTGCTTTGTGTTGTGATGCTGGCCAAGGTGAGATCATGTCACGACAGCCACAGGCCTCTTCCTTCTGATCGCGAATTTGGAGAGCTGGTTGCTTTTCTTCAGGTTTAGAGTGGTCAGGAAAAAAATGGCTCCTTATTTAGTTTGTCTGTTCGCTGTGAGTTGGAGTCAAAAGCAAGATGTTACTCTTTGTAACCTTGCAGAGCTGATAGACCACAGCAATACGCTGGGCTTTACCCCTTTCTCCTGCAGATTTCAGCGTTTGCCACAAGGGGGCACCTTGCAATTGATTCATAGTGGGTGTTGCCCATTTGTGGTAACTTGCAAACCGTACCCCAAGAAGAAAAGCGCTTTACCATCATTGTACCAATGTCAGCACTAATTAGAGGTTCATGCTTTAGGATCAGGAGGTCAAAGGTTCAATCCAGGCCGTTGGCGACCCACCAAGGGGTGTGGTGTTACACGTAACCTTTGAGAACTTGCTTAATTTCTCGGTGCCTCAATTTCCTGACCTAAAAAATGGGGAGAATGGTCCATCTCTATCACATGGAGACGCTTCATTCTTGTCTATACAGCATTGAGCTCCTGTGCCCTTTCAGAGGTGCACAGAGCCCTCGTTCTTTTTGTTTGCTGATCTGTCCATTTCCTTCCCCTTGTTTTCTCTCGTGGGACCTCTGTCCCAAGCAGGTTTCCGTCGGATCTCACAGAACAAAGTGGCAGTGCTGCTCCTGGCTGGAGGGCAAGGAACCCGCCTGGGTGTGGCCTATCCCAAGGGGATGTACAGTGTGGGGCTGCCCAGTGGTAAGACCCTGTATCAGATCCAGGCAGAAAGAATC
The DNA here is from genome assembly GCF_965152275.1 of Natator depressus. Lineage (NCBI taxonomy): Eukaryota > Metazoa > Chordata > Testudines > Cheloniidae > Natator > Natator depressus. The sequence goes on from NC_134249.1 coordinate 6,848,095, forward strand.
CGCAAACTGGAGCAGCTTGCCAGCAAGAAATACAGCACAACGTGTACCATCCCATGGTAGGTAACATGATATTGAGTCTACATGGTACAGGTGCCGTTAGAATACAGTAACTCCTAGAGCAGGGGTGGGCAAACTATGGCCTGTGGACAGCATCCGGCCATCCAGACATTTTAATCCGGTCGTCGAGCTCCCTCTGGGGAGCGGGGTCCGGGGCTTACCCTTCTCCGGTGCTCCTGGAAGCAGTGGCTTGTTCCTCCGCCGGCTCCTACATGTAGGAGCAGCCAGGGGACTCCGCACGCTGCTCCTGCCCCAAGCACCACCCCTGCAGTTCCCATTGGCCAGGAAGCGTGGCCAATGGGAGCTGCAGGGGCAGCGCCTGCAGACGGGCCAGCACGCAGAGCAGCCTGGCTGCACCTCCACATAGGAGCTGGAGGGGGGGGGGACATGCTGCTGCTTCTGGGAGCTGCTTGAGGTAAGTGCTGCCAGGAGTCTGCACCCCTGACCCCCTCCCATGCCCCAACCCCCAGCAATGATACCCCTCCTGCCCTTGAACCCCTCGGTGCCAGTCCAGAGAACCCTCCTGCACCCCCAACCCCTCACCCCCAGCCCCACCCCAGAGCCCGCACCCCCAGCTGGAGCCCTCACCCCCTCCCTCACCCCAACCCCCAATTTTGTGAGCGTTGATGGCCTTCCATACAATTTCCATACCCAGATGTGGCCCTCGGGCCAAAAAGTTTAGGGACAGTCCTTCCAATGTCTATAAACAAGACAGACAAAGGATGGGAGGGGGAATGGTGACACAGAGAAGGGAAGTGATTTGCCCAGGCTCACCTAGCAGGTCACTTGCAGAGCTGGTGCCGTATCCACTGGACCATGCTGCCTTTTCAACCACAACCTGACTGTCTAGGTTCTTATATATTCCCCTTCACTGTGGTACCGGAGTGTCTATCTCAGACCCTTCATAGCCATACCCCAGGCATACTGAGAGCTGGTAGGACACGAATGCTTCTTGCCTTCCTTTGATGCCTGCTTAAGGATGGGCAAATCCTATTGCACAGTTTTCGAGACCTAGCACTCATCCTATTACTGTGTTGGTAAATGACACCTCCGCCCGTCCCAGGTTAAGTGCCCGTTGACCTCCGTTTCCACTTAGCTTCTTGCTGTCACTCCAACAAGGAAATCCCGAACAGCAATTCTTAAAATCGCTCTTCCATTTTTAGCTCCTCCTGGGGCTGTCCAGGTGCCAGGAGGAATCCAGCTGTGCCCCTGGGAGCAGAGGGCACATTGTACCATAATTCACCTCAGGCCTGACACATTTATTGCCCCAACTCACTGTTGTCATAATCATTATCTAAAAGGTGTCCTGTAAGGTATCCTATGCAAATTTGGGACACGCTGGTCACTAATATTATTGTGTGATGTATGTAGGGGTGGTCTATAAAGAATTATTACAGATGTGTGCTGGAAGTATGTTCTTAAAATATGTTTGGCAAACAGTATATAAACCCAGCCTGTCCTTGACAAAGGAATGCTGTTTCACCAGCTTGACTGTCTCTCCAATGTAAATTGATCAAGGCAAAGACAGAAACAATGGAAGTACATTTACATATAAGGTAAACCAAGCCATCAAACTAGCAAATGGGGGTAGATAACCACTTAACAATCACGAGGAGGGATGGAGGCTGCACCCCCATGAAGCCTGCCTGGCTCTTGAAACAGAGACAATGGCTTTTGAGAAATATAAGCAGAAACAGAAAGCCATTTGGGCTTCCATCACCTGAGAGACACGAGGCCAGAGCACTTGAAATCTGAGAAAGGTGGCTCCTTCAGCCAATGAGATTGAGGTCTCTGGGAACTAACTATAGGTGAGAATGCTGCTTAACAAAGCTTGTAACTTGCTGAAGTTAAGTTTTAGTCTGTAGAAAGTGTGTTTGGCTTGTCACCTTTCATATCTCTTTCACTCGTACTTGAAATCACTGGCACCTATGGCCCTTGTTAGTAAACTTTATTCTTGTTTTATCACAAAACCATCTCAGTCCTGTTTTAGTGAAGTGCGGGTCTTCAGCTAACCAGCTCATGTGTGCCCTCTCCTTTCGGAGGTAGCAAACTTCTGTGAGTGTCTGGTGAGAGGGACTGACCGCTGCAGACAAACATATCTGGGGAGCTCGGGAAGTGGGGTTCACTGATTGTTACTGCAAGGCCAGTTTGGTCTGGCAGAGTCCTGAAGGGTTTGCTGGCAAGACAGACACACTGGATGTGCTGGACAGGAGACATGGAGCTTAGCAGCAGCAAAGCTCACTCTTGCTGAAGCTGAGTGGCAATACGGCGGCTCCCAGTTTGGGGGGACCCGAGCAAATTGTCGCACAAACGTGAAAAGAGCAGCCCTAAATAGGACACTGTCAAAGATGGGAGCCCTGAAATGCCACCTACTTTAAAGAGGGTTTATTTACAACTGGACTCGTGATCCCATGGCTGCCACTGGCTTATTTCCTTTTCCAAAACCTCAAGGTTTCAAAACAGTCTAAATGTGCAACTCGCAAAAAGATAATTGTGTTGGTGGGCGGGTGTGGGAGAGAAAGAGAGAGAGCACGGACTCTGCAATTCTTGGAACAAGTTGTTGCTAGCAATTTGTCCTTAAAATAAAAGCAGGGTTCTTGTAAATGTCACCTCCCTGCCTGGTCACAGGCAAAGCAGAGGCACAAAAACATCCTTGAGCTGCAATCCAGGTGCTGCTTGTAAGCAGTTGCCTAAACACAGTGTTGCGGTCGGTTGCTCTGGTGTAGAGCTAATGTCCTATTAATGGAAGTATCTCTTACACGGTGTGTGTGTGACCAGATTTGTGAGCGCTTGCGGCTCCAGCACCTCTGGAAATCAGGCCCATTATTTTTAGACTGTAAAATCTAAGTTGATCACATTTGGCGTTTGCCTGGTGCTCTGTCATTACGAAGGAGATTGTTGGAAAATGTAGCGGACCAAACCCGGAAGCCAGTTTATGCTGCGGTGAGGGAGAAGTAAGCCCCATGTACATATGGACATTGGGCTGACCAGTGCTGGGATGGCTGGTCTGCTATGCAGGAAGGAGACCCCCTGTAGGCCTATAGTAATGGGAGTTGCAGAGCTGCTTGGGGGGGGAACTCATGAAAATGAGCACTCAGCATCCTTGTATTAAGGAAGAAAAGAAAATTAAAGGGAGGGAGAGACAATGGAGCGGGAGGAGAAAAAAGGCAAGAGAGGAATAAAGAAACTGCGGGGGGGGGGGGGAAGAGAGAACCCACACACAGCTGTGAGGTTGGAAACTATTGCTGTATTTCTCTGGCAGAGAAGAGGCATTGGAAAACTTTGATTCAAGCTACTGAAAATTCATACAGGACCATAAGACCTGGCACAGATCAAAACCCACTTTGAACCCTTCTTCCTCCCTTTCATGATATCTGTTTGATAAGGCAAAGAGGTTTTTTTGGTCCCTTACCTCGGTTGCTAACTGACCTCTAACGCACGGGTGTCCAGCTCGTTTTTGGACGGGGCATATTTAACTGTGGTCAAAGTATAAATTCAGGCCTATACTATTCCTTGTAGATATTCTTTAGGATTGACCAGAAATGGAACCTCTCTGTACAATTTGAAGATCAGTAGCAGAGAGATGATTCTTTATGAAATGCTGTAGGTTATTTAAAGTCTCTCTAGATTACATCTTTATTAAGTTTGGTCTGTAGGGTTTTTCTGTAAGGGTATATTTTGCTCTGTGTGTGTGTGTATTAACTACATTTCATCCTGACTGTTCAGCTTCTGTGCTCCTGTAGGTACATCATGACAAGCGAGTTCACGCTGGGGCCAACAGAGAAGTTCTTCACAGAGCATGATTACTTTAACCTGGATAAGACCAATGTGATCATGTTTGAACAGAGGATGCTGCCAGCTGTAACGTTTGATGGGAAAGCCATCTTGGAACAGAAGGGGAAAGTTGCCATGGCGCCAGGTACCCTGCAGTTTGCCTGTGAGAGTCACAGGAGGGGAGTGTGTGTTGATATTCAGCCCCTCTCTTAGGCACACAGGGGACTCCCTGCTGCCACATATATTAATGTTCCTGGTGAAAGCTCCTGATTAGCTTGGCCCTCGGGGGTTCAGATAAATGCATGTGGCAAACGTTCCTGGAATGGCAAAGAGCGTGATGATCTCACCTCGCAGAACCTTTAGCACAGACTGGGAATATCGACCGGACTGGAAGAGCAGGGGCTGCTGCAAGTCAGGGATGAGGCAGAGCTGTGTGTGTGCAGGATGAGAATGGAAGTGGGGGCAGGATTATAGTAACAAATGCTGCATGTCAGGCCTGAAGTCCATGAGCAGAGCTACGTATGGGCTGCTGGGCCACCCCCCGCCTATGCTGTGCCGGGCTCCAGTCAGTGCTGTCGATGCCGCTGCAAACCCCAGAGAAAAATGCTTTCAAGCTGGGGAGTGATCACATGGCTGGGATTGCCTGCAGAGGAAGTATAGAAACATGTTTGTTTTCTAGCAAAGGAAAATTCCGGCAAAGTCTAACTATCCCCTTAAAAACCAGTGGCCTCCTGCACCCATTTTGGGTGTGATGAAAAGAAGGGGAAGTGATGCACTAAGCCTGTATTGCTGCAGGGGTATCTCCTCCAGTGCCGACTGTCGCGCTGGCTTCCCTGGGAGGTTGTTGGGGTGTTGTAAAGGCTGTAGCCACGTAAGGATGATCCACTCTATGTGTGTGTTGAATAAGTGTTCAAGGTGCCTCGTACAAAAAACAACACAGCTAAAGGGAAAATCCGACTGTTCTTTAACATTACGGTAAAAAGACAGCAGGCCGAAACCACACAGAATTTTTTTAAAGCTGTATTTTAAAGCTGAGTCTGAAGCTTTGGAAGACAAGGAGTGTGTCTGTCATTTCCCGCCTCTGTTTAATTCTTCTGTGGCACTTGCCCTCCAAAAATCTCAAAGCACTTTACAAATGACAGTGAACAAAGCTCCAAAACCCCTCTTGTAGCATAGGTCCACGTCACTATCCCCATTTTACAGATGGGGAAACTGAGGCACTGTGGTGAACTGACTTGCCCAAGGTCACGCAGTTTGTCTGTGGCAAAGCCAGAAGTAAAATGCATCCGAGCTGACTCCCAGTTCTGTGCTTTAACCACTAGAAAAACCCTCCTTGTTATAGATTGTTCAGGGCATGTGGAATCTGCATTCAGTCAACGCATGGTTTGAGTGGCTGGACATTAAGGAAATGGGGCCCCCTCTTTCTTTTGCATTCCAGATGGCAACGGAGGCTTATATCGTGCTCTAGTGGACAACAAGATCTTGGATGACATGAAGCGGCGCGATATCCAGTATATCCATGTGTACTGTGTGGACAATATCCTCGTCAAAATGGCCGATCCCGTCTTCATCGGCTTCTGTGTGTCTAAAGGGGCAGACTGCGGTGCTAAGGTGAGCTGATGCTGACGTTGGACCGCTCCCCCAGCGTGCCTGTTCATGCATGCCGAGGCTCTGGTGTGTGTACCACGGCTCAGGTGACACAGTGAGCCGGTCCATGCAGCTTCCATCTTGATCCTGCCGGGAGAGCTGCACCAGGGGTAAATCTTGCATCCTGTTTGTACCATTGTAGGTGCAAATGTAAAGCAAATATAAACCTTTCCACATGGTACCGTGGCAATCAGGTTCAGATTATTTTATGGGCTTCATCAAATTGCACAGGAAATTACAAACTGAAATTGTTTTTTTTCTAACTCCATGCTCTTTCTTCAGAGACCTAGAGACCGGGGGCTTGTCTACACTGGGGTGTCTTTTACAAATACACCAGACTAACTGCTCCCTTAGTGGGAAGTTATGGAGCAAAGCTAGCATGTTTTTGTGACAATACAGCAGCAGGCCCTTGACGCTTATTGAAAGAGATTTGTGTAGCATCAATTAAAGGTGTTAACATAGATAAGGGTCTTAAAGGAAGTGACTAGAAACATTTTGCATTTCATGTTGGGTCAAATGAAAGGCCCTTGGTAGGAAAAATGTGTTTCAGAATACTTTGTTCTCGCTGAGCATTGCATTTTCTTCCAAATGGTTTGGCCTGTAAACTGGTTGAATTCTGTCTAATAAGCCAGATCCATGGGGGCAAAATGCACCAGCAATGCTGCCTGGTGCACACGGCCCTATCCCCTTTGTTGTGCTGCTATGGCATTTGAAGACCAGTGCTTAGCAGAACTTCACCGAGTGCGAGTTTTCCCATGGGGTTTGCCCCAGCACCACCAAAGGCTTTAACCCCACCCCAACGGAATCCCTGCCTCCTGGCTGCTCCCCATATCCTCTGTCTTGTGGCTGCAGGTGGTGGAGAAGGCCTATCCCACAGAGCCTGTCGGGGTAGTGTGCCGTGTGGACGGGATCTATCAGGTGGTGGAATACAGCGAGATCAGCCTAGAGACAGCACAGATGCGGAGGCCTGATGGGCAGCTGGTGTACAGTGCCGGCAATATCTGCAATCACTTCTTCACGCTTGGCTTCCTCGAGACAGTGGCACAGTAAGTTCCACTGTACCTGTCAGGTGGCTTTTCGGGCTGAAAATATACATGGCAGAAACTATCCTGCCTGCTGCGGTTTCGAGGCTTCTGTTATGGGATAATCCCCCCGCCCCCTTCTGCAAAAACCAGGTGCATCCTCTGAAGTCCCCAGCACCTTCTTCATGCGGGCTGGTCTACTCACAGGTTGCTCACAGATCACCTTAGTTACAGCCGTGCAAACCCCTAATATCGATGTGTTTAGCTCAATCTGGTAATTACCGAATTATGCTAAACGGGGGTAATTGCACCTTAAACCTGTTCAAGTGCACTTACCTTAGGGATTTGCTCAGGTGTAACTGAATCAAGATCAAGTCAGTTACACCGGTGCAGGTTTTCTAATATAGACAAGCCCTGAGTCTGTCTCTGACTCTGCTCTCGTTGAGGTTTCCGCCCATTGTTAGGCTGTGGGGCTGCTCTACCCTACTGCTCTTCAGCTTGATTTGCGATCTCATTTGCCATCGCAGCTCTGGCAGGGATGCGTTGCAGAGTCAGCTCATACAGTCCCCAGGGAGGGAAGCCAGAGCTCTGCTGTGCTCAGCAGCAGTGTAGGCTGATTAAAGAGCAGCTCCGAAGGAGTCCGGTCATGTCAGTCATCTTCGACGGGAAGGATTTTAATCCTGGTGTGGGATTTCAAGAGCAAGTGCTGGGGGAAACGGGTGAGGTCTGTGGGGCTCATACATGGATGAAGAGGCTCTCTTAGTAAGATGGGTGGGGGGAGCAAACCTTCATCATTAGAGCATGGGAAACTTGGCTTCCAGAGGCATTGCTATAGGGGGTTGGAGCTGTGCTTTGTGATGCCCAGGAGAGAGGTAATTCAGAGAAAGCAGCTGTGAGTCGGCTTTGAACCATTTCCTACCCACTGAGTACGATCCAGCAATGGGAGTTAATCCTAATGGTCTTGTGTTTCATTGGCTGAGTGTGTTCACCCCGCTTCCAGAGAACTCCACCTCACAACTCTCCAGCAGGACAAGTTTCTTCACACCATGTACAGTTCAGTCCAGCTCTTTTTTAAACTGGTTGGTTGGTTGGTTTTATTTCCCGCTCCCCTTTTTGTGTTCGTTCTCTCTCTCTCTCTCTCTCTCTCTCCCTCCCTCCCTCCCTCCTGGTTGTTGTTGTGAATTCGTGCTCTCTGATTCCATGTCAGATCTGGGCATTCCTGTTGCCTGGAGTTCCTGAACCTAAGCAGAATAACTGCCTGATTAGTTTCATACCAGACCCTGAGCAGAAAGCAGCCTTCACTTGTTGATGGAATCACTGTGGTTACTTCATCTTCTTAAGAAAGTGAACCTACCTGGGTCGACAGGGATTAGGCATGTTTGGGGCTAGACAGGGAGGGAGAGATCTGCACAGGCCAGCAGTGACCTCTATCAGATTAAGGAATTGCACCCACAGATTCCAATGGTTGCGTCATAGAGTTAAGGGACTGGGCAAAATTACTGGGCTCTGGCAAGAGTGAGTGTTGCCCCTAGAGTTGGGGAGGGAGGTGTCCAAGGAACACCTGGATGCCCCAAAGAGTGATGCTGGCGAGTCACTAAGGTGCACTCTTCCCTTGAAGTCAGAGCTGAACCAATGGCCCAGCACAGTGCTGGGGACACTACGCTGCTGGAGGGCCCCTCTCCTTGGGTGAGATGCAACACTCAGGTTGTTTAGTAGATGGAGCTTTATTTAGTTTCGGTTCAGTCTGGAGTCGGGCAGACCTTTAATGGAGCTCAGCGGTAGGTTTGTCTGAGTAAGGATCTTTGGCTTTGGCCTGGGATCCCAAAAGAGCCAGTGGAATTAAGGGTCCTGATCAAATTCCAGCTCTGGCGGTTACTTTTTTTTAAAACTCTTCCTGCCGTTTCAACTGGGCACAGGATTCTTCTTCACTTTCTGCCCTGTGCAGTTGTGTGGTGTTGGTGGCACAGAATGACTGCCACGTTTCCCCACAGAGGTGGCTGCATTTCTGTGGTCAGCGAAGTGATCCTTAGGCATAATTTATTGATCTGTTGGTAAAGAGCTTTGGAATGAATGGCACTCAGTAATCCCAAGGTACGGCTAATAGTAGTAATAAGCTGTCTGCTTCTGAGACCTGAGATTTCCCCTGCCTATGCTTTGGATATGAAGTAAATGAACCTGGTTTTCCTCCTCTTTCACCCTGGCAGGAAATTTGAGCCTCAGCTGAAGCAGCATGTAGCCATAAAGAAGGTGCCCTACGTCGACGAGGAGGGAAATCTGGTAAAGCCGTTAAAGCCAAACGGGATAAAGCTGGAGAAGTTTGTGTTTGATGTGTTCCAGTTCTCTAAGTTAGTGGCAGACGTCAATCTTTTCCTTCTCAGTATTCTCTTTGCAGCACGCCTTACGGGTAGCATGGACTTTGAAATTGACATTGGGGAGGCTGGCGAAAAGACTGCTGCCTCCCTTGGGGTCCCGCGATACTGCGATGGCCCCAGGCATGTGACCAGCTTCATTTTTCACATGCCCTGTTGGGTGCGCTGTGGTCTGGAGCGCATAGCCCCAGCACCTGTGAACCTTGCTTTGAAGGTCTGCAAATGAATGACTGCAAACTCCACTGGTTGTTATCTGGTGGTGTGGGCCTTTGTCTTATACGTGAAACAAGGAAATTCCACGCAAAGCCTACATTGGCTGAATTCTCAACCATAAGGTTGTAAGCCCACAGAAGTCAGGCCATCCAGAATTGCGCTCCCTATGGCAACTGTGACTCTGTTAGATTTTACATACGTATTAAGCCCAGGTGTCCAATTAGCACCATATACAGCCGTAACCCACATTATTTAAGGATTGTATGGCCAAGTTACAATTGCTGGTGGAACAATAAATGTTGCCTGACTTTTTAATGCATGTACAAGATCAGTCTTAATGTAGCATTAATCTGGGGGAAAAGGGAGTTGCACTTAATAGCTCAAGGATCTACCATCATTCTTATCCTAAACTCTGTTTTCCTGGGTCTAGAATTCAGCACTAAAGATTCACTCCAGGCTAAGATATAAATATAAAGGAACCTCGGCCTGAGCGTGGTGGCTTCTTGTTTTTAGATTTTTAAATCCATTTATAGTAAAGGGATTTAATTTCGGATTGAGCTCTCCAAAGTTTGATCCAGCAGTTTGTGCCTCACAGCTGCTTGCACAGTCCATGGAAATCCTGTGTTTTTTGGGAGCATTATTTTTTAATAAACAAGTATCCCTGAAGGACTGCTGACACAAACAAGTCAGGGTGCATTGCCTAGCCCTACTGAGCAACTCTACAAAAATAAACCAGTGTACCATGATGGCAAAATGATTCTGCTCCAAAAACAGATCTGAGTTTCAAGCTTTGAAAGGGCTAATTATAAGCAATTATTTTTAACTGTGGCAGAATGCATTGACAGATGCCTTCCACATTTGAAATGCAAAAGTGTGCAGGTGTTGCTTTGGGGAGATTCTATTCGCCTTCCCCAGTATTGAAAAACAGCTCTTTGTAGGCTATGTCCACACAGCCCACGGCAGCGAGCCTCCAAGCCTGGCTCAACAGACTCAGGCTAGCAGGGCATGGGCTAGACAGCGATTTGATGCTGCCACTCAGGCTGGAGCTCGGACTCTGAACCCTAGGGCAGGGGTGGGTTTCGGTGCCCGCCCTCCAGCCTGAGATGCAACATCAAAGCTCTGTCTACACAGCTGCTCTTAGAGCACTAGTGTGAGCCCCGACCCAGGCTGGGAGGTTCCTTCCACAGCTGTGTAGACACACACTTAATATTCTGCTTGACTGCATTGTGCAGGTGGCTTGTTCATAACCGGGTTGCTGACCCCAGCCCCCTCCTAAGGAAAGAAACCTAATTTACTCTGTTTTAGAAAAACAGGGCTCTGAGATCAGCTGGACCTGTTTCTTCGTAACAGATTTTCATGTGCAGTGTAGCAGGGCTACCCAGCCTAGCTTCCGGCCTTACTGCTGCCTCTCAGTTCACCCCACTTGTAACCCACCCTCTGGGCTCACGGTCCCTTGCTTATCACTCTTCTAGCTGGGGCTTCCCAGCCAGCAGGCTGCTGCACCCTGAAGGTGTCTCTCTCCCCTAGACCTTCTGCCTGGGAGCTCTGTAGAATTGTCACCTGCCCTCTTCACAACAAACTTCCTATCCAAACTGCCCTTACTTTCCCCCTTACTCCTGTGTTCCCATCCCAGGACCTTTGTATTCATTCCCTCTCCACGTGGGGAGGGGGGCTAAGCCTGGCTTAATTCTGCTAGGGCTATGCTATATCAGTGCTACCTAGGATAAGTCACCACCCTGTGAAAACTGTAAGTGTCTGTACCATCAAGAGAGGACCAATATTAAACTTTTTCTCTCTTTCCTCACCCCTCCTCTTCACTGATAGGAATTTTGTTGCATTTGAAGTTTTGAGGGAAGAGGAGTTCTCCCCGTTAAAAAACGCAGACACGGCTGACACAGACACTCCGACCACAGCTCGGCGATCCCTCCTTTCTCAGCATTACCGCTGGGCTCTGAAGGCTGGAGCCAGATTCCTGGATGAAAATGGCAGCAGGATACCAGAGAAACTCAAGTGAGCCACTGGAGATCAATACTAATAACTGCTCAGAGATCATGTGTAAGGCTAAGATTTAGTCACAGGTATTTTTAGTAAAAGTCATGGACAAGTCACGGGCAATAAACCAAAATTCACTGCCCATGACCTATCTATGACTTTTACTATAAACACCCCGGACTAAATCTTAGCTGCACCAGCCCTGCTGCACTGGGGGTGTCTGGGTCCCGTCCCACCGGCTGCTGCTCTGGGGGACCCTGGGCAAGCTGCCCAGGGCTGCCAAGCAGTGGCTGGTGCAGCTGCCCCTGGGGCCACTCCAGCAGTGGCTGGTGTGGCTGACTGTGGGGCTGCGGGGTGGCTCCAGAAGTGGCCGGTGTGGCTGGCCCCAGGGCCATTTGCTCTGACGGCCCTGGGGCCAGCCACACCGGCTGCTGCAGCTGCGGAATTTCACGGAGTCCTTGACTTGCGCGACCTCCGTAACAAACACGCAGCCTTAATCATGGGAGGTGGAATGTGTTCTGGGTGCAGGTCACAGGGCAGCCAGTGTGCAGATCCCCTTAATGGGGTCGAGACACCCATAGGCATAAACCTCTGGCAGAGGCTTCTGCTGACAGAAGATCCATCAAGGGCTGAGGTTGCCGCAGTGTAGAGTGGTCACAACCGGACTTATGCCAAGGTTGTGTAGGGGCCCGTGCATCCGCAAATGTGAGTGATGCTGTATGGAGGGGGGGCATGGCCAAGGTGGTCAAGGAGAATACTGAGTCAGTATTTCACCTCCGCGCACCCATGGAGCACTGGCAGGATTTAAAGCTGACCCCCAGGATAGAAATCCTGACACAGAGAACATTGGCAGCAATACTGCCTTTGTTGCAGTCAATCTTTCTTTTGGCATTAAGGGCTTAACCAGCACCACAGAGATGTATTACCCCACCTGCACCAGCTGTTCTGAATACTTCTCATTGTATAGCAGTGTTTTTGTTCTGTTGGGTACTAACATCTGGTTGTCAGCTACTATATAACAATCCCCATTTCAGATGCTTCCTTTCTCACACTTAATTCACACAAACTTTACAATGGAGGGGTGTTGGGGCTGTTGTTTCATCATCTCCTAGTCCAGTAAACTCAGAAGCTGTTAATATTAGTTGAAAAGCACATCATCAAAATTTGCGTGCATTTGTTTCTTTTGATTTGAAGTAGCTAGGAAATGTTAACTCCTCCTATTTACCCATAATCCAGGTTTAAACTGTCACAGGACCCAGGCTTAATCTCTGAATGTAAACTATGTTTTGACCCTTTGGTAGCCTGTTCTGTTCTGTGAGCTCTCTCAAGGATGCTATCATTGTACAGACATGTAAAGAGAAAGATTAATCCTGTGTTTTATTCTTTAGTTTATCAGGAACTGAAGATCCTCCTGCTGTGTGTGAGATTTCTCCATTAGTGTCTTATTTTGGAGAGGTGAGTATAATTGTCTCTGCAGATATTTTTAATGGTGTGTGTGTGTGTGTGTGTGTGTGTATCCTGTTGAAAAAGCAGGTTTCTTCACCTTGCAGTTGCTTGGAAATAGGGTAATGGTTAGCCCAAGGGGCCGGAGATTCAGGACCTTTTGCCTTAGATTTCTAGCTGTGCCACTGACTAACTGTATGGCATTGGTTGAATCCCTTAATCTCCATGTGTCTCAATTTTACCCATCTATAAAGTGAGATTTGTAATACCTACCTCCCTTGGGGCTGTGAAACTTTAAGATTTATAAATGCTTCGAGAGATCCTCTGACTAAAAGCTTTCTGGATGTGCAAAATATAACGATTAATAAATTCATCGGGCCAAATCCTTAGATGGGGTGGTTCTGCACACCAGTTTACATCAGATAAGGATCTCTCCCTTAGTGAGCAAATAATACTTAGCAACAAACCTGCTTGGTATATGCTCTGCCTCTCTGCGAGACTGCATTTCAGAAGAAATCTGTGGAGTCTTGCTCTTGAAACTGATTGTCTTTGTAGAACAACTTTTTTTTTTTTGGTTGTGGGGAGAGCTCCTCTTCCCCCCACTACTTACCGGATCGTGTGGGAGAGGCTTTCTTTCGGTGTTTCTAGCCAGGGGCAGGGTGTGGAAGAAAGGGGAAGCAGCCTAGAATAATATAGCAGCATGTAGGAGGCAGGCCATGCAGCACACAGCTTTATCTAGGATAGATAGGACAGGAAATAACAGCCCCACAAGAGCGACTGGGAATTACTTGTCTCAGCTGCTGTGTAGCCCTAGCTAAAGACTATGAAGGAGCCTAGGGTTAAACTCTTCCTTCTAACACATGTTAACTACAAACTGCCTCGTGTTCACTAGGATTTTGCCTGGAGTTAGTTACCGTGTGTTAACTAGCCTGGGTTAATAACACACCTTTCTTCCTCTTAGAGATCTGTTGCAAGGGGGTTCAGCTATGTCATTCCCACTGACTTTAATGGGCACTTGGTGGCTAAGCCCCTTTGCATCTCTGTGGAAACACCAGGTTCAGCTTTGTAGCAGACTGCAGGGGAAGCTGGGCCTGTAATTGTTTCTTTAGAAAATCTTTAGCCTCCTGAGCTGTGAGTCACCCTTCCCCAGTACTACATGCACTAAAAATAACAAAGTTAACCAAGTCTGACGTGTTTACAACCTAATTGCATGTTGTTGTCGTATAATTTCAGGGTCTGGATGCACACATGAAGAGCAAAGACTTCTATTCGCCCTTTATACTTGATGAAAGCAAAACAGAAATGGTAGAAGATGTTTGAATGAAGAAAAAAATAAAAATCTGGCCATCAGCTCTATGCTGGGAACAGACACTGCTAAACCGTTGGCTTTGTTATTAATGATAGAGATAATTGATTGGGTAGCAATTATGCTGACAAATATATAGACACATACTCCAGTTCTGTTTGCTAACTTTGAAGGCAGCATCTTTACCTCAGCATACTTGTAGGTTCAGGTATGAATGAAGTTATATTTGTGCTCCCAGTTATTAACCAGATTTTATTTTAGAAGAGCCATTGGGACCAAATCCATCTGCTTTGCAGTTTAACGGGTCTAATTCTCCTCTCACTACGTCTTATTCCCACCGACATTATTGGGAGTTGTGTGTGAATATGAAGAAGCTTATTCTGATACCCAATTCTGTAAAGTGCTGACCACACTCAAGTCCCATTCCACCTTGCAGGATTTGGGCTCTTTCTCCTGAATATCTGGTGGTTGTTTTTTTTACCTAATCCTACAAAGATCCCAATTCTGCAATCGTTGCTGATGAATGGTGCTCACTCAGGGAGCCCAAATGCATAGAATTGGGGCTTACTTCATTGGGGCTCTTGGTGTGAAGAAGTGTTTCTTAACAGAAGGGTTGCAGAATTGGGAATAAAAGGCTTGCATGTCCAGGAGTCACCTCACCAACAAAATATGAAGGAGATATCCAGGTTAGAGGGATTCTACTTGGCTAAGTGTGACATTTATAGGTTGTGACCTAGTCTTTAAAAATCAGTATAAAAATGTTTTTACAAGATCCTTCCACTTCTTTTGTGAACGTTTTTTCATTTTGCTTTATAGCATATCTCTAATGTTTGGACTTTATCTAAGTGCCTTAAAACAATAATTGGAAGAAATCCAGGTGGTAGAGAAAACTGTTAAATCCAAACGGCAAGAACTATTTACTCCCAGTATAAACTATGTAAGCAATAAAACAGCAATAATATGCCTTTACAACCTAGTGGAAGGATACATGTCCAGTACTCCTGCCTCCCTTGAAGTCTTGTATTACTCTTGTTGTCATAACTTCCTTCTTAAAGTTATCTTTAAATAATGTTTAGTGAGAAGTGCAAGATTGAGAACCTGGCTTATTAATTAGCAGATCATGTGTAGCAAACTGCACCTCAATCCTGCCCTCGGAGAAGCACCTGTAAGGATGAGGTGGAAGCGCCTTCTCCTTGGAGTCTTTGGCACTGTAGTGCTTTGTGATGTGGAATACCAATCCATTGAAATCTGCACTGCCATTACCAAAGTCATTTCATAGTTATAAAAATATACTGAGTATATTGACCAAATACTGCATTTGCAGATGCAGTTCTACAGGTATCTTCACAGTCGGAAACGTTGTCACCCAGAGTCCTTTCCCCCCAGCCCCAATAACAGCCATTTTAGAAAGCTAAAGAAGGCAACTGGGGACTATATTTCATTTGGATTCTGATATTTCAGCTGCCCCAACCAGCCAATTGCTGAACTTGTTATTAAACATAAACCTTTTTTATAAACTAAGAGTTAGTGATTTTTTTAAACTCCTGCCTCTGAACTGTACCCAGAATTTTGGTGAAATATAAAAATAGCCTGTAGCATGATTGTAATTTATGCACTGGGCCCATAATTTCTTAAGAAAGAACTCATACATGCAAATCTGGCAGTCTAAATTTAGATTCTATCTGCACATGTGAGTTGCAAATGGCCATTTGCACATGCAGATCACTAATTGCATCCCTAATTACTTCATTAGCGTGTGTAATTGGTACCTTAAAGATTGATTGTAAATTAAGCACTTGCCTTTGACAGTTTGACAGTCTATAATCTAAATTGCAGGATTTTCCTGAGGTAATTCGATTTCAGTCAGTCAAGTTACTGAATGATGCTGAAGCCAAATCACACAGTATCTCTGTGACTGATGCTTGTTAAATCAGGCACAGGTTTATTTTAAACTACACTGTGCTCGAAGGATACCGTTTTCCTGCAGAGTGCCTCTGCCAAATGAATACATTTTCTTCAGAGCCTGAAGTATAGTTCAGCCCAACACACTTTCATCCCATGCACATGTAGCTGCTGGTACGGGTTTGTATACTGTGTTTTCAAAGAGGAGCTGAATGAGAATGCTGAATGTTCTTTTCCTGGCTCCTTGTGTCTTAAACTGGAACATTAAAACGGATTTGAAGGGAACTTCTTAAATACTAATTATGTGTATCTGTCATGTATTGGGTTAAAATAATTCTAGCATTTATGATGAATGACACTTTTTACAAAACAAAGGGAGATCACTCTTTTATGTCTCCCAAAGTTTTCTTGACTACAGTTATATAATGAAGATATTGCTATGACATCTAGTAGGTTTTCATCTGTATTTCTTGCATGTGGGTCAAACTCTGGTATTTTGTCCCTGGATATCATGGATGTTGCCACTGCTGCTGTGGAATACAAGCATAGTATTATTGATGATCTGTTTTAAAGATATCGGCATTGCGCACTTTCTTCCAAGATTATGACAATAACCCAGAAATGGAGCACAATAGGCAAAGTTTGACATTATGGGGGATGTATTTTTCAGCAGAATGCTTTTTCATAGGTTCAATTTTTCAGACTTATCAGCTCTAATTTAAAGTAGGATAACAGGCTAAGTGGGATGGAGTTAAATTTGGGTCTAAAATAGGTAGTGCCTCTTGATAACATACAGTTGAGCTCTAAGTTCAGTTTCACAGCTGTTCTTTATATAGAAATTTACACCAAGGTGATAAGTGGAATAATACTTCTACTCTAACATCACACATTAGCAATCACTTTTAAAAGGGGTTCTATTTATGGAACAATCTACAGGAAAATCCTAGTGATTCTTCACAAATGGCAGATTGGTGATGTGTCTGCTGGTTTGCTGGGTTCTAGTATTTTAATAATTCAAGGAGGATCGTTGTACATCCTCCCATTCCCTCCTCCACCCATCAGAATGAGTTTTCTAAACAAGCTGAGTTTTTAAACGGTGTGAATTGATGATTTATTGCCAAAGGAAAATAAACACCTGGAAACTATACCAAATGCTTCAGGACTCTGTGAATTCATTGGTCTTTGTTTCTGTAGAGTTTTATAACTACCAAACTAGTTTTTTATATTTTTCTCTTTTTAAGCCTGAAAAACTAGACCGGGATGGCCAATCTGAGCCTGAGAAGGAGCTAGAATCTACCACTGTACATTGCCAAAGAGCCATAGTAATAAGTCAGCAGCTCCCACCACCTGCTCCCAGCGTCTCCCACCCACCAGCAGCCCTGCCAATCAGCGCCTTCCCCCTCCCTCCCCATCAGTTGTTTTGTGGCATGCAGGAGGCTCTGGGGGGAAGAGGGGGAGGAGCGAGAGCATGGCCAGCTCAGGGGAGGGGGAGGGAAGGGGTGAAGTTGGGGCAGGGCCTGTGGCAGAGCCAGGGGTTGAGCAGTGAGCACCATCCGGCACGTTGGAAAGTTGGCGCCTGTAGCTCCAGCCCCAGAGTCGGTGCCTAGACAAGGAGCCGCATATTAACTTTTGAAGAGCCACATGTGTCTCTGGAGCCACAGGTTGGCCACTCCTGCACTGGGACATTGCCAGCAGATCGAGGGACGTGATCGTTCCCCTCTATTCGACATTGGTGAGGCCTCATCTGGAGTACTGTGTCCAGTTTTGGGCCCCACACTACAAGAAGGATGTGGAAAAATTGGAAAACATCCAGTGGAGGGCAACAAAAATGATTAGGGGACTGGAACACATGACTTATGAGGAGAGGCTGAGGGAACTGGGATTGTTTAGTCTGCAGAAGAGAAGAATGAGGGGGGGATTTCATAGCTGCTTTCAACTACCTGAAAGGGGGTTCCAAAGAGGATGGATCTAGACTGTTCTCAGTGGTAGCAGGTGACAGAACAAGGAGTAATGGTCTCAAGTTGCAGTAGGGGAGATTTAGGTTGGATATCAGGAAAAACTTTTTCACTAGGAGGGTGGTGGTGAAGCATTGGAATGCATTACCTAGGGAGGTGGTGGAATCTCCTTCCTTAGAAGTTTTTAAGGTCAGGCTTGACAAAGCCCTGGCTGGGATGATTTAGTGCCAGTCTGATAGTGATGAGAAATGAAGTCCACTTGTAGAACTGACAGGACATGGGCAGCTGCAAACTCCCTGTTTCCCCATTGTGGTTCAGACCTGACCTGGAGGGGGACCTACCTCTAGGGTGTAGAAGATAGGATTATTTTCTGAGGTTACAACATGGTCGTCTGATTATGGTCAATGGTGATGGTAGGCTTTGTCCTGTTGGACTGGACCACTCAGAATAAAATAGTACTGAAAGCACCAACCCCATTCACATAATCTGCCAAACAGCTGATAGTCGTTGATGGTTTTTGGTCACTGACCTTCAAAGCAGCGAGCTAGATCTGAAAGGTTCCATGTCTCTTCACCAATCTCTTGTGCCAACTTTTATTTAACTACTATGGTATAGTCTACAGTAATGGCCCCAAACACTATTCCTCACAATTCCTATAATTCAGCGTTTTAGCATAGCTGCCAGCTGTTGACTGATAGAAGTTGGGACTGGACAATGGGGTGGATCACGCGATACATTGCCCAGTTCTGTTCACTTTCTCTGAAGAGGCTGGCATTGGCCACTGTGAGAAGACAGGATACTGGGCTAGCTGGACCATTGGTCTGACCCAACATGGCCATTCTTATGTCCACATTTGGCTGCAATTGTTCTGGTTTTGGCAATTCTCTGATGAGTGTTCTTAAGTCTAGCCAGTGTTCTGAGGACCTGAGCAGCTACCATCTTCTGTAAGGTTGACCTCCTTATAGGGGTTAGCAGTTCCTGTCGGGTTGGCTGTGGAGCCCCCTGGAGTGGCGCCTTCATGGCACTGAATATATGCCCCTGCCAACCCGGCCCCTCCTCAGTTCCTTCTTGCCAGCTACTTTGACAGAGGGTTAGGAGCGTGGGTATTTGTATGGGCATGAGCAACACATCTCAAAGAACAACAGTTACAAGAAGGTGAGTAAATGTTTTTTCTTCTTTGAGTGATTGCTCATATCGGTTCCAATTAGGTGACTCCCAAGCCTTACCTACGCACTGGGGTCAGAGTTATAGAATCGCTGATTGGAGTACCGCTCTGCCGAATGCTGCATCATCTCCGGTGTGCTGGATGATGGCATAATGGCAGGTGAACAGATACACTGAGTACCAAGTTGCTGCCCTGCAGATTTCTTGTATCGGGACCTGGGCCAGGAATGCCGCCGATGAGGCCTGTGCCCTTGTGGAGTGTGCCGTAAGTGCTGGGGCTGCTCTTAGGACGTGCGGATGCATGACGTGATCCAGGAAGATATTTTTTGAGATGAGACTGGGAGTCCTTTCTTCTGGTCTGCCACTGCTATGAACAACTGGTTCGACTTTCTGAATGGTTTAGTGAGCTCGATGTAGAATGCTAGCACCCGCCCAACATCGAGAGAATGCAGCAACTGCTCGTGGCTACCAGCATGAGGCTTAGGATAAAAAACAGGCAGGAATATGTCTTGGCTATTATGGAAATGTGACACAACCTTAGGAAGAAAGGCTGGGTGAGGTCTGAGTTGCACCTGAAGTCTGAGGTAAAGGTCTTTAACTTGGACACACTCCTTGCTGATTTAATGGCGACCAGGAAGGCTACCTTCCACGACAGGTAGAGAAGGAAGCAAGTTGCCAGTGGTTCAAAGGGGGGGCCCATTAGTCTGGAGAGGACCAAGTTAAGGTCCCATGCAGGAACAGGCTGTCTAATCTAGGGATGTAGCCATTCCAGACCCTTGAGGAACCGGCCAACCATGGGGTTGGCGAAGACGGAACATCCAGACACTCCCAGTTGGAAGGCCGAGATAGCAGCGAGGGGTACTTTTATGGATGACGCTGCCAGGCTTTGCTGTTTCAGGTGCAGAGGGTACTCTAGGATGAGAGATATAGGCGCCTGAAGTGGGGGTATATGACACTGGTCACACCAGCAGCTAAACCTTTTCCACTTTGCCAGATATGTGGCCCTACTGGAGACCTTTCTGCTGCCAAGTAAGATCTCCCTTACCTGTTCCAAGCATAGAAGCTCCATGGGGTTCAGCCATGAATCTTCTAGGCTGTGAGGTGGAGGGACTGGAGGTCGGGGTGATGAAGACGACCATGGTCCTGAGTGAGCAGGTTGGGGAGGAGTGGCAATGGGATCGGGGCGTCCATCAACAGCCCCAGGAGCGTGGTGTACCAGTGTTGTCGTGGCCACACTGGTGCCACCAGAATTATCTCCGCTCCATCCCTGCGGACCTTGAGTAGAACCTTGTGCATGAGAGGGATCAGGGGAAAGGCATAGAGCAGGCAGCCTCCTCTGGGTAGCAGGAGTACGTCCATGATTGAGCCTGGGCTGTGCTTCTGGAAGGAGCAGAACATTGGGCACTGTGGCGAACAGATCGACCTGGAGAAACCCCCACCTTTGGAAGATGGACTGTATGACAACTGGCCAAATGGACCACTCGTGATTGTGGAAGGACCGAAGTCGACTGCTCTGACTCTTGCTGTTTGGGTGCCAAGTGCTCCTTCGCGGGAAGCACTGGTGATGCGTATGCTGGTCCCGCTGTCTTCAGTACCGGGGAGCACGCACTGTTGGTCTTTCTATAGTGCTCGTGCAGCACCGGCAAGTGGGAGCAGTGCTGGGCTGAAGCTTACGGTGCCGAGGAGCACCAGTGCTGAGGGTCTCTTAGACTAGAGTCCTTCCTCGGCACTGTGTCACGTGCCGGGGCGCTCTGTATGGACACGCTCGGGGCCAGGTCCTGACGGCTCGTGGCAGGCTGGGGGCGAAGAGCAGATTCCATGAGCAGTTGCTTCTGGCAGAAGTCTCACTCCTTTTTCGTCCTAGGGCGGAAAGCTATACAGATTTTGCACTTGTCAGTCTTGTGTGCCTCCCTCAGACACGAGTGATGGGGGTCACTCATTGGCATAGGTTTGCTGCAGACTCCGCAAGGTTTAAACCTTTGGCCTTGCGGCATGCTCCAGAGCCCAAGGGCGGGGGCGGAGGGGGGTTTAGGGATTGGGAAAAAAGCCCACTCCCAAACCTTATCTATCACTATATGCACCATATACACTAACTATACAACTAACTAAGAGCTAAACTACAACTATCAGAAAGTACGCTAAGGGAAACATTTGCTAGACAAGCGACTGCAGTTCCAACAACCATCACTGGTGGTAAGAAGGAACTGAGGAGGGGCCAGGTCGGCAGGGGCATATATTCAGCGCCATGAAGGCGCCACTCCAGGAGGCTCCACAGCCGACCTGACGGGAGCTGCTAAGGAAAAACTTTCCTGCGAAAAGTTTGTAGCAGGTGGTGCGTGCGCGCACACACCTAATTGGAATCGATATGAGCAATCACTAGAAGAAGAATATCTTTTACTGGAGCAACTTCTGTTGGTGAGAGAGAGAAGCTTTTGAGCTTATACAGAGTTCTTCTGCAGATCTGGGAAACTTAATCAGAGTGTCAGAGCTAAATACAAGGTGGAACAGATTGTTTAGCATAAGTAATATGTTAACATAAATTGAAATATGTTAGTTTAGCATTATTAATGATCTCTTCCACCTTGTATTTAACGGTGACATTCTGATTGTTTCCCAGACTTGAAGAAGATCTCTGTGTTGTAGCTTGAAAATTTGTCTCTCTGACCAACAGAAGTTTGTCCAATAAAAGATATGACCTCACCCACCTTGTCTCTCTTACAGATATTGGGACAATTTAGCTAGCATATCCCAATTCACATAATTACATCTTATCCCCCTCCATTCTCCCTGCAGTTTCAATTAACTATGATTCTTCTTCACCATGTCCTGTGCTAAACTCTTACATAGCCTTGTGTGCAACTGTTAAACACAGTGCCAACGTAAGCAAATTTAACCTATGAGAGTGTTCTCCCTAGCTGCATGAGCCATGATTTAGTGTGTGATCCTCCTTCCTCCAAATTCCTGTGCAATATCAGCCTTGTGGGAGGGGACTCACAAATGTGTTCAGGACGAGTGTGTTTGTGAAGGACATTAGAGAGAGTGGGTGGAGGTTTCCTGCTAAATACTGGTGGGAGTGGGGGAAATTTGCAATGTGCACAAGCCAGGGAGATCATCAAGGGGGAGCACCCTACTTCCCCAATGGCCTCAAGAGTCAATGTGCTTTTCAAGAACTAGGTGTTCTCGCTGCAGAGCTTGCATGCAAGACCCCTCAAATTGTGCCCTGAAGCATTTCACACTAGAGCTTGGTGGGGTCCCTGTGACCTAGGAGCTCCCTGTGGCTGCACGTTGAGCTGCATTTAGTGTTTCCAACCCTCCAGGACTGTCCGGGAGTCTCCAGGAATTAAAGGTTAACCTTTAATTAAAGATGTCATGTGATGAAACCTCTAGGAATTCGTCCAACCAAAGTTGGTAACCCTAGCTACATTCGCTGAAGTGGCCTTGGTAAACCAGTTGCTGTGCCTCACCCCCACTGTGGCTGCATTGTGATGACAGGTGAAATGATCCCTACCTGTAGCCAAAGGGTGATCAAATTCTGCACTAAGTGCCCTGCCTGGCTGGTGGATTTGGGTTACCACCTGACCAGTATTTGACTTGACTGGTCTGGCCAGTTATTTTTTTTAATGGCTTTGTAAGAAAAACCATTTAATTGGCTGGGTCTTTTTAAATTGGGTCTAAAGATCTGCATGATTATCACAATACTCTGGGATATCCAGTGTTAAAAGTTTCTGCATCCAGCCGAAGATGCTGCAGTGTTCCCACCTCCACCGTTTAAGCAATAACAGATCAAAACTGTTGGAAATCCAGTAGCTGTCTGCCACCAACACGTAAGTGCGCGGCACGCGTGTGAGAGAGGGCTGGAGTCGCACGAGAGTGAGGAGGCGTGCGATGTTACTGATCTCTTATCTCTATGCGTTATCTCTCTGGAGACTAGCAGTGGCTGTTGAAGGGGGGTTGCGGAGTTGCCTTGTGGTTGGGATTGTGGTAGGCCTGCCTTGCCGGGGAGGGTGCTGGGTTGTCCTGGTTTTTTGCATTTCAAAGGCGATACCCCTTGGTGGATGTCTGGGCGGGGGAGCTGTTTCACAGTGAGGTTTGCTCCCCCTCGCAGGGGCGCAATGAGAGATAACGGGAAGCAACGCATCTCTGGTGCCCCCATGGCAGCCGAGGCCGGGCGTTGCTAGGCACACAAGTGGGAGGCTGTTGCTAGGGGCGCCATAGAGTCCCGCCAGGGCGTGAGGCTAGAGAGGCACCCGGAAGCGGGCTCGTCTGGCGCGGCTCCGAGGCAGGATAATGGCGGTTGGGGCGGACGGCGGCTGGCGGTTGGGAGCGGTGCGCGCGCCGGGCTCTGCTTCCTGAAGCCGCCGTTATGTTCTCGGCCTCGCCGCCGCCGAGACGGGACTTCATCTCGGTGACCCTGAGCCCCGGGGAGGCGGCGGGGGCAGGCGGCTACAACAACAGCAAGGCCTGGAGGAGGCGCTCCTGCTGGAGGGTGAGGGGAAGGGAGGGACCTGGCCCGGGTGGGGGCCTGCTTCCTGCGGGAAGGGGCGGGGCCCAGGTGATGTGGCCGCCCCGCCCCCTCCCTGCTGAAGGGGGTCTCATGGACTGTGAGGGGTCCTGCCCCTCCGCTGGGTGCGGGGAGACGCTGCCCCCTGCTGGAGGTTCAGGGGGGGCCTAGTAGCCCCGCCCCCCTCCCCCACTGGAGAGGGCGGACGCTGGGGGAGGGGAGACCCTGCTGGGGGAGGGGGTGTTTTCCCCTGCAGTCAAGGGAAGAGGGAATGTCCCCCCACTGTTTGAAAGGTATGGGGAGGGGGTGGCAGAGCCCTTATGGGAGTGGTGCTCCCCACTTGATGTGGAGGAGGGTTGGGGGTATCTCTGACACTGAGGCAGGGGTGCAGAGGACAGGCAGTGGCAGTATCAGTGAGGGAGTGCCCATTCCCCCCCCCCGCCCCCTGAAAGGGCACCCTAGGTAGTGAGGAAGAGGGCATAAGGCACCCCTGCATAGGGAAGGTGGGTGACAGAGGGCAGCATCTCTCTCTTCCCAGTCTAAAGAAAAGAGGTAGGATATGCCTAGAGGGGCAGGTTGGACACTGGATGTCATCCGGTCCCGTCCCCCCAGCCTTTTATCCTATCCATCTCAAGGAAAAGAGGTAGGATGCTGGTGAACATGCTCGTGGGGGGGGTGGTCTGGGGTTACACGCCTTCATCTCTCTCTTGAGACAGGAGAGAAATGAGGAGAAAGCATTACCAACTTTCATTCCCTTTCCATCCTGGTGAGCTGCCGCGTTTGTACTTGTCCTAGGGAACCACATTGGGGATAAGGATACAGGTAGCCCAGGAGGTAGTTGTGACAAAAGGTGACACAGAAGATTGAGCAATATCAACATCTCACCCTTTGCGTTGGGGGAGGGATGTACAAGATCACTGTACAGCAGTGGTCCCCAAACTTTTTACCTCAAACCCCCCCCCCCCACCACCACCTTGTCTGTGATTCCCTGCCCCCGGAGCCAGGAGCAGGGAATGTAAGCAGGAGTAAAGGGGACTGGGCCCAGGAACAGAGCTGGATGGCTCTCCCTCTATGCGCCCCCCACTCTCCGGGCTGGCCTGGGCCCCGGTTGGCCTGGGCCCCAGCTGCCCCCTCCCCAAATGTTCCTCTGTGCCCCCCTAGGGCAGTGTGCCCCACAGTTCGGGACTTCTGCTGTACAGTCAGCAGTTTAGGGAATAACAGGGAACATATGTCTATGCCGGTTGGCAGAGTGAAGTGTGTTGACATGTCAGTCTTCACTGAAATGTTTGTGGCCTGTGGTTGCCTGCAACAGTGTGGATGCACCTGGTGTCTCAACCCTGGTAGGAGTGGAGTGCAAGGTTTGTGGGAAGTACCGTGGGGCAGAAGAGCTTCTGGGAAACTGAGGGATGTGCCCAAATGCTGCTTTGCCCAGTGTGGGAAGGGTTTCCCAGTGCAAAAAGTTAGCAGCAAGCTGTTACACTGGTTTAACAAAAAACAAAAAAAACCAAACAAACAAAAAAGAGTGAAATGGTATGTATGGTGTGAGGGCACTAAAATAGACAAGACCCAAAATGCTATCACTAAATGCAGTTTACTGAACATACGTAATAGAAGGCTGGTTTTTACTCTTCTCTGGCTGCTGATTTCATCGGATTGTCCTTAATTGTGAACAGTCTTTTGTTTTATTTTCTTGTTAATTATGCTGTTGGTTTACTGAACTTTCCCAAAGCTGAATGTGGATGGTTGTCTTTTTTTGGTGGCAGTTTCTAGTTTATATAAGTTTCACAAAGAGTGATTGTCCGAGGTGGAGTGTCTTGCTTTTCCTATCCAGCTTGAGATGCTTATTTTATTTTTAAGCTTCCTGCTTTGATGCACTAACATAATTTTTTCATTCTCTCTCCCCCCTCCTCCTCACTCCTATTTTTCTTCTGCTTTGCATGTCCCTTATGTACACTTCGTTGGCCAGAAGGGAGGAGCCTCTGGGCTCTTTTCCAGAACCACATCTGGGCAGATGCATAGATCAGCCAGTGAAAGGTTGCTGTAAAAATCTTTGTACTGTAGTTGATGTTCTGTCCAGGATATTTATCACAGTGCAGTTTCTCTAGGCTCTACAGACTCTGCCAGTGACTGGCCCTGATTTGTTCTCAGACCCAGCCTACCATATGCTAGCATGCTGCGTTGCTACTTTCCATATCATGACAAAGTAACTGATCGATTTTCAAAATAGGAAACAGTGTAAAACCTACACATAATCAATTTCATATTTCTTACTCTGAAAGAACTTCCATGGGCTGGTTGGTTTGATAGCAATGGGCTGGCTTTCTACGTGTCATGCTAAAGAGTCTTCCTCTTATTTATTTTCTTTCTCAAAGAAATGGAAGCAGCTTTCTCGACTACAGCGGAGTGTAATTCTCTTCCTGTTTGCCTTCTTGGCAGTCTGTGGAGTCATTTCATACACAAACATGGGGGAACAGTGGAAAAGTACGTCTTCCATACAGTTTAAGGTTGCCCTAATAAATGTCATAAATGGTTTAAAGATTGCATGTTCTTAGTTTTTGTAATTACATTTTTGCAAGATGTGCTCAATGTCTACCAGAAAAAAATATTTTATTCAGAAGTTTAGTTAATGTTACATACATTTTATTGCAAATGTTCAGGTAGAAATTACTCTATCCATCCCTTTTTTTAAAAAATTTGAATAACAGTTCATTTTGGTTCTTTATCATGAATATCTGAAGTGACATTTTGTTTTGGCTAATAGTGAGTTTAGAGGATGCAAACATCCTTAGTACTTAGTTTAAAAAATAAATAAAACAGCCCAAACCTAAAGATTTAGAGCAGTGGTCCTTAACCTGGGGTGCACGCAACCCCTGGGGGTGCGAGACAGGCCAGATTTTTTTAGAAGGTACATCATCGAAAACACAAATTAAGCTCAGGCACATAAGTACAACTACTTTGTTTCATCAAACCTGTGTATTTATTAACATTATACATTTTTTAACGATTACTGTAATATACAAACAAAAAAATATATCTAGGTTTAAAGAACTGACCTACTTCAACGATTTTTGATAAGGGGTGCGAGAACATATTTTGAGAACCAAAGGGGTGCAGGCTGCAGTCAAGGTTAAGAACCACTGACTTAGAGGATAAGAAAAACAGTTCTCTCTCCATTGTGATTATGCAGAAGGGTTGAACTCTTTTTAAGCACTTTACGGAAAGGTCCAAGTTTGCCTTCAACACTGTCTTCTTTCAGCATTGAAAAGTTGTTGTTTTGTTTTTAAAAAAATCAACAAAAAAACCCCAAATCTATTATTATGGAGGCTTGTAATTTAACACTTTCAGTTAGACATGCAAGATCTGTAGCTTTTTTCCCCCTGCCCTCCCCCCCCCCCCCAAAAAAAAAAAAAAAAAGGTATCACTTGCATATAAAATACAGGTGACTACTTTTGTGCTTGTCTACATTTGGTGTGGGGAGAGTTAGTTTTCCAGCTAGCATCTAAACTGTTAATTCCTTATGCCAGGTAGTTTGATATGTACTGAATGTATTTTATCCGTATAGGTCTAACGAACAAATCATCAGAAGATCAGAAGACAGAACCAGAAATCCCTGGATTGAAACCAGCAAATCCAGCTGTTTTACCAGAACCACAGAAAGCAGATGCTAACTACCCAGAGCTTTCACTTCAGGTATTGCAAGGAAAAATGTTCTTCTTAACCCTAGCGTTTGTGAGAGCTGCAAATAGCATTTAATTCCAACAGCTGTAATGGAAAAAGAAACGAAGGCCTGTTATAAGAATTAATTTCCTATAGGTAGAGAACTCAACTCTCAAGAAAGGCTTTGGTTCCAGTGTAGTATTTCTGGCTTTTGTATGTATCCATAGACTTAAAGAGAAGAGAATTGCTCTGATTTCTGAGAACTCGCTTCTTAGCTCAGTCTGAAGGAGCTAGTCAGCTGTCTAATAGGACTGCTAATACTCATGAAAGCATTTTGGGAGGTGGGGGTAAGATATTTCTGGAATTCTCAGTTGACATCATGTGGGCTTTATTTAATAGTGAACTTGTGTTCAGTATGTTTCCTAAACCACTGGTGTGCTTGTCAGTGCTGATACTTCAGGCTTTTGTGACCTGGTATTCTAGGCTCCATCTTACTATCTTGAGGAATCTGCTTGTGCTTGGCCTAGGCCCAGGCATACCCACCATTGCCTGCCTCTCATTCAGCAATATGTGCTCTGACCTGCTGTGGAGCTCTCCAAACCTCAGTGCTGGAAATCTGAGCAGCCCCCAGGCTCTGTGGCTGGCTAGAGTGTGCACAGTTGAATATGAAGCAGGGGATAGTCAACATCTCTGGTAAACTGCAACAGCTTCCCAGAAGAGGTGGAAATAATAATAAATCTAGTAGCTCTCTAACTCCTGAGATCCTCTGCAGGTGTGTGAAAGTTATTTATTTTATGGATACACTCCTAACGGGTCATACAAACTGTCTGGTTTCTAATAAATTCATTGGGGAAGTAATAGGAAAAAGGAGCTTTGTTTAAAGTGTGCATGTGTGTGTGTTTGTGTCTCCACACACGTTGTCCTGTTCACACAATTAGTTCAGGGAATTTAGGATTCTTTGTTTTAAATGAAAATGATCTCTCATGTGGTGCTTTCTTCTAATTTGTATAATGTGCATCTATTACGAAAAATAATTCCTGATATAGGATCACTTCTGCATGTGTAAGCTCTTAGTAACACATCTCTTTGTTATAACTAGTATCAATTATTGCACCTAGTTATATATATGTGTATAATAAGTTCACATTTTTGACAGTGCTCTGTGTTATGTATATACCTGGTAATGATACAGGTAGGCTAATATCTTCACCGATAACTGTTACCCAAGGAGCTATGTACAGTTTTACCAGAGGTAAAAAATTCAAACATGATTTCCCTCCTCCTCCGCCTGTCTGGTTGAGATGAAAGGTTGCATGCTGTGACCTGTAGTCCCCTGCACTACATCTCTATATTAAAAATGAGGGTGTTCTCAGATTGCATTGTACAACTCTGGGATGCTTTGGGACTGGGTATTGGCCACCCATGCAGTAGATCATATGCATCTTGATTTACTTTTGCCTTTTTTTCTTAGAAACACTCAAAGCTGCTTCACGTCCGACGTGGTCCGCCTAATCTGCAGATCAGACCGCCACGGAGAGATGGAAGAATAAAGGCCCAAGATGTTGCTGGCAAGACTGAGGAAGAACCTGGCCAGGCTGATAAAGAAGAGAAAACAGAAAAGTCCATTATTAGGTAGGTAGAAATATTTCCAACAAGTTACAATTTGCTGGAGCAGTCTTCTAGTTTTATTTTTATTCTCTCAGAATCTATTGGGAATAAGATGAATGTACAAATTTGTGAGGGCTTTTCATTGTCTGCCTAGAACGTTATTTTACTTATATGCTCCACTCAGGATTTCAGGCCCTATTAAACTAAGCACTGTACCAATGCACAGGTAGACGCAGCCCTTGCCCTGAAGAATTTGCAGTCTGTAGGATTATTTCACTCTATCAATTTGTTCTGTGTTAGATGCTAATACAATAGCACAATCATCATTATCTTAGTCCTGATGTACATTTGCAAATTGTAGGGGTATAACTGTCTGTTGGGGTGTGTGTGTTTTTAGGTTTTTTTAATCAGTGTTATTATGCATACTAACCTTTAGTATGGATGCACTTATACAAATGTAAAGGTGCCTTATATTGGAATAGCTTATTCCCCTACCCATATGGGAATAGCTATATTTGTATAAAGCACCTTCATACTGATGTAACTGCATCCACGCTAAGGAGGCTGTACTACTTTAACCATATTAACCAGTATTGTGAAAGCATTACAAATTTCTGGTGTATTAATCATGGTGTTCACTTAATTTGGGAGTAAGCAATAGCGTTTGACTTCATTGCTCAATATAGAGAGAATAGTAAAAGTTGACCACAGATACCTATGGTATGTTTACACTAGATATAATTTCCTAAAATTTTTCTCACCCTTGCTGCCACTGGTGCAGCTCAGTTGGTGCGGGCAGTGGCACCTAGTCTGCACTAGTGTTCTAGCCATCATATCGTCGAAACCCTCGCACAGTGGTTGTAGAATCTTATCTACCCAAGCCCTCCCACCATTGCTACTACTGGTAGAGCGGCACTATTGGCAGCAATGATGGTAAATCTAGGAAAATAACTTCGGTGTAGGTCTGTAGTATGCTAGTAACAATGTCAGTATTAATGCAGTAGTAGTAACTGGATCTATAAGGTCTATCTTTTTTTAACATGCAAGCTTTGTGAGTTCTATAAACCATGCTTCTCTGGGGGTAGCTAAAGTTCATGTTGAAATTCAGTTAATGTACAGATACATAAAAGGATGTAGTTAAAACTGTTAACCCTCAACGTGAACCTTTCTTGACTTTGGTCCTATTTAAAAGGTTTTACCTTCAGGAGTCTGTCTATGTAATTCTTTTCCAAACTGATTTATGATGCCACTTTGTTGAGGAAACCATGTAACAAAACAAGCCCTTTACATTACTGCTATCCTGTGCCAGGGCCGCCCAGAGGATTCAGGGGGCCAGGGGTCCTTCTGGTCCGGGTCTTCGGGGCACTTCGCCGAAGACATGGAGCGGGAGGACCCCCGACGCCGAATTGCCGCCGAAGACCCGGAGTGGAAGAAACGGCGGCGGGTCCTTCACTCCGGGTGTGTTCAGCGGCACTGAAGGACATGCCCCTGAAAACTCTCTTGGGGGCCCGGGGCAAATTGCCCCACTTGACGACCCCCCCTCCCCCCCCCCGGGCAGCCCTGTCCTGTGTTCACAGTTGAATTGGTAATGCTCATTTGCATGAGACTGTTTTAATCAATTGGAAGTGATTCATGCAATAATTTCAAACCTGGAAGTCAACACCTGTAATATTTTCAAATGCAATGATCTTTCACACATTTTGAGTTTGTACATTTCTGATTCCTTTTAGAAATTCCATTACAGCAGCAATTGTTTCATGGAATCCTAAAAGCCTTCATATTTCTTAATTCAGTTCAATAAAAGGTTCATTACCATTTGCCTGGAAGAAATCACTGACTTCAAATCAATATTAATGAGCCAATAAGTGATCTTTTCCTATTTTGTGCCATGATCAAAATCTCATTTAGTTCCCTAAAATACAAGGAGTCTGGTGGCACCTTAGAGACTAACAGATTTATTTGGGCATAAGCTTTCGTGGGTAAAAAAAAAAACAAAAAAACCCCAAAAAACCCACTTCTTCAGATGCATGGAGTGAAAATTACAGATGCAGGCATAAATATACTGATGCATGAAGAGAAGGGAGTTATTTTACAAGTGGAGAACCAGTGTTAACAAGGCCAATTCAGTCCGGGTGGATGTGGTCCACTCCCAATAATTGATGAGGAGGTGTCAAGTGGACCACATCCACCCGGACTGAATTGGCCTTGTTAACACTGGTTCTCCACTTGTAAAATAACTCCCTTCTCTTCATGCATCAGTATATTTATGCCTGCATCTGTAATTTTCACTCCATGCATCTGAAGAAGTGGGGTTTTTGGGTTTTTTTTGTTACCCACGAAAGCTTATGCCCTAATAAATGTGCTAGTCTTTAAGGTGCCACCAGACTCCTCGTTGTTTTTGTGGATACAGATTAACACGGCTACCTGTCTGATATTTAGTTCCCTGTTTATCAGTCTGTTGTGAAAATATGAAATGAACAATGTTTGACAGTAGAGATAAGGATAATTCATTTTAACTCTTGTCTCTATTTTAATCTAGTTAAATATTATTGAAATACCTTGTACTTGCAGTTGGAGAGGAGCAGTGATAGAACCTGACCAAATCACTGAATCTCCTTCCAGTAAAATAAAGGAACCAGAAAAACCATCATCTGTGGAAGATCAGAAAGAGCCAGGTAATGGGCTACAGACCATCACCTTTCTCATTACTGACCATGAGATTTAGATGTTTATATCTCCCTATTCAGATTCATGGTCAAAGTTATGCCATCCCTTAAATCTGCTATTTTTAGCTGAGATAGAGTTGCTTCCTGTGGGGAAGGGGAAGAACTGACTGAAAAGAGATTATGCATTGTTCATCCAGAACATCTAAGTCCTGCAGCATACTTGATCTGCTGTGACAAAACAGGTGCATGTTTTTTCAAGGTTTCTGGTGATTCACAAATAATGCTGAGAACTGAGAATATGAAAATACTGATGCACGAATATTGCATTAGCTGTACTAGTTGTTACCATGGCACAGTATCATACATGGCTGTAATTGCCAGATCATGTGTCAATAGACTGCGTGCTATACTTGTTGCCACTGTGCAGCTCACCTCTGCCTGCTTGCCACTCCCAAACGAAGTGCGGTTTTTTTGCTTCTGATATATATTGGGCACGTGCATCTGTACCCTAACCTTGTCCTGGATATTGCATGTAAACATTGAATCTTCCATTTCATTACCAAAAACAAACCACAATAAACCATAAGCCCCAGAGTGATTTATTAAATTGAGTATATTTAAACTATACTTACTTATCCTTAAGGAAAGTGCTGTCTTTATTTCTGCAGCAGCAATACCTCCTATAAAAAGAAAAGGCGTACTTGTGGCACCTTAGAGACTAACCAATTTATCTGAGCATAAGCTTTCGTGAGCTACAGCTCACTTCATCGGATGCATACTGTATGCATCCGATGAAGTGAGCTGTAGCTCACGAAAGCTTATGCTCAGATAAATTGGTTAGTCTCTAAGGTGCCACAAGTACTCCTTTTCTTTTTGCGAATACAGACTAACACGGCTGTTACTC
This sequence comes from Natator depressus, assembly GCF_965152275.1. Classification (NCBI taxonomy): domain Eukaryota; kingdom Metazoa; phylum Chordata; order Testudines; family Cheloniidae; genus Natator; species Natator depressus. The sequence continues at coordinate 6,880,275 of NC_134249.1, forward strand.
TAATACCTCCTATGTAAGTGGACAACAGTGGAAACAGGATGGCCCTACACTAGGGAATGTTTTTGAGAGGCTCCTGGTTATTGGCTTCTCCTTTGCCTTGCCAGAATATGACAACGTTATGTTGGGGAGTACTATAGGCACCTGCCCTCAGCCACCTTCCCTGCTCTGCAAAATGTACATTCCTCTCGCTTGGTGAAGCACTTGGTCCCTCCCATATAAATGACAGGTTTCAGAGTAACAGCCGTGTTAGTCTGTATTCGCAAAAAGAACAGGAGGACTTGTGGCACCTTAGAGACTAACCAATTTATTTGAGCATAAGCTTTCGTGAGCTACAGCTCACTTCATCGGATGCATAAAAGTGGAAAATTCTTCTGTATTTTCCACACAATGCATCCGATGAAGTGAGCTGTAGCTCACAAAAGCTTAAGCTCAAATAAATTGGTTAGTCTCTAAGGTGCCACAAGTACTCCTTTTCTTTTTCCCATATAAATATATCTTACTACCATTTTTTTCCTGGTTTCCCCGTATGTGCATGCCTTCATGCACAACCTTCCTCCCCTTGTTTAAATGGACATTTGCTCCTACCTTTGACCTCTCTTGCCTTTTTTCTCCCTTCCTGAAATTGAGAAATAGGGGTGGCACTGAAAATAGGCAGCATGGCCTGATTTTCTCTCTGCTCCACCTCCCAAAAGAAGTGCCCTCCCCTTGGGAAAAATAGCTGTTTAGAGAGATGGCTTAAAAAGGACAACTTTTTCTCAACAGTGGTTTGCTGGTCCCTTGGAGACTGGTCGGGGGGAAGGAAGTGACTTCCTCCATTAATTCATCACACACTGCTTTTGAGGATTACCAGGAATAGGCAGCTGACTCTTCAGTTGCTCTCCCAGTGCAGCAAAGAATCTGGGAATCTGCTCTCTGATGAGCTAGTGGGAGAGAGTTCTTGTTTGTTGCAAAACCTAGGCTTTACTTGTAATAGCATGCAGTGCATTGGCATCCTGATGTCTAAGTGCCCTTAATATAGGTAGGACTGGTAGCAACACCTATTATTAAGGTTGTCAGACACTCCCATAATAAGACCTTTTCTTCAGTTGCTCATAACTTTTTGCCAGACTTTAACCACTTGGGCTGAAATTTTTCATGCTGGCTGTCTGCCTCAGGCTGAATTGTTTTTGGAAAATTTCAGCCAAAACTGTTCAGCCATTTTTGAGATCAAGGCTAGGGAAAATAAGTTGTTTTGCTGATAAATTCTGGTGGTCTTTTCTTTGAAAAGCTCTAGCACCCCCATGTTTTGGAGCAGGGACTTGAAATTTGGGAGTAGAGGAAAGAGATAGGGATCTGAATTAAGTTTGTACAGACAACCTTAATTCTGGGATATCTTAAGTTAAAAATGCTTGACTTGGCAACCTTAATAACGTTCTTTTATCATTAACATAGCTTTTTGTGTGTTTCTCTAAATATTGTTTTTGGAGTTCAATGTTAATGAGATTTCCATTGCTGCCTCACTAAATCATTGGTTAAAAATATTGACCGCTTACTGCAGGTTGGAAAGACCCTATTAAAAAGGAATAACTTGAGGTAACTGAAGCTAGTGTAATGTAATCTTTAGTTGCAGAGATGAGGGCTCTTGATTTTGGGTAGGGTTTGTGGAGAAAAGTCTCATGTGGCTGCATAACTCTGAGCTTCAGCATTCTTCAACAAGGTGTTGATTTCCATTCACAGTGCCCGTAAATGAACGTCAGATGGCTGTGATAGAAGCATTCCACCATGCATGGAAAGGTTATAAAGAGTTTGCCTGGGGACATGATGAACTGAAACCTTTGTCCAAATCCTACAGCGAGTGGTTTGGACTCGGTCTTACGTTAATTGATGCTTTGGATACCATGTGGATTTTAGGCTTAAAAGAAGGTAATTTTCTTTTCTCTTCCTATGTTTCTCCCACCTCAGTATTTTTTTGGTTCCAACAGTTGCCACTAAGGCCAACTGATCATTTTATGCTTGGTGTCTGAGAGGCAGAATGTTTTATTCCAGTAGCTTTTGGGGATTCTCTGTATCTATTGAACTAATATGTTCAGAGCTCCTTAAGAGAGGCAATTGTTTACACTTTGGCTGAGCAAATTTCATTTTGTCCAAAGGGAAAATCCAAAAACTTACTATTAAGGGACACACTTCTTTGTTTTTAAGGTGTTCCTTCCAACTGCATCCTGTAGGTAAAAGCATTTGTGGAATAATTTTGGTGGCTGTATCTATTGATGAATTGGCATTCCTGCTAGAAATTGGGGACTGGATTATTAGGTCTGCCTGTTGTTGTTTCCGTACTAAAACAACCAGTGCCCCAGGGTGGTGCCATGGTTACTAAGATGCTGGAGGGGCCTTTCTAATGCCAGTCTTGCAAAGTCAGTCTGGGATCTCTTAGCTTGTGTATGATCGCTGTTACTAAAGATATTCTACATATGAAATTTAGTCAACAATTCTGTATGTAAACCAGAAAATAATTCAGTGTTCTGTTGGATTTGCAATGCTTAAAGGAATAAAGCTAATAACTTAATTGTTTTTACTATAAGTATATAAGACACAGAATCCACACAAACAACAAGGAGTCCGGTGGCACCTTAAAGACTAACAGATTTATTTGGGCATAAGTTTTTGTGGGCTAGAACCCACTTCATCGGATGCATGGAGAATCCACACAGATCTGTTGATTAAGGCAGTGGTTTTCAAACTGCAGGTCGCGACCCAGTGCTGGGTCGCAGAATGTAAGGCACTGGGTTGCAGCGGCTCTGGTCAGCACTGCCGACCAGGCCATTAAAAGTCCTATCGGATGTGCTGCTCAGCTAAGGCAGGCTAGTCCCTACCTGTTCTGACACCGCACTGCACCCTGGAAGCAGCCAGCATCAGATCTAGCTTCTAGGCAGGGGTGCCACGGGGCTCCGCGTGCTGCCTCCTCTCCAAGCACCGGCTTCCCGGCCAATGGGAGCTGGGAGTGTCTGTGGGCAAGAGCCACGCAGAGCCGCTTGCGCACCTCCGCCTAGGAGCAGGACCTGCTGCTGGCCGCTTCTGGGGCGCAGCGCAGTCCGCGGTGCCAGGACAGACAAGAAGCCTACCTTAGCACCCCCGCCGACTGGGAGCCACCTGCGCCCCTATCCTCAGTCCTGAGCCTCCCCAAACCTGGAGCCCCTTCCTGCACCCCAAAACACTCATCCCTTGCCCCACCCCAGAGCCTGAACCCCCAGCCCAACCCTGACCCCCCTCCCGCAACACTGCCCCAGCCCAGAGCCCCCTCCCACACCCTGAACCCCTCATTCCCGGCTCCACCCCGTAGCTCTCACCCCCACACCCCAACCCTCTGCCCCAGCCCTGAGCCCCTCCCACATCCCAAACCCCTCATCCCCAATTCCGTTGGGTTGTGGGCATCAACATTTTTCTTCAACTGGGTCACTAGAAAAAAAGTTTGAAAACCACTGGATTAAGGATTTTATTCACTTTTCTGACTTTAACCACATTTTAATGCTGATATGCAAGCCACAATTTTACTTGCGTAATTACCTATTGTCTAGCAAAATTCCCTCCTAAATTCAATAGGATACAGTACTCATCACTTCCTGTCCCAAACTGTTGTATACTTTTTCTGTTCACTGTATGGCAGGTATCCTAATTCACTCCAGAAGTGTCTGTGTTTTGGTACTGGGTTTTAAAACCTCAATTTGATTTTTTTGTTTTTAAGCTACTGCCTTACATGACTACAGGAAAAAAAAAATCACTTATTCGGGACATGTAAGTTAAACAAGGAAACTACAAAGCAGTATTTACAAATACCTGAAAATGTCTCCATTGATGTGCGTTGATAGCTGTGGAATCTGTGGAGACAGCCACCTTTATAATAATTCCACAACAAACACAGTTTGACATGTATCGAGACTAGAAGATCAGATCTGCAGCTAACGGCACAAGAAACTGCAGGAGTCTTCCATGGTTCTATATTTTCCTTACTTGTTTGATTTAATACGTACATTTATGTACAATTTGAAATCAAACAAAAAACCCACTGTGGAAACATCTCGTTTGTGTCTCTCACTGCATGTCTGAGCTCTCTCTCGGTGTTTCATCAGGTTGACAGTGTGACTGCTTTCTTATAAAATATTTAAATATGATCTGCAGAGAGCTTTTAAAATTATTTGTGATTTAGACATGTTGAAAATGAACATCTGTTTGGAAACTTTTATATACTATTGCAATTTCCTTTAAGTGATTGCTTCATAGTCTGTAAAGCTCTTTGGGATTCTTCAGGATAAAAAAACCTCTATAACTGAAAGTTGTGTTAGAGTGTGCAGATCTTTCTCTCATGAGTCTGTGAATATTAAAAACTGCTTCTGTAAGAAAAGTCTGGATTTCTCTATTGCACTACCTATTGCTAGACAGTGATAACAAATCTGACAGCACAATTTACTGAAATGGAATGTAGAAAACCTATTTTGTCATCCTTTTTTAAGGCCTGTATAAAAGAATGTATTTGTAAACTGATTTTCTCACAAGGGAGATGGATCTGTGGGAGATAGATCTTGGTGAGCTATCCTAGTGATAGTTTAACATCCTAAGAAGCCTCAGTGGAAGGGTGTTAGTTTCTAACCTTTGCATTCTGCCTCCAGATGATTGGCAACATTTTAAAGAAGCAACTTTATTTTCCCTAGTACAAGTTCCTGGTAGTCATAGATGCCTGGTGTCCTGAATACCGAGAGAGCTTGTGCTTAAAACATTAGCATGGGACTCAACAGACTTTGGTTCAATTCCCAGCTCTGCCACAAACTTCCTGTGTGACCATGGGCTCGTCACTTAATCCCTCCTTATCTCAGCATCCAATCTGAAAAATGGGAAATATTTCCTACTTCATAAGGCTGTTGTGAGGATAGTCATTAATGATGGTGAAGTAATGCAAGATCATATATATACATAAATAGTATGTTGGGAAGCTGACAGGCAGTAGCTTTGATTTAAGTAGCCTTAACTAAAATCTAAAAAGTCTTATGGTGAAAGTGTGACTGATTGTATGGCCAGTAAAGTAGGTGGTAATAGACTGCAGGCTTATATTGAGAGAGGTGGGTTATTGGGATACCAGGATAATTCCCGTTTGCGTTATTTTAATAAAGAAGGAATGTGCTTTTACAAGACCTGCTAAACGTGTAATTTCTCTGCCAAGTACTTGTCTCCTTGCATATCCCCACATTGTTGTATTGCATAGGAATTAAACTGATGCGAGGTCTAACTTCTCCCGGTACGTATTCTTCAGTGTATTTGTAACCTCTTCAGCTTGCCCCTTAAAAATACAGGTTCCTTTTGATAGACTGAATAACAATCAAGGCAGTATGGCATGCTAACTCTTTTAATCTGGTCATTTGAGTGTGCTATTATAATTACAGTGTGTTTCCTCCAACCGTTTTGTGCCTTGCAGAGTTTGAAGAAGCAAAGAAATGGGTGGCAACTGACTTACAGCTTGATAAGAATGTAGATGTGAACCTCTTTGAGAGCACCATTCGTATTCTGGGGGGTTTGCTGAGCACCTACCACTTATCTGGAGATAGCCTCTTCCTAGAAAAAGCTGTAAGTGATTGAGTTTCACAGTCCCAAATAGAATGTGTGTCTTGTGTTGCGTAAAGTGGCAGAAAGGTTCATCAGAAGATAAATTCTGCCACGCTTTTCCTCTCTGTTTCACCATTACTGCCCTAGGCTTCTTGAATGTTTTCCTCATCTTCGCTTTCCTGGTGTCATCAGAGCTCTCATACCTTAGGGTTCCATTTTAATTAGAATTTCCCTTAATTCTTAATGTAAAGACTAAGATGATACATTTAAGGATCTTTATTGTATTTTTCCCCAGTTAATTTTTTTTATGGGAAGAAAGTCCTAGTCAATGAATGGAGTGGTTACTCGCAGGTTCCCTGTCTTGGGAAATACAGTGGTATTCTCCTGCCCCTCCCAAGTGCTGGGACAAGGCCCTGTGCTTGCATTAAGGATTATCCATAATCTCAGATTGAAACCCTGTGGGGATGTGCAAAATGAACTGTCGTGTACAGCAATGGGAACTAGGCAGAAGCTATATGCCAATTACTGTGAAGTAGTGATTCTTCTTAATATTTGCCTTTGTTCCTCATAGACGGGCTAAAACTAAGCTGCAGTTCTTTTTCCTCTTTTGTTTGATTGCTGAGAGAAATAATAAAGAATTTTTGTGCCATGTTTTTGGGTTCTCTTTAGAAAGACATTGGGAGCAGGCTCATGCCAGCATTCAACACACCATCCAAGATACCATACTCAGATGTAAACATTGGCCGAGGCACTGCCCACCCACCTCGTTGGACGTCTGACAGCACCGTGGCAGAGGTGACCAGTATTCAACTGGAGTTTAGGGAGCTTTCTCGTCTCACTGGAGATGAGAAATTCCAGGTATGGGATAACCAGTTGTCATCTTTGCTGCCTCTCAGCCTTCACCCCATTATTGGTGAGGCTCACTTAGATTACCTGTACTCTTTTTTTTCTCCTTCCATTCTTCTAACAGAGATCAAAAATATTTCTCACTGTGACAGCTGGAGCAGATTTCATTGGTTGATGAAAGTAAATGCCATTACATTGCTGATCCACCTCCTACCAAACACCATCTCTAAAACATCATATCTGGAGCAATTTTATGCCTAATCATGCCATACACATCGCTGTTTCTGAGTAGTTGCTCCACCTTTCAGTTTACTTTCACCTTTTAATCTCACAGCTAAAGAGAATTAAATGACCTATCCAAAGCGAAGCAGCTGGGGGGGGAAGAGTCCATTACTTTTCCAGTTATTTTCTTTAAGTAAATACCACAAAGCTCATAGTAGAGGTGAATAATTGCTTCGTTCATCAGAAGGAACTTACGAGAAAAATCTTTGTTTTTGATATGCTTGTGGTATCTTTTGTGTTTGTCTATCTGAGACTAGATTACCTATAACTGGCTTTTTAAAACACCAGGCTAAAGATCAGGGGTGGGCAAACTTTTTTTGCCCGAGGGCCACGTTGAGGTTGTGAAATTGTATGCAGGGCTGGGTAGGGAAGGCTGTGCCTCCCCAAACAGCCTGCTGCCTATCCGCCCCCTACCACTGACTGCCCCGACCAGAACCCCCGACCCATGCAACCCCCCCTTCTCCTTGTCCCCTGACTGCCCCCTCCTGGGACCCCCTGCCTCTAACTGCCCCCCTGGGAGCCCACCCCCCCCATCCAATCCCCCCTGTCCCCTGACTGCCCCGACCTCTATCCACACTCTCGCTCCCTGAAAGGACCCATGGGACTCCCATGCCTATCCAACCCCCCCCCAACCACCACCCCCAGAACCTCCGCCCCATCCAACTGCCCCCTATCCCCGGACTGCCCTCCGGAACCTCCTGCCCTTATCCAGCTCCCAGCTCCCCACCCCCTTACCATGCCGCTCAGAGCAGCAGGAGCGTGCAGCCCCGCTGCCCGGCCAGAGCTGGCCATGCCGCTGTGCTGCCTGGCAGGAGTGGCGGGCCAGAGTGCTGGTGACGCGGCAAGCTGAGGCTGTGGGGAAGGGGGGACAGTGGGGGAGGGGCCAGGGGCTCAAGGGCTGGGCAGGACAGTCCCGCGCCGGCCATAGTTTGCCCACCTCTGCTATAGATAAACTATATAGAGCTGTCCTCTTCGTATTTAAATTCTGTAGGAGGTGCTTAGATATCCCTACATTAATGCTAGTGTTGAAAATAACAGAACTCCCTTCCTAAGCTGCAGAGTGCTTATCAGCTGACTCAAATTCCAGCTGTGGGCATGGTGTGAAGGTTGTATCTGGGAGAAAATAAGCCCAAGTGCTAACCATTTCAAAGGCAGTGGGAGGTGTATTCTTTTTGTTTGGAGGTGATTTTGTATAGTGCCCCAAATCAATTTATACATCAGGCCCTACTTCATTCCCAATATTGTGGATCCCACAAAAGTAGGTTTCCATTGCAATTTTGATTTTTTTTAATTAGCTTACTTTGCACAATCCACAATTTTGCATCCGTTTTGAGTATGCAATTAGTATTGCACTAACATTCAATGCCTGTAAAATGTAAAAAGCTAAAGTGACTGGACTCGATTTCTATAGCTGATGTGTTAAGACTTTTAGTCTTTTGAATTGTATATTGTAGCAGTCGCTTTTTTTTTAATGACTGTAAGATAGTTGCAGCAAAATATCTGGTTATCAAAAAAATTAGCAGGCATAACATAATACTTGAGTGTTTATATCATTCTTGCAAATTTTTCTTAAACACATAGGTCTATTCTGGCTTTTCCACATCGCTGCTGTTAATGAAGGTCCATTATAAGTTGGGGATTGGTCCTGCCTTGAGCAGGGGGTTGGACTAGATGACCTCCTGAGGTCCCTTCCAACCCTGATAGTCTATGATTATTACTTTTCTGCAATCTTTTTTTCCATGTCTTGTCCGCAACTCTTCTGCAATTATTTGAAGACCATCCAACTATTCAAGTAGGGCCTTATTTATACAGTTATTTGCAGGAACTATAGCTGTACATTATGTATGTGCAGTGATCCTTAGCTATACTCATGTCATGAAAATCTCAGTAAAAAAAAAATTGGCATCATTACAACTTGAGTTGAGGTACAGTATTATTGAGACATATTTCTGAGTTTCACTGATCTCCTCCAGAACAGACTCTCTGTTGGAGGTGTTGCAGGCCACTTAACCTAACGTTAGTATTATCCTAATGTTCTATCAGTTGGTGTTTGAATCTGACTTCTAAACTACTGAGGGATCTGGACTCACCACCATTGCTGATTCTAGCATTAGAGAGTTGTATTATTGAAAAGGAAAGCTGATAAAAAAAATCTGCCCACCTCATATTTGCTGTAGTTTCTCTGAAGCCATAAGCAGCAACTGTATTGGAAAAGGGAAAAAATTCCGCAACTGCTGACTGCTCCTAGCCATTTAAGTAACCTTGAGCTGTGTAGTTGCATTGTCTCATTCAGTGTGTATTTTTTCAATTTATTTTTTTCTGTAGAAAGCAGTAGATGCGGTGATGAAGCACGTACACTCTCTCTCAGGGAAGAATGATGGACTGGTGCCCATGTTCATAAACACCAACAGCGGGCAGTTCACTCACCTGGGTGTCTACACTCTGGGAGCCAGAGCTGACAGCTACTATGAGTATTTGCTCAAGCAATGGATCCAGGGTGGGAAGAAAGAAAATGAGTAAGTTCTCCCCACTTCCTGTGTCAGTTTAAGAATGATGTCAGCTATAAGATTTACTATCCTAGTTGCCAGTTTAGAAGGAAGAGTATCTTATGCAGACTCTGATGTGAGCGTACTTGTGAGTAGTTTAAAAAAACAAACAAAAACAAGCTGTGTCAGCAGACCTATTGGTAACTGCACAACAATGTGGGGATCAGACTTCAACTTGCAACTCTGCTTCCCCCCTACACAGAGTGTTGAGGGTTGCGATTGTTACGGATGTGGGAGGGATTTAAATTGTTTGCCGCCGGTTCTGTTGTATAAATAAAATGTTGTTGCTCTGTAGAACACGCCACATTTATTCTGTCTCTCTGAAAGTGGCCAGGCATTTTGCAGGCTCTGTTAGAGAGGGATTAGTGAGGAACTTGCTGGAGGTCAGCTACCACATTCGTGATTATCCCCTTTCTAGTCCAGTTACAGGACTTAAATTTGAATCCGGTGCCTTGGATTCCAGTATCATAGAATCATAGAATATCAGGGTTGGAAGGGACCCCAGAAGGTCATCTAGTCCAACCCCCTGCTCGAAGCAGGACCAATTCCCAGTTAAATCATCCCAGCCAGGGCTTTGTCAAGCCTGACCTTAAAAACCTCTAAGGAAGGAGATTCTACCACCTCCCTAGGTAACGCATTCCAGTGTTTCACCACCCTCTTAGTGAAAAAGTTTTTCCTAATATCCAATCTAAACCTCCCCCATTGCAACTTGAGACCATTACTCCTCGTTCTGTCATCTGCTACCATTGAGAACAGTCTAGAGCCATCCTCTTTGGAACCCCCTTTCAGGTAGTTGAAAGCAGCTATCAAATCCCCCCTCATTCTTCTCTTCTGCAGACTAAACAATCCCAGCTCCCTCAGCCTCTCTTCATAAGTCATGTGCTCTAGACCCCTAATCATTTTTGTTGCCCTTCGCTGGACTCTCTCCAATTTATCCACATCCTTCTTGTAGTGTGGGGCCCAAAACTGGACACAGTACTCCAGATGAGGCCTCACCAGTGTCGAATAGAGGGGAACGATCACGTCCCTCGATCTGCTCGCTATGCCCCTACTTATACATCCCAAAATGCCATTGGCCTTCTTGGCAACAAGGGCACACTGTTGACTCATATCCAGCTTCTCGTCCACTGTCACCCCTAGGTCCTTTTCCGCAGAACTGTTGCCTAGCCATTCGGTCCCTAGTCTGTAGCGGTGCATTGGATTCTTCCATCCTAAGTGCAGGACCCTGCACTTATCCTTATTGAACCTCATCAGATTTCTTTTGGCCCAATCCTCCAATTTGTCTAGGTCCTTCTGTATCCTATCCCTCCCCTCCAGCGTATCTACCACTCCTCCCAGTTTAGTATCATCTGCAAATTTGCTGAGAGTGCAATCCACACCATCCTCCAGATCATTTATGAAGATATTGAACAAAACCGGCCCCAGGACCGACCCCTGGGGCACTCCACTTGACACCGGCTGCCAACTAGACATGGAGCCATTAATCACTACCCGTTGAGCCCGACAATCTAGCCAGCTTTCTACCCACCTTATAGTGCATGTTATAGTATGTTTCTCTTGTCTGGCTTGAATAACTGGGAAGCACCTTGTTTTGGGACGAGAGGGTTTGTGGGACTAGGGAGGTGCTATTGTGGGGGGGGAAAAGGCGCTTTCTCTCTCTGTTGCACCCACCCGTGAATATTAACCTTACATAAGAACGGCTATACTGGGTCAGACCAAAGGTCTATCTAGCCCAGTATCCTGTCTTACGCCAATGGCCAGTGCCAGGTGACCCAGAGGAAATGAACAGAACAGGTAATCATCAAGTGATCCATCCCCTGTCACCCATTCCCAGCTTCTGGCAAACAGAGGCTAGGGACACCTTGCCTCTAGAGGGTGTCCTGCAAATAAGGGTTGAGGAATATCTTTAGGGAAAACTTGCATGACTTCTGCCAGTGCTGTACCTGTTTGTATAGATGCAGAACTTCAGTTTTGATTGGTTCTGAATCCAGCACCTTTCACAGGCATTAAGATTCACAGAGCACTTTATTTCTTTTTAAAATTGTTTTAATTATCATGCTATTCTCAGAAATCTATATCTATATTTATATTTAAGTGTTTTTCTCCTACACAGCCTTGAAAGAAGCCAAAGATGATTAGCTATACTGCAGATACATGCTAGATCAGAGGTTGGCAAACTACAGCCCGCGGGAAGATCCTGCCCAGCCCCTGAGCTCCTGGCTGGGGAGGCTAGCCCCCAGCCCCTCCCCTGCTGTCCCCCCTCCCCTGGAGCCACGCTGATGTGCGGGCAGTGCGGCTTGCGCCCACCCACCTCCCAGGCTTTCCAATAAGCCTGTCCTGCCGCTCTGAGCGGCCTGGTAAAGGGGGGGGGGGAGGAGGGGCGTGGGATAAGGGGTAGGAGGTCCCGGGGGGCAGTCAGGGGACGGGGTGGTTGGATGGGGCGGAGGTTCGGGGGGGGGTCGGGGGGCTTGGATAGGGGGTGGGATCCTGGGGGGGCAGTTAGAGATGGGGGTCCCAGGAGGGGGCAGTCAGGGGACAAGGAGTGTGTGTGGGGGGGTGGATGGATCAGGGGGCCTGTCAGGGGTGTGGATAGGGGTCGGGGCAGTCAGGGCACAGAGAGGAGGGGGAGGTTGGATAGGGCAGGGGTCTCCAAACTTTTTAAATCGCGCACCCCCAGGGCCAGATCTGGGGAAGCAAAAAAAAAAAAAAAGAGCGTGCCGCTGAAGAGGGAGCGGGGAGAGCCGAGCGACCACGAGCGTGCCGCCGAAGAGGGAGCGGGGAGAGCCGAGTGTGCCGCTGGCGTGCTGCCGAAGAATCAAAGGTCCAGCGGCGCTCCTCCTGCCGTGCACCCCCACGGATGGTCTTGCGCACCCCCCTTTGGAGACCACTGGGATAGGGGGTGGGGTTCCGGGGGGCGGGGGTCCCAGGAGGGGGTGGTTAGGGGACAGTGAGCAGGGGGGTTGGATGGTCGGGAGTTCTGAGGGGGGCAGTCAGGGGGCGGGAAGTGGGAGGGGGCAGATAGGGGATGGGGGCCAGGCTGTTCACGGAGGCACAGCCTTCCCTACCCGGCCCTCCGTCCCGTTTCAAAAGTTTGCCCACCCCTGTGCTAGATGCATTTTGTATAAGCATGGTTACTTGGATTTTTCTTAATGCTTTATATTTGACTAAATATCTTAAGTACTGCCTATTGAAATCAAATTGCAAGTTTCTACTCTACAAAAAGTGTGGCCTTTGAGATGCATGTACTATATCTAAAGCAGGGATCAGCAACCTTTGGCACTTGGCCCACCGGGGAAAGCCCCTGGCAGGCTGGGCCTGTTTGTTTACCTGCTGTGTCCGCAGGTTCGACTGATTGCAGCTCCCACTGGCTGCGGTTCGCTGTCCCAGGCCAATAGGGGTGGGAAGGGCGGCCAGTGCATCCCTCAGCCTGCGCCACTTCCCGCAGCCCGCATTGGCCTGGGACAGCGAACCATGGCCAGTGGGAGTTGCGATCGGCTGGACCTGCAGACGCAGCAGGTAAACAAATCGGCCCGGCCTGCCAGGGGCTTTCCTGGTGGGCTGCGTGCCAAAGGTTGCTGATCCCTGATCTAAAGTATGGTTGGATAAATCTACCTTAAAATGTGTATATTGGGGCCAACTGGGAATGGTTTTAATTCACAGACTGTTGGAAGATTACATGAGAGCTATGGAGGGGGTGAAAAAGCATCTGCTTCGGACATCACAACCCAAGAAGCTTACTTTTGTGGGTGAACTTGCTCACGGCCATTTCAGTGCTAAGATGGTAAGCACTGTACCTGAATTTTTTCAGTGGCTCTTATGAACACTGTTGCATTCCCCCTGAGCCGTCTGCAGTTTCGTAGGGGAGAGATCTTGAGTGCGGTAGTTATAATAGCTCTTTGATCAAATGTGTGTTCTCTGTGTGTGTGAAGCAAAGGTTTTGATAGTGGCTGCTGGAAGATCCAAAAAATGATAAATTAAAAATGGCAGGGACCCTTGCAATCTGCAGATGCCTGGTGCATTTAGATTACACTATGATAACCCGTGAAGGGTGGTGGTTTTGTTTGTCTTTCTGTCTGTTTGTTCTGTGGGCAGGTGCGATCTTAGTTTAAAAGAATGCTGGGTTCAGGTCACTAGTGACAATATTGAGTAGCTAGGTTACAGGTAACAGTCCCTGCTGTGGACAGAGGCCCTTTCTTAGGTTTTTATTTGCTGATCTGAATCTCCCTGTGAGTTTCCGCTTGTGCTTCTGCAGTAGTAAACACACTCAGTGCAATCATTTGTTACATCATTTCAGCATTGGGAACACTGAGATAGTGCCTATTTTGTATATTATTCACTTTTTCTACAATGCAAAAATACAAGGAAGTAAATGATCTAGTTAGTAGTTAAGGCATGAGTGTGGAAATCAGGGTGATTTGGAAGTTCTGGTATTGGCTCTGCCACAAACCTACTGTGTGACCTTGGGCAAATGCCACCTAAAAGGCAGGAAATAAGAGATGGAGTAAAATATTTGATGCAGGAATTACTGAGTGAAATTCTGTGGCTGTGTTATACCAGAAGTCAGATTAGATTATCATAATGGACCCTTTTGGCTTTAAAATCTATGAATTTAACACTCCTTTTGAAAAGTATTCAGAGTGCTTTTGGTGTAAGACAGTATGTAAATGAAAGTGACAAATATTTATAAGTGAGCAGTGCATTACTAATGTATGTGTAAATCTGCCCCCTCAACACTGCATGTATGAGTACATTAATTCAGTCCCTGCAGGGCAGAGACTTTTACAGCATTTCATTTATCATCTCTGCTTGAAGGGTACGACTGGAACCTCACCATAACTGACTCGTTGAAAAGGTGTTAATGCTGTTACTTCAGTCTCTCTACACTGATATTACCATCAATATTGACCACTGCCTGTTGAATTGGACGGGGACCTTGAGAGCTTTGTACAGAGGTTCTCTATGAGCACTATGAGATTGGCAGGTGGTGGCAGTGGGTGTCTGATAACCCCTTTAGGATTTTGGAATGATAGAAATGAACAAAACTCCAAATGTAATCTGTAGTCCTGTTTTTCAGAATATTAGTAGTGCATTAGCCTTACTGGAAGGGACTGTTAATCTTATTGTAAACTGAATTTCAGTGGAGGTGAGTCCTGAGAATTGTATGAGACATAGGTTCCCAACTTGTTTGTGTACTGATTGTGTTGACTGTTGAATTATTCATGTAACATTTCACAGTGTTCTCGGAAAGATAACCACATGTAACTCAGTTGCTTGAGAGCGTTGCACAATCCTTGAGAGCGTTGCATCTACAAAAGTGCTATACTTCTATTCTTTGAATAAATAACTGAATAATAAAGCTGTAGTGTGTAGAATTCATGAAGGGAAGATCCTTGTAACCCTTTTGCTCCTGCTGCTGCCTCTGTGCAGGAATAAAATCCAGCGTTGTTCTGTGGAATGTTTGCTGTACCAAGGAGATGAGCCTGATATACCGAGGAACACTGAGGATGCCTGACTTAAAGTATCAGGTGTTTCTTACACTCAAATGGATAATAACAAAAAAATTATAAGTTTTAGTGGTAGGAAGGATGTTCAGTTTTACCTCGAGCTCTGTTATATTCAGATTAAGATTATCATATCAGTTATTGCTCAGAATAATCTACATTTAACTTCAAATACTTCCCCAGACCCTGTTACCCTTGGTTTCTATGGCTAATTTCTATTTTGCCTTTTGTTTTACTTCAGTCTCTGCTTCAAAATATCAGAGCTCATGAAATTTGCTTTCTGTTCATAGGTTTTATCTTAACCCTCATCCTTCTCTTCCCTAACATTTTCTTTTGTCTACTTTTTGTGTTTGAGTAGTTTCACTTTTAAGCTGTCTGGACCATTTAAAATATTTAAAAGAATCTCTTTAAAGCACCATGAAAAGTTAGGGTGCTTTATAAATATTAGAGACGCTGTCAGCTTGAGGTTTTTTCAAATTTACACTTTCTGATAGAACCCTCTTGAAATCCTATGTCCTGAATTCTTTTAAAAGCTAATTTTATAGGGATTTTTTTTGGTTCCCCTCTTGATTGATTTTAAAGATCATTCAGTTTCTCCTTTGCTAATCAGCACTACAGGGTAACAAATAAACTGACTTTACACAAAGTGTTACGAAATGCACCAGGCTGGTAAACTGAACAAGATGAGAATTTTTTTCCACTAGCTTGTTTTGGTTTTAGTAATTTAAGGTGTTACAAGAATCAATAGTAGCTACAAAATCTTGTGACTTCGAGTTGACAGTGAGTCTCCTTTAGTAATGGCACCAGCCTCGTGTCATGTTACATTTCTGCTTAACAAATAATTGTGGTCTTTAAGCACTCTCTATCCTTATTGCACTGCTACAGGGTAAGTCAAAGTCTTGTTTGTTTTAATACTTCTCACAGCGGATGGTGCTATTGTCTTGCAGGATCATTTAGTTTGCTTCTTGCCTGGGACGCTGGCTCTTGGAGCTCATAATGGGCTGACTGCTGATCACATGGAGCTGGCCAAAGCCCTCATAGAAACTTGTTACCAGATGTATGCTCAGGTAGAGACAGGCCTGAGCCCAGAGATTGTACACTTCAATCTCCATGCACAAAAGGACCGCAAGGATGTGGAGATCAAGGTAAATAAGTTTACAAGTATCACTACAAATTGACATCTGTGTATCTCTTGCTTTGGATAGCTCTGTGCACATATCACATTATTTCTATGAAATTCCCAATAGAATGTCTACACTTGGGAAAGGATGTTCTTTGTTTTGATAGGTAAACTTCCTCTCTGTGTCTCCTCACTCACACTCTCCCTAGGCTTGAAATTTTTGAATGATCTCTTAACATTCACAAGCTGACTTGCATATAATTATTTGAGGCATGTGTGGGTGGTGGAGGAGAATCGTACAAATGTAGGGTTGGAAGGGACCTCGAGAAGTCAAGTCCAGCCCCCTGCACTAAGGCAGGACCAAGTAAAACTAGACCATCCCTGACAGGTGTTTGTCCCATCTGTTCTTTAAAAGCTCCCATGATGGGGATTCCATAGCTTCCCTTGGAAACCTATTCCAGAGCTTAACTACCCTTATAGTTAAAAAGTTTCTCCTAATATCTATCCTAAATATCCCTTGCTGCAGATTAAACCCATTATTTCTTATCCTACCTTGAGTGGACATGGAGAGCAGTTGATCACAGGTCTCTTTATGACAGCCCTTAACGTATTTGAAGACAGCCATTACGTTCTGCCTCAGTCATCTTTTCTCAAGACTAAACATGCCCAGTTTTTTTAACCTTTCCTCAGAGGTCACATTTTTTAAACCTTTTATTGTTTTTGTTGCTCTACTCTGGACTCTCTCTCTCTCTCTCCCCCTCTTCAGTTTACCCACTCTTTCCTAAAGTGTGGTGCTGAGAACTGGACACAATACTCTAGCTGAGGCCTCACCAATGCTGAGTAGAGTGGGACAGTTACCTCCTGTCTCTTATATAAGACACTCCTTTTTTGCAACTGCATTACAATGCTGACTGATATTCAATATGTGATCCATTATAACTCCTGGATCCTTTTCAGCAATATTACTACCTACCCAGTTATTCTCCCATTTTGTAATAGTTACCAAAGAAGCTACAGGGTACACTCAAATTGCTCTCTGCTAATGTATCCTGCTCCCTGACTGAATTGTGATCTTTACTTTTTTGCAGCCTGCAGATAGGCACAACCTGCTGCGACCTGAAACTGTGGAAAGCCTGTTCTACCTGTACAGATTCACGGGGGATAAGAAATACCAAGACTGGGGCTGGGAGATCTTGCAAAACTTCAATAAATATACACGGGTAAGGCCAGCATGCTGAGCAGTAATGATCTCAGGAGTGTATCTAGGCAAACTGTTCTGCGTATAGGGATTTTCAAAGTAAAGCTGAAATTGCTTATCTTCCAAGGATCATAAAAATATCTAATAGGTAAAACAAAGCATTAAGAGCTTGACAGAGTATTACAATATGAACTGGGCCTTGAAGCCCATGTACTTAGGCTCATGCATTTAGTACTTAGCACATTAAGGAAAAAGACTTTTCATCATATTGATAAAAGCTATGTATTAAGAGAATTATGAGGAGAGAAGACCTTCTAAATTGCTGGAATAGAATTGTCAGCAGGACAAAAATGCTGACCTATATCCAAACAAGTTTTGTTTTGTTTGTTTTCAAGTGGGTCTCAGCATTACCTTCAGCAATTTCAGATATAGTTTCTAAGGGGCTAGGATTTTCTAGTGCAAAATACCAATACAGAATACCTTCATGGTAACTCACTGACTCCAAAGCATCATTTGCTTTAATTGCCTAGATACCTGTGGGTATATAGCCATTGTCCGTTAAATCAAGGGTTCTCAACCTTTTTCTTTCTGAGACCTCCCCCACCCAACATGCTATAAAACTCCAGGGCCCAGTGGGGTGTGGGGAAAGTGGGGCTCTGGCCGCCAAGCATAGGCATATTTTAACTTCCATTTTTTTTGGGGGGGGGGAACAGTGGGGCTTGGACCAGCTCCACACAGAAGGGCCGAAGGATGGAGTGCTCCATCCGCCCCCTTACTCACCTCAGCAGGCCACCCAGCCTGTCTGGGTTGCAGCCGGGGGTGGGGGCGCACGGGGCTCAACCACAAATTACAACTCAAAGAGGGGTAGGGGGTTCAGCTCTAAAAGTTTGAAAACTGCTCAGGGTGCAGGGAGAGGAGTAGCAAGAGGCTGTGTGCACACCGGGGGTAGCTCAGAATGCAGGAAGAAGAGTAGCGAAGGGCTGTATGCAGACTGGTGGGTAGCTCAGAATGCAGGGAGAGGAGTAGCTAGGGGTTGTGTGCAGATGGGGGGTAGCTCAGAATGCAGGGAGAGGAGTAGCTAGGGGTTGTGTGCAGTCAGGGGCTGTGTGCGGGGAAGGCCCCCCCCTCCATGGTCGCTGCTCCCCGAGGGCTCTGCTGGCCCCAGAGCTGGGTCCCCCTGCTGAGGTGGCTCCTAGCTTCAACGAGGGCTGGGAGCTGAGGAGCAGCTGCAACCCCAAGCACCAGCAGTAGGAGAAGGGGGAATGCTGTGGCTGTCCTCTCTATGGCACCAGCCAGAGCAGTAGCTGCCCCACTCTGCTTGGCTCCAGCCTCTGACCTGGCCACGGGGCAGGACTTCACTGAAGTTGAGGGAGAAGAAGTGGGTAAGGGGTGGAGCTGTCCTCGGGACTGCCCCACTCTGTGTAAGGAACTACAGTTTGTTTGTTTGCGGGGGGGGGGGGGGGGGGAGAGCCTCTTGTGCTCCCCCATTCTTCCCCTGGGCTCGGGGCTTCAGCCCCACGGCGAGGTGTTGGGGTTCAGGGCTTCAGCTGTGGGCCCCACAGCCCCATGGGGGCTGCAGACCCCCCTGTTTAAAACCACTGTGTTAAATGATTAGATTGAATAACGGAGTTGTGATGTTGATGAAGAATGTGTGTCATAAATGGGATGTTACTCCCATATAATTTACCTTTTAACAAAGATAATTTGATAAATGAATTTTAGTCCAGCAAAGTTTTACTGATCCTTCCTTGAAACCATCCAGTTTCTGCTGTGATTGTGTCAGATCTCCCAAACGCTTAAGCAAGATCTGGCTGGGATGGTACAACAGTTGGGTGGAAGGTTTCAAAGGAGAAAAGAGAGTGCTGCAGGAAGTAGTGTTAATGTCTCAGTAGGGGGCACTCTTCCCTTTGTGTTTGTACTGAGCCAATGCTCCAGCATAACCTGAGAGGAGCACTGTGTTTCTAGAAGTATCTCTTGGATGAGCTATAAAATTATGGTCCAGGCTGCTTAGGGTCATGGGATCTTTCATGACCATTTCTCAAGAGTATGGGTATTTAAACCTGTTGTCCTGACCAATTTCAACCTGGTAATTACAGTAATTGCCTCAAATTTCTTCTGCAGTTTTGACTGGACATTGTCCTCTTCACTTGTCTTGTAGCATTTCTTTCTGCTGTTAAACACGCAACATTTCACAGTGATGTGGCTTCATTTTACTGTATGTAGTTTGTGTTTCAGTTTGCCAAGTGTTTTGGAATGCTTCAGAATTGAAATGCTTTATGTAAGTTGCAAAATATTATTTTGAAAGCTCTGCCTGCTTTTCTAATGCTTATTTTCATCTTTTTTTTTTAATCAAAATTGAGAATTTGTAGATAACACAAGTTCTTTTTGGCTTATAGAAATATATAAAATTGTTACTTATCTTTTTCACAGGTTCCTTCAGGTGGTTATACTTCCATTAACAACGTCCAGAACCCCAGTAACCCAGAGCCAAGAGATAAGATGGAAAGCTTCTTTCTTGGAGAAACACTCAAGTATATGTTTCTGCTGTTTTCGGATGATGTAGACCTAATCAACCTTGACAAATATGTATTTAACACAGAAGCTCATCCCCTTCCTATCTGGGCACCAGCATAGAAGTACTGTGGGCACCTTCGGCAGTGGGATGTTACTTTGAGTCACTTTACTGTGCAGGGTTTGAACTGGGATAGCAGAGAATTGTTCTATTTACCCTTCCTTGGTTTTTTAAAAAGTTGGAAAAGCATCTCTGATTTAGAGAAATCTGTCAGTCTTAAATCTAACTCTGTGCTTTAGCTCAGAGATGGACAACCTTTGCACACTATACTGCTTTGCCTGGATTTGATGCAGACATCAAGGTTGGGAAAGCAATTGCAGTGTGGACCCTGAGGTTGATAGGTCTCTGAGCAACCAGTGACTCACTCATGCCAGTCTCCGTAGATTTTGGTTAGATTTCAGGACAGCGGTAAGTTGTCTCATAGCACAGGATTGTCTCTGGAGAGAAGGATGTACTGAAAAGTTTGACTCCAGCTCATTCCATGGTATGAGCCAGTAATATCTCCATATGGTATGTGGGGTAGACGGAGAACTGTACCATTGTCCCAGCAAAAATGGGGATGTCAGTAATATTGATAACACTTTGATCTCATTCCAAATCCATGAGCTGTGCAACATTATGTTTGAAGAAAGAAGTTGTATTACAAAAACATCTGTAGTACAGTATCTGAATTTTATTGAGCACTTTGAACAATGTCTTAGAGCTGTGGCTAAAATGAATGAATGGTGGCAAATTGAGTACAGAACTTGCTGCTGATTTAGCTCAAAGTGGTATACAATTTTGTAGGTGTATTGCAATTTTTTTTAACTTATCTGCAGGAATGCAGGAGACAATGTGAAAAGCAAACAATATACATACATGCATTTATATATATATATATATTTGCATCAGTTAGACTCAGGTATTCTGACTGAAAGCTGCTTTGCAAGGTTGAGCTATAGAAAAGCTGGTGAGCACATTAGGTGTAATTCAAACTCACCTTTCTCAGATCTTGGATTTTAAAAATGTTATGTTGGATCAGTGAGGCTTATTGTTGTACACAGTAATTCCTACTATTTGTCTTACTATGGATTAAGAAGGAGGGATTTTTAATTCTTTTTTCTTTTTTGAAGTACCTTGTTTGAAAGTGTTATGTTCACCTATAGAATTAAATGCATGGATTCAGAATGTGGTCCTACTGAAAGGGTATTCTTCCCTCTCACTAATACTGCCAGTAGACTTGCTGTAGAGAGCTGTTTGCATGCTTTGAGGAGAAAACAGACCTAGTGTTTATGGATAAAAGTATCTTCTGTGAGTCTAGGGGTCTTGCATTTTTATTTCTGGAAATGAGTTTCAAAACATGAATTTTGAAAGTAAAACACTTTTCCTTTTGGTTCTGTAGCTAACTTATGCAGTCCTGTGGACAATAATAAGTTGTGGGAGAAAAGTGCTAGTTCACTTATATTTTAGGGAATAGTTTCCATTCCCTAGTTTACATTCCCTAGTCATAGTTTCCATTCCCACAGGTCTCAGTAATGAGAAGGGAGGTTACAGGTACATGTGTAAGCACAATCCACTCTAAAGTTGGGGCTGAGAAATCGTGGTAATATAAAGCTGACCTATAGCAATTCACTTTCACTTATGGATTTAACAGTAAATGTAACTTTCTGTTTTGTAAAGTAACCAGTGTCTTTATAACTTGTCTTGCCAGACCTGGTCTTGCTGGAGTAGGACATTACTATTTGGACCACTTTTTAAATCTATAGGCAGTACTTATCATTCCTTGTACTGATGATGGCACATGGAAGTGAAGAAACAATTACTGAAAATTATATTTCTATATATGTGTGTAATATATATATAATATATATAGGTACCATTTTTTTAAGTTTGTTGATGCTGGGAGTTGGGGATTTGCTGATATGACAGGTTAATGCAGAATGACGTGGTCCACAAATTCAAGAATTTTAGTAATCTTGGAATTCCCAAGGTCTCCCCCTTAAGTGCACATTGGAATTTAGAAGCCATACCCTAAAGCTGAACAGTTGTTTTGTTGCTCGATTTTTACATGGTTCATAAGAATTCCGGAGTATCTTGGTTATATTTAAGGGGGATTAAGAGTTAATTTTCAGGAGGTGAATATACACCCTAGAGCAGAGAACATATGCAAGGTTCTGTGTATCACTTAAGCCCTTTGTTAAGGTCATAAAGTGCAGTTGCACTCTTAGAAGCATTTGACTCTGCAAAAATGGCATTGTAGGGTTCCGTGTGTGTTGTGGTGGTGGTGCGATTCCTTCCATATCGCATGAGCTCAGTATACAAGTAAAAGGATATGGGATGAATTTCACTCTGAATGAATAAAGTGGAGGGAGGAGTAAACATTATCCCCTTCCCCCCAATCCTAAATTTCTATTCCAAAGCTATTGGTCTGACTTATTTCTTCTCTGGCTTCATGCTGTCTTAGGAAACTAACTTATCCTAACTGGTAGTTTTTGTCAAATCTTACCTTTTTGTTAATGTTTTGTTTAATATTGGTCAACATTCTGCTCAGGGTAGAACAGAAACCTAATGTCAGTTTGAAACTATCATTTATTATGCCTGAAACATGTAGGCCCTAAATAGTCTGACAACTGGCGATCTGATTGCTCCCTTTCTGACTGCTGAAGAGAAAGCTTTAATTGCTTATGTTGTGACCTGCTTTTATGCCCCCTCAAAGATACTTTCTTGCCTCTGATTGGTCTGTGAAGTTTAAAGGCGCAATACTCCACCTTGATGGCACAGCACATCCTCTTACTTTCCAGGCATGCTAGGACCAGTGCTCATTCTTGGTTGTAAAGTTTCCGTTCGGGTACTGTATGGTCCTTTGAACCAAAGCCTTAAGTGCAGTGAATATAATCCATCTACTTGGCATCTCCTTTTATTGAATCACTTCCCATACTCAAATAATGGATTGTTGTGGAAAGGCCATAATTTAATCCAGTGATGTTAAAAATTCTTTTGCTGCGAGCTGCCTTGGTTATTTTCCAAGAGCTTGAGTGCCTTGCCTAATTCTAACAAAACAAAACAAAGTGCACCCACTCAGACTATTCATTCGTACTTGTGACTGCCTCCACTGAGGAATAAATACTGCTTGGTTTGTTGTTTATGGCCACAGCCATGAAGTACTGCACACTTACAGGTGAGGCTAGTAGTGGGGTCTCATTTAGGTACCAGAGTTTAAACCAGGGCTTGGAAGAATATTTCTATTAACCCAAAGTAGATGTGAAAGATAAATATGGGGCAGAAGTGAAACCCCCTTTTGAGAAGCCCAACCCCACTGCCACCCCTTAAGTATGGGGATTTCTACCAAGGTGCTGTGCCTGGAATCTGTTTGGCCTCCTCCATATTTTATATTGTCCTGTTAAGAGTCTGATTAAATCTGAAGCTCCACTCATCCTCTCCAACTGCTGGGAGGGAAAGAAGCTTTGCCTTCCATTCTCCTAGTGCATCTGTCGTGAGGGGTTGAGGAGAAGGCAAGTTTCTGCTGCTGGAGGCTTTCCTATTTTTTTTTTTTTTTTGGTTCTTCACCTGGGAAACTACAGTACTTACTCCTGCTGCTGTGAGCTTTGTCAAGCAGCAGCCTGAAAGTGAAAGGAAGACAAGTTTCCTTGCTGCTCTCATGATTCTGAACAGCAGCAATGAAACTGATAAGTCTAGTTAGTTTCACGTTGCTGCTTGGCAGTCTCATAGCTGCAGTAGAAACACTGCATCTGTGTAGCTGCAGCCTCAAAGAAATACTGCACTTATTCACTGTTGGAAGGTTATTGGCACAATGCGAAGGACTACAAACTTCAGTTTTTTAAATGAAATCTTAAATACTATTGGAAGAGATGACGCAAACTTTCATGCTGCCCAGGGAAAGTTTCTGACTTGTGTGTGGATTTTTCAAGCCCTGAGTTAAGCTATTATATTCTGTAACCAGAGGCAGCATTTCTTACTGTTTCTGGAACTTGCCCCTACCCTCCATATGGTTGTATGTGATGATACAGTGGAATGGTGAGCCTTTTGGTAACAAAGCCACTTCAGTAGGTCTTAATCCAGCTGGGCAATTCATGTCTTGTGAAAACATTCCTAGTTCTTTCCATTTCTCTAAGCCAGTTACTCTGAAACTTTTTCCAGGAAATGGTGTATGGCCTTGCAATAGCTGTGACTCTCCCAGTTGCCTCGTTGTAGGATATACTCGATAACTAGGTTTTCACTGTATACCCTTTCCTCTTACCCAAGGTTTAAAATCCATCAAGGAAATCTGTACTGAACTGAGGTCAGATTTGTCTGCCACAGAAATCTGCAGCAGATTTTGAAGCATGACACTCCCCCTCGCCCCTCCATTTGAGGGAATTATTTCTGACAAGATGAAAAGTGAATTATGGCTGTAAGTCTCGCTATATATCTAATTTATCCCCACACTATATCATCTAAAAGCCATTACTATTTGATTTCTTCTATACTTCACCGACTTTCCTTTTTAGCCACTTTCAGCCCCCTTTATCCCCTAAAGAGGAACAAATCTAATCTGCAGAACTACTTTCCAGCAGGAGAGTGGGTTTGTGTGTGGGGGTGGGGGGGTGAGAAAACCTGGATTTGTGCTGGAAATGGCCCAACTTGATTATCATACACATTGTAAGGAGAGTGATCACTTTAGATAAGCTATTACCAGCAGGAGAGTGGGGTGGGGGGAGGTATTTTTTCATGCTTTGTGTGTATAAAAAGATCTACACTTTCCACAGTATGCATCCGATGAAGTGAGCTGTAGCTCACGAAAGCTTATGCTCAAATAAATTGGTTAGTCCCTAAGGTGCCACAAGTACTCCTTTTTTTTTTTTGCGAATACAGACTAACATGGCTGTTACTCTGAAACCTTTCCTTGTTAAGTTTCATATTTTAGAATCTTTCACAAGGTGCAAGAGGGTTAAAAAGAACTCTTGCCTCCTCTTGAAGTGGAAAGTTGGAAGTCACCCAAAGGGCAGAGAGCAGACCACTGGCCACCACTTGTTCAAAGATTCTAGCTTGGAGAGTACTTTCTAGGTGACTCACACCTGGCCTAGCTGCTTTGTTAATGCATCATGTGGCAAAGACAGATCCTAAGCACGGCCCTGGTCTCAGTGTGGTTCCTGCTTTCCAGGAGCTGGGAATGCTAGCAAGGCAATGTAATCAAGAAGCAATTCCTGTCGCAGAGCAAGGATAAAAGGTTGCCAAGAGAAACATCCACCTGGCCTTGGTTTATCTTGGGAGCTAGAGGTGGGGATTCCATTGGGGGAGAGTTTACTTTACTCCTTTCCAGTCTCTCCTCTCATCTCTATAGAGACATTCAGCACGCCTCTCATGGGGCACTATGAACCCTGCTAACTGCTGAATGCTTCAGCTTTAACCTGTGTGAATCTACATACTACTCCTTGCTCTATGTGGGAAACTTACTCCCAGTGCCTGGAGGGTCTGCTTTGAATCATGTGAAAAAGTATCAAGGACTGGCCTTAGTATCTATCTGAACCAGTTGGGGCATGATGGAAGCAGAGATTCACCAGTGTAAATTTAACCAACATAGCATTGGGTTGAGCAATGGTAAGAAGCTGAACAAGTACTGTACTTTGCCCACCTAAGTAACAGGAGCCTGGGATGATCTCTTGTTGGAGGCTTTCCAAATTCCCCCGCCTGACCCTGTGTAATCATTGTAAGGTGATACATTTCACTTTAAGGAATATAATTAATTACTAAGATGTAATATTTTTTCAGTCTTGCTAGTATTTATTGGTACACAGTATTTGCAGTAGGTAAGAGTCTACTTGTTAATGTGCAAAGATGAATTTATTTCACCTCTCAGGGTGAGAGAAAAATATCCTTTTTGTATCCACTTTGATTAAATTCAAAAGCCAGCCCGTGGAATTCTATCACATACTTTAATAAACTTGTAATTTATTTTAAAATAAATGTAGGTGTCATCATTGGAAATGTGACTACTTATTCACTAGGAATGCTGTTTCCTGTACAATAGCTGTTCACATGAGGATTACCTTAGCCAAGGCACTTGCTCTCCAAACTTTAGTCTCTACTCCACAGCTGACTGACCCAGAGATTTTTTTTTTTTAAAAGTAACTATAATCTTTCTGGAGAAACTGTTCTCTTCAGCTGAATCCTACAACTCACTGATCGTGACAACTAGTACCCTCACTTGACTTCTTCACAAATCACCCAAGAGAACTTTCTCCTTTTAAGCATTTCTTTGAAGACAGACTGTTCCTAGCTGAACATAAGCTACACGTATCCTGTAGTTCTGTGTGACACTGGAGATTGCTGTGGGCTGTGAATAATCATCCCTCATTCTCCTAGCAGGGCCCCATTCTTTCCTCTACCATTCTGGAAAGCATGAACATGAAGTATGACCCAGTTCCTGAGGAATGGTCTAACACTTGCAGGCAAGCTTTTATTCTCTCCTCCTCCCATTACAATCACATCTTTAGTACAGTGCAGGTAAGCATGTGACCGGTGGAAAGTGCTACTGTCTTTAGTCAATGGATTTGGCCGACTCGTTTTCTTTTGACAGACTTGACTGAATTTTTATCACCTCCATACAGCCACTTGAACTGACATTTTCAGCAAATGGTCCACGCACACTTAGTTCCGATGGCTCCCACCCTTGTGCTTTCTGGTACACACACCAGCAGCACAACATTCCTGCTCGTGGCTGGATGGATATCTTCACGGCGATAGACCCGCAGACATCTTCTCCCAGGCTCTCTCAATCCTAGCAGACTTCACCCAGTTATGGATAATCCTTGCTTCTAGGTTGCGTGCATCTGTGACAGATGGAGGATCAGCTGGATTATATCCTCTGCGGGGAATGCCAAGCATATACAATAGTTAGTTGTCCATATCCCAACATGAGCATACAGTTACTCAGAGGCCAGAGCAGCCATTCTCAAGCATCACAGTGGGATTTCATTTGTAACGAGTCTAGCTAGTGGAGCTGCAAAGGATCTAGTTTCCTTACATAAAACATTTGTCACAGGAGGGCTTCCCCTCTTGTGCGTAGAATAGCTCCAGCCACGGGGAACAGGGCTGCAGACATACCACCTGCTTACCATTCTGCTATGCAGCTTTAAACCATTCTAGTAGCATGTAACCCTGAGAAATAAGTTACAGTACAAACCAAAATAATAGCAGGGAGGTGGTCACTATGCCTACAGGAAAGGGAGTAATGGGCCCTCCCTGAGTTTGGGTAGTTCAGGATGGAAGACACACTACTGTCCTCTGCTCAGTGCTCAAGCATCTGACTAAGGAAGAAAAGCTTGAGTGGTGGGATGTTGCTGTGTGAACTGCATATAGGTTGCCGGGGCAGGGTGCTGGCCCTACTGGGGGAGAAAGAAAGCACTTTTCTGTAAAGGAGCTTGCACTGAGAACAACTTGGCACGAGCCCTGCTCAAGAGGGCCCTTCCTCAGTGATGAGACCAAGTGAACATGGTGAGAAAGCAGCTACGAACCAACCAAATACCATTTCCATGCTCAAGGAGAGGCAGAGTGAAGAGCATGGAGTTGGGTAAGGAGAAGGCTCTTCTTCCAAAGCAGTGTTTCAGCAGCTTGGTGGACTGTCTCCTGCTGAGGTTACTATTGTTTTTCATTGCTGGGATCACCCAGGCCAAGGGGGAGGCAGTAAGCAAAGGCTTACGGTTACCAGCTACATACCGGAGATCCAGATGATGAGCGCCTCTCTTAATGGTTATCGCAATTAGTGAGGAACTGAGGTTACTGTTTATCTGGAATAATAAAATGCGCAAGTCAAACTCCTTATACCAGACAAGTGTGTTGAACAAGGGCTTTAAAAATTAAAGATAGAGCCAGGAAGGGCAACAGGACACTGACCTGGTCAGTAGCAGGACAGGTACAGGTGTGTCAGGATCATCATAAGCCCTTGTCTTCCTCCCACTCCCAATAAGTCAAATGTGTTTTCTCAACTGAAATTGACATTTCCCCCATTACAGGTAAAAAGTGTTAACGTTTGTGGCCAGGCTTATTTCCCCAATAAAACCGATCTTTCCAGAACCATGAGCCTTTCAGGTGTTACCATGGCTGCATCAGGTTGTTGGGGAGAATGAATTCATTTTTAGTTTGCACAAATCTGATCTTCAGCAGCTAGAAGTTCGGGTGCTAGTGCTGCTGTAGCTCAGACCTGGGAAGAAGTTGGCTTTCCAACAGCAACCGGAGCTGGAGGGAGGGGTGCAAAAGAACTAGAACTAGCTGTGGGTACATCCCCAAATTCTGAACCAGCAGAAGCTAGTGCAAAGAGCGGTTATGTCTAAAATGAAGTGGTCTTTGCTGTAGCAAAGCCAAAAAATCAAAACCCCTCTTTGGCAGAAAGACGCAGCCTCCTTGATAGACTAACTTACCATTTGCCACAAGTGTTCTGGGGCTGCCAAATAGTTTAGCAGAGCAAAAATACCCATTTAACAGGAGGGACATGAGCAACTGCTGCCTGCTCTGTAGCCATTCGGCATTTCCATGGAGCAGCCTAAGGTGGTCTGTTAACACTAGACAGAAAGCGTGAGGACAGCCAGGCTAACAACTGGGGTATCTCGCACCTGTGCTCAGCCCATAGCGATGCAGATACTTACGCCGCCGCCTGCCCATGGATCCAAGTCTCCATTTGAAAATATGATGTTGCTTGCAGCTTTCAGGTCTGAAATTCACACAGATCAGATCTGAGGGGCCTCTTTACGCTCCAGTTTAGCTGCTTCAGAGTGTGCAAATGACAGTGGAAAATTTAAAAAATTCTTGGCAGTCACTTTGGTTTTCCACTTGTTTAAGTGAAGTACAGTGTGGGCTGATTATAGAAAACCAGGCTTCTCCTGGACTTTGCCACCACCTCCCCTCTATCAACATGTGCATGACGAGCACATGCTCAGAGCGGGAGGTGGAAAGGAAGCTGTGCCAGGAGGAGATTGCTGTTCACTCTTCCAGAAAGAAGCCAGTCCTCTCCAGCTCCAGCTCCACCCCAAGCATGACCTGCCTCCATGCTTTACTGGTGCTAGTCTGCTTTTTTGGTGCAAGAATCAACAGGGAGGGAGGAGGTAGAGTCAAAGTAGGAGCTGGGAAAAGCCAGCAAAATTGTTGGGGTTGGGGCAGGAGAGAGGGTAGGGCACAGTTATGGTCCTAGAGGGGAGTTGCAGTGGGGGAGCATTAGGGAAACGGGAGGAGAGACTAGTTGATTTGGCTGCAGTCCTTAAATAAGATCAGCTGCAACTGTACAAATCACTTGCCACCTGTAATCTGCGTGTATATTCATTATAATTGAGCAAGCCCTTCCCCTTAATGCTATCAAGGTATCCAGACCAGAATGCAGGGACCGTGGTGGGGAAATACACAAATGATGCAAAGGAATAAACAGCAACATGCAGCTTACCGCTGCCCCAAAACATTGTTTGCAACCAGTCCCTTTGCGGGTGCACGAGCCATTTGTTGAAGCAGTACTGCTGTCTCATGGCCTCGGTGAACGGGAGTTCGGGGAAAAAGTCGGTCACGTTGTTACTGCTGCAGGTTAAGTTGATCTCAGTACAAGCCTGTGATGGAAACGGGAACCGTCAAGATGGAAAGGGGGAGGATCTGTATTAAAGTCCACTGATTCCTCTGAGCCGCGTACCTGATAGTCCCACGCCTCGGCATCTAGGCCGATGCCACAGCCAGTCGGGTCAGAACATTTTCTGTACTGTTCGTATATGTCATAACACGGCACCATCCCAGTCGAGTTGTAGAACACTCCTGCCAAGCAGAAAGACAGAGTTAAGCGGGGCTGTCAACAGCTCAGTGGCTGCGCTACCCAGAGCAACCCCAAAGAACTCAAGCTGGGAGACCAGCCAGAGAAGACATAAGGAGATCGGGGGTGTGGATAGGGTAATAGATCTAGAAGGCTGTGTGCCATTCTGAGCTAGGCTGTAGTAAAGATCACAGCTCTCCATCTGCCTAGTCGTTAGATCAGCAAAACCATCACCATCTCTTTGCTGGCTGTGGGAGAGCCTTCTGCTCTGCAACACCCAGCATCTGGAACAGGCCCCCTAGGTCTTTTTGCCTCGTTGGCTCTCCCATCTCATTCCAAATCTGGTCTCTGCCCTGCGTGAGTCTCAGACTAACGCACTTCAGCTGTAGTAGAGTCTCTCACAAACTATCCTGAACTGAATTCTCAAACTGCACAAGGCTAGTGGCTGTCCACCCCCCAGGGTGAATGTACTGCAGCTTCAAGACAGCAACTTAAGCAAACTGGCCAATGCCAGCCCTGCAAAGAAAGAATTTTGTTTGATCACGGATGGAAAAAGGGAGGGTGACGTGCCCAGACTTGCCCAGATGAAAACAAGTACCTGGCCAAGACAAGCCAATCAGGCGTAGCATGGGAGCTGGAGGAGACTGGGCGCCTTTGTGTGGATGAATAATTAGCAGATAGAGAAGAGAAGGAAGGACTGTTCGCTGCCTGCCACTCCAATGACCTGCTCATAGAGTAGCCCAAAAGGAACACACTACAGACAAACGCCAGTGATAGTACTGCTAGCCGTGGCTCGGTCTCCTCTGCTGCCTGTTAGACTGAATTCTGGAGAGTCCGACAGACACAGCTCCCCAAGCAGTCGGACTGAAGGCTCCACTGAAAACCCCTACATGGGGGCAGGAGTCACTCCCTATAGACACCTGCAGAGAATTCCTCGCCCCTCCTGCTCACAAGACAGCTTTCAGAGGGATGTCGCTCAGCACTCAGAGCCTCTCTCTCACATCGGACACGTACCTGGCTAAACTCCTGGCTGGAGCATGCAGCCTCCGCTCACAGAACGCGCTGTGTGATGTAACGCTGGAGGCAGGTGGGGTTCGCTTTCCAGCACACAAGATCATTTTGGCTTCAGCGAGCAATTATTGCAAGATCCTGTTTGTTGGAAATGCGACACATGCCAGGAGCCCCGAAGCGAATGTGCAGCTGAAAGCCATCAGCGCTGGGGGGCTGAGGAATGTTCTTAACTTCATTTACTCCAACAAACTGGACCTCTCCCTACAGAACGTCGAAGAGACATTCAAGGCGGCAGAAACCTTGCTCGTCCGGGAAGTGATCAAGCTGTGCTTTCAGTTTCTGGAGGATGGCCTGAATCACAAGAACTGCCTGGACACACTCAACATCGCTCGGAGGCTTGGGCCAGAAGAGTTGAGACAGAAAGCCATGAACTACGTAGGGCAGCACTACAAACAGATACTGACTGATCCTCAGTGCATGAAGGAGTTGGACAGAGAGACCCTGTGTCAAATCTTAGACAAGACAGACATGGCGGGGTGCACTGAGCTGGAGCTATTCAACGCAGCCATAAGCTGGCTGCTGCATGACAGCGTGAGGCTGAAAGGAGCGGCAGATATTTTAAAGCGAATCCGGTTTCCTCTCATTCCTCTGCGGGATCTGCAGAGATATGTGCAGGAAACCCCCATTATGAGGACAGACTCGGAGTGCCATAGGTACCTCCAGGAGGCTCTAATCTACCACTCCCAGCTGTATGCTCAGCCAGCCCTGCAGACCCAACACACAAGCATCCGCTCCAGCTCCTCTATGCTGCTCGTTCTTGGTGGCAGAACCACGGACAACAGAATCTGCAGAGACATGTGGGTTGTGGATGAGAGCTGCAGTGCATGGAGAAAGATAGGTGAACTCGCTACGCCTGTCTACAACCACTGTGTAGCTGTGATCAATAACTTCCTCTTTGTCATCGGCGGTCAATCCAGATTTGATCCTGCAGGGAAACAGCCTTCAAACGAGGTACGGTGCTTAAGGAGCTTTAGGTTAGAGGGAATCAAGTGGTCGAAGGGAATACTGGGACTGGAGTTCTGTACATACAAAGGCTCAGGTGAGGTAAGGCCAATTTCCCCACTAGGTACCTAAAGTCAATGTTCAGAGGCGCTGAGCTTTCACAACTCCCACTGAAGTCAGTGGGTGTTGCAGGTGTCCTGCGTAACTGGAAAAAAAATCAGACCCTTTATTTAGCTGCCTAACGTTCATCGGAAAGCGCTGGCTTTGAACACGGCAGAGACAAATGGCCCTGTAGAGAGATTTTCATTTAAAAGAGCTGCCTGGCACAAGAACGTCTCCCTCCAGTTCACAGCACTGCTCAGGATGGCTGTAGAGTAATGACCATGTTGAATCACTCATCACTCTCCTGGAGAGGTACAAGAGGAGTAGTGTTTGAGATCGGAACGGAGTCATCTCCTCCAGGCTGGCCAGGGCAGGACTGCTCCTACACGCTATTTCCTAGTGCTCTGCCCGGTTTTAAAATCCCTCTGGCGACAGGGCTCCCACCATGTCCTTTGGGAGACAAGTTAGCCCAGTCAAACTCTCCATCTCTGTTTAGCATATTCCACTTCCGTGGATCGCATCAGAAACCCTTGTACGCCAGCCCCAAACCAGGCCAACCTCAAATACCTGAAGTAGCAGAACACCGGCCCACATCCATCAATCCTCATGGCCTTTGACCTCGGCTGCCAGACCCAGTGCCACTGAAACGGGATCGTAATCAGACCCTCCCCCGCCACAAGAATTGCTCTAGCAATGGCAAGACTTACAGTTTGACTCTCCTTTAAAAACAAAAAAACCTGTTTCTCTTGCCCATGTAGGGCAAAGACCCCGCCACGTGCCCCAGCTCCAATGTCTTCCCCCTGCCTAGGGAGTGAGACACCATTGTTTGGGGGGGTTAGCTAGAGAGTGTTAGCCCAGGTGAGCGCCCCACTTGCTGCCACTTTGTGCTTAGAGCCCAAACTGGTTGCCCCCCCGGGTCTCTGGCAAACTCTGTCCCCCAAGCAGAGTTAACAGGAAGGGGTTAGGGGGGCTGCAGGAAGCAGCAGAGTGCTACCAGCACTGAGCCAGCGTCCCAGCGGCTCTTCTGGTCTAGTCCCTTCAACACCACCCAAAAGGGTCAGCTCTGCCCAGGAGATGGGAAGCCTCAGACCAGGCTGGGACGCAGCGCTGGTCAGTTGGTGGCAAGAGGACAGAGGGTGATGATAACTCTCTGCTGAAGCCACAGCCCTGCTAACAACTAGATGCGAATTAACATGCCAGCCTGGCTGCTGTATAACTTTACCCAAGATCAAGCCAAGTTCTGTCTAGGAAGGCGGATAACACGGGTTTCCAGCTGGAAGCCTTGTTCTGACAGCCCTCGCTGTGGTAGTTTCCCCAGGGGTCAGGTGGGATTCCCTAGACAGCTCATCTCTGTCATGCTACAGCACAGAGCCTTGTACCAGGTTCCTATCACTTGCCCTGTTCAAATGAATAGCTCAAGAAACGCACGTGGCTTTCGCTGTGGCCTGAGATGTAACTTTGTGGAGGGGGCATTGCACAGATCTTAGCAAAGCTTTATAGCATTTCGTCCCTATGCGCAGACAAAGCCGTGCAGGTGTGTTTAGACGTGGGGCACACGAAGTGCCATTTAAAGGAACCATTCAGGCTGGAATGTATTAGCCCTCACAGCTGAAAGGGGGCTACCCTGGAAGCTCGGGGTGTGACTGCAGCACATGTAGACGTTCTGTGCTCCTTCTAATCTAGCCAGCTTGCGTATGGGAGCCGTCAAGCTGTGGCAACACAGGCTTAGGCATGGGGCAGCTCCCCCCGTAATTAGCCAGGGCTCTAGGCAGTCTTGTACGACCCCCACTAAAGCCCATGAAGCTGCAGCTTCACTGCTCTGGTACCCAGGCTAGGCCAATTAAAGCTAGATCAGGTACGTCTACACAATTGCAGACACACCCCGTGACTGCAGGGCATAACAGTTCTTAAAGCCATGCCTGTTGGAGGATCTCCCACTGCCTTGCTCAGTGACCACTATTCCCTCTACTGTGATCCTAGGTGTTCCGCTTTGATCCCCGCGACACGTCGTGGCTCCAGGTCTCCAGCATGCTGGAGAGGCGAACACGCTTCCACGCGGATGTGCTGTCCGATCGCATCCTGGCTGTGGGTGGCGGGACACTGCTGGGGAAGCTCACCAACACCATGGAAACATACCAGCCTGCAGAGAACAAGTGGGAGCCCGCTGCTCCCTTCCCAGTGCCAGTGGCTGATCATGCAGGCACCACCCACAAGGGAATCCTCTACATTTCAGGTAACACTGCTCTTGGAACTCATGTAGCTACTTTGCTTTTACCGGTAGCCTTAGAGGTCAGGTAAGACTGGATCAGGACAGTGCTTGGATGGGCGACTGACCAGGGAAATCCGTAGTGGTGTAGGGGGTACTGTTGGTGAATCAGTAAGTGGTGCTCCTCCTCCCAAACCAGTGCCTCCCGTTACATCAGAGGGCATCGTCTTGCAGAGAAGACTTACAGTAGGATCTTGGCCGGCTGCAGTCAAACATCCCATTGCACGTTTTGTCAGAACAGGAATTTTGACCGTGGTGTCTTGGCCAAATTCCAGCTGCTTTCCTTTAAGAAAGCAAGCTAGGGAGAGATTTCCAAAGAACTGCTGCATGTTTAGCCACATATGTGACATGCATTTGAATGGAAGATGTGGGACTAAATCCCCTGCACTGTTCTGGAATGCTCATCCTAGGGAGTGAGGCACAAAAAGTAATTGACGTGTAAGCTCTGCAGGGCAAGGGCTAGCTGATGTTTCTGTACAGCGCCTAGCACAACGAGGCCCCAGGCCTTATGGGGACCATTGGCACTACTGCAATATAATTTACTAATCGCATGCTCCATGCACTTGGTAAAAGAACGTTACCAAGGTTGCAAAGTCAAACACTCAAAAGTTAGAAAATGCCAAAATTAAGGTTGCCTGGGCAACCCTAATTCAGTCCCTTTGTGTGTAAGCACTTTCATTAATTACATGATCACCAAGTATTTCTTCCACAGGACCCCCTGCCCCATTCATCCCCTGCCCCAAAGCATGGGGACACTAGAATTTTTCAAAGAAAAAGCTGCCAGAATTTTTTTTAACATAGCAAAACAATGTATTTTCCCTTAGCCTCAATCTTGGAAACAGCGACACTGTTCTGGTTGGAATTTTCCAAACAAGGTTCAGCCCGAAGCAGACACCCGTCATGGAAAATTTCAGTTCAACCACTTAAAGTTTGGCAAAGTTATAAGGAACTGAAAACAGAGTCTTATAAATGGGAAGTGTTGGGCACCCACAATAATAGGCAGTGCTACCAGCCCCGCCTATGACAACTACCTAATGCAATGTATTAAACACATCTGGAAATACACAAAGTAAGCGGTTCCTTCAGCAATCGTTCACTTGGACATGTAGTACAATGTACAGTCATCGCTAGTCCTGTCTCATGTCAAAAGAAAGCACATCATCAAGACAATGACACTTATGTTATTGCTTGTGTGCTAGAAGATGATTTGACATTGAAGTAGGAACCTTTGGTTTTTGACTTCCATAGATTTTAAGGCTAGAAATGATCATTAGGATCGAGTCGGACCTCTTTGGTTTGATTTTAACTGTGCAACCTGAATGTTGCATTTAATATGTCATTATACTGTGGTATTTTAGGAAAAGGACACTGAAGCGTAAGACTCTGAGATCAGTTCTATTTTAGCGTCCAAATAAGCATACAAGCCCGTCTGAAATGACATCTTAACAAACCCTGGATCCAGTGCGACATTCTTGTATCAGCCAGAGTGACCATCCGACATAGGTCAGAAGGATGGCCCAGTGGTTCGGGCACTAGCCTTGGGCTTGGGAGACTGGGATTCAATTCTTTGCTCCACCACAGACTTCCTGCATGGCCTTGGGCAAGTCATTTAGCCTCTGTGTCGGTTTCCCATCTGTACAATGAGGATAAAGATGCTCCCCTACCTCCCAGGTTGTCATGAGAACGAATGCATTAAAAACACTGAAGTGCTGACATATCATAGTAATGTCTCATTGAAGTTAGACAGGAACACAGGACTGGAAGGGGCCTCCTGGGTCACTGAGTCTAGTCCCCTGCTATCATAGGCAGCTTCATTACATGATCCCATTCACAGTACTATCCCAGGGGGTCTTATCCACAGCTCTGTCCAATCATAGTGAACAATTACACATGCAATGCTAGTATGAGAACTTAAAACGTGCTGTATCCAAGCAGACAGCGTGGGGGTGAAGCGTGTTTACACACAACCTGGAAAACCCGGAGGCAAGTTTTGTGTCAGCCACATTTGACCTCCTGTCCTCCCTTTTCTTTGTCTCAAAGACTCTGACTTGGTCTGCATTCTTCAGTTCAGCGAGCATGAAGGGGTGTGCCCTGTCAAATGGTAGCCTCCTGCCTCAAAGAGAGGAAGCTGGACTCCTGCAGCCCTGAGAGACCCACGTGATGGGTGTCTTAGAGCCAGGGAATGGTTAAAGAACAGGAACTGGCTCAGATTCAAGAATCAGGCAAAACTTGAAAACTGAAAGAAGTTTGCACAGATTTCTTTTTAAATAGTCACTTTTGTGCATCTCTGCACATCCTGGTGCCTGGTGGAAGCAGATCCCCCAAGAGAGGCTGTTCCTGCTTCCTGGTTGGGTTGGAAATTACCTCACGTGCCACCATAAAATCTTGTGGGGGGAAAACCTGTTTGCAGGAGACACTTTTCACATCCAAGAGGTTTGATTTTAAAACCTCCAGACTTCTGGATGCTCATCTGGCACACACCACTTGTAACAACGTCCTGCCCTTCCTGGTGAGTAGGAGAGACAGCTGGGTCTTCAGGGTACAGCACCTTGGAAAGGCTGCATATGGAGCTGGAATGCTCTCCTTTCACCATGACAGGCAGAGATGGCTGGCAAGGCCCCCTAACGCCTGTTTGCAGAGTGCCATGAGCCTCTGATGAAAACAGCTTTAGCGGGGCAGAGGGATTCTAGCCACACTTCTCTCCTCCAGGGGGCTTTTCTGCTGGCAAGACCTTGAGGGAAACATACAGCTACCTCCCTCGCCTGCGGCGCTGGATCACTAACCGTGCCATGACCTTTGCCCGGTGCGACCATGGAATGGCTGCGATCAGAGACCGGATCTTCTGTATTGGAGGCAGGACTTTAAGTGCTGTAAGTTGGGATTTGTTCTTATAAACAGCCATATTGGGCCCCAGATGCAGGCTTTCTACCTACAGGTCCTCCTCTACAGCACTGTATTATTCCAGTTTGATGACTGTAAATGTCATTAATTTCAATGGATTTCAGTCTGGCCGTGTACTAATGCAGTGGTGAATCAGGCCCATAAGCCTGTAGAAATGCCTAGGTCCATAAAATTGTTTTCATGAGTTGCAGCCCTGTGATAATCAGATCCTAGTTACTACCAATATCAAGAATATTTACAGCATCGATGGAAATGTTTTAAAAGCCAAATCATCATTCCTCTGCAGTTACATCCTAATGCAGGAGTGAAACTGATGAGCCGATTCTCCTCATGCATGCCAAGAGAAATGCAGAAAGCAAGCAGAACAGAGAGGAGGATGGTCCAGGGAGTAGGGAGCTAGCTTAGAGCTTGGGAGGCCTGCATTCAAGTCCCTCCTCTGTCAGACTGCCTTGGGCAAGTGACTTAGCCCCTGTCTATGCTACAGCAGCGAGAGCAGCACAGCTAGGGGGCTGCCGTGGCATAGATGCTTCCTACATCGAAGGAAGGGGTTTGGCCATCGCTGTACGTAATCCATCTCTGAGAGGCAGTACCTATGTTGACAGAAGAATTCTTCTGTCACCTAGCCATGTTAACAGTGGAGGTCAGATTGGCCTAACTACATCACACAGGGAGCAAAGTTTTTACAGCCCTGAGCGATGAAGCTAGCTCAATCTAATATTTAGGTATAGACCAGGCCTAAGTCTCTCTGTGCCTCAGTTCCCCATCTGCACAATGGGGAGAATAGCACTGCCCTGCCTCCCAGGGATGTTGTGAGGATAAATACACGAACGACTGTGCTGTACTCAGATACTATGGTAATGAGGGCCATAAGAGAGAGAACTATCAAGTAAATCAGGTTTCTAAAAGCTTTTTCAGTTTTACTCATTGCAGGGGGTTAACATAGGTGAGGGTTTTTCTTTTAGAATAGACTGTCCTGTGGCAGCCTGCCTTTCCAAAGGATTCTCTGAATGTCTCCATACCCTTTAAATGCTGTGGTGGAGACTCCTCCAGGAGGGAATAGAATTCAAAGTGTAACAAGCAACCCTGCTCCGGGCCATGCACCATACTGCAACCACAGCTCCTGTGGTGTCCCCAAGCCCTCTGCCTCCAGCCTCTTGCTCCATAGGCAGAGGCTCAATGCATAACGATACACATGGTTTATGTTATTACTGACATCAATGATGTCTCAGTGGTGGGGCAGTTTTTCAGGCCTGCCTTTAACTGGATTCCTCTGGTTTTGTGCCTGCAGTTTTGGCCACCTGCATATCCCAGCATGGTGCCCTAATCTGCAGATTCAGACAGGTATTCAGGTATTTAAGTGGGTTAAATCGGTGGGTGCAAAAACACCAGCCCTTGGAGCCTTCAATGTAGAGGATGCGTTGATGTAGATGGAGCTGCGGATGACACCTCCTCTCCCCCAAGCTTCATCTTGGCTGCTGTTCATGACACAACACAACCCACTGTTCAGGGGCTCCCCCCGGTGCCTTAAATCTACAGGGGACAGACCAGAACTTGGGCTGTTTCAGCTCCTAGGTGCACTTGCTTTTCTCTGCATTCCTTCTCCATTTTCCAGAAAGGAACAACCCGTCTTCAGAGCCATTTTCTGATACCACTTCGGTGTTCCAGTTGGGTTTCTTAGGATACCTTCAATTTGACTAAAAGAAAAGGAGGACTAGTGGCACCTTAGACTAACCAATTTATTTGAGCATAAGCTTTCGTGAGCTACAGCTCACTTCATCGGATGCATTCAGTTTTTTTTTTTTTCCACTGAATGCATCCGATGAAGTGAGCTGTAGCTCACGAAAGCTTATGCTCAACTAAATTGGTTAGTCTCTAAGGTGCCACTAGTCCTCCTTTTCTTTTTGCGAATACAGACTAACACGACTGCTACAATGAAACCTTTAATTTGACTAGTTTCAGCATGGTAGCTGTGTTAGTCTGTATCAGCAAAAACAACGAGTACTCTCCTCGTTTTTAATTTGACTGCCACATTTCAACTCCGAAGGAGGAATCCTGAGCCCCCTGGTGGGCAAATAGTTTAAGAACACAATTTGCCTTTAACCATGTCTTAAGACCCAGGCATCACTCATTGGGTGGGGGATCGTTAGACTGAAAGAGTCCAGTGTTACAGTACCATCCACCCAAACTGTCATGTGGCAAATCAGTGTTGATCTTTGCAGACAGAGGAATGGATTCAAGTGAACGAGACAGAACATTACTGTCCAATGACTGACCAGTGGACCACGCTAACGCTATCCCCCTTTGACTGCTGCCAGTTCAGTATCGCTGCGCTCCACTCCAGACTCTATATCACAGGAGGTGGATTGCTGCGACGCATGAGTAAAGAAGATGGCGTGTTCATCTATGATCCTGATGGGAGGCTATGGAAGAAAGCTGGCTCCCTGCCTAATGCTTTGGTAGACCACGCCTCCTGCATGATTAAACTGTCCGGTGAGATGGCAGCTGACCAGCAGGAGAGAGGAGTGAAGTGCTCACCCAGTGGCAACAGCAGGAAGAGATCCACTCTCAGCTTGTTTATCACCAACAAACAAGAGCCCCACTCGGCTTTTTAAAGGGAGCAGGAACTGGATCCGTGAAGGAGCTGCTCTGACGGAGCACGTGGCAAATGCCCGGAGCATTTTAACCACTCTCCTCAATTCCTAGCCAAACGCTGCAGCTTGTGATTTAGGAGCAGCACATTAGCATGTTGCTGGCATGCACTGCTGAGGTGGCAGTGCAGGCAAAATGAAAGAGGAAGTGGAGGCATGTCCTAGCCACAATGCGCTGGGTTGGATACTTCTCTCTCTTTAAAAATAAAGAATATTTTCCCTTCTAAATCTCTAACATATGCAAACCTTATTTGAAATGAATGAAGAGGAAGTTTAGTTATTTTTTTAAAAATAGAGTAGTTCTAAAGTAGTGTTTTACTCTGTAAATTGCACTCAAAGGTTTTAAAATGTCAAAGATCTCCTTACAAGTCCCCTTAGGCAGGTACGTTAGATACCCTTCTCTCTCACCCCCGCAGTGAGAAGCCCAATATAAAACACAGAGATGCACAGATTTTTTAAGGCCAGAAGGGACCTTTAGGATAATCTAGACCCGTGGTTCTCAACCCGTGGCCCACAGGCCACTTGAGGCCCAATCAGCACACAGCTGTGGCCCATGTGACGTCCTTAAGGTCATGTGGGTAGTATATATCTTGTGTGGATGTGGCTCACATAACACAGAGCTGCATGTGTGGCCCACAATGGTAAATAGGTTGAGAATCACTGATCTAGTCTGACCTCCTGCAGACACAGGTTAGACAACCTCCAGCAGCGACTGCTGAATCGAGCCTGTAACTTTTGGTTGAGCTGGAGTATAGGTAAAATTTTCCAAAGGGCCTAAATGACATAGGAGCCTAGTCTCACTGAAAGTCCATGGGGCTGAGGCTCCAAAGAGCACAGGGGTATGTCTACAAGATCTGATTGCAGCATATATAGGCATGCCCATTCTAGCTATTATCTAGCTAACATGGGTAACAACAGTAATGAAAACATGGCAGCCCAGGCTAGCAACCCAAGTACGTACTTGGGGTCCCCAGCAGGCTTGTATTGTGGTTGCTAGCCCATGTCACCACATCTTCCCTACTACTGTTCCCCTTGCTAGCTAGGTTAAAGCTAGCCCTGTGCTAGGTTCACGCCTGCCCTGGCGGTGTAGACATACCCTAAAAGTCACTTTTGAAAAAAATGGGCAAGATCCAAGCTAATAGTTACGTCATGTGGGAGCTGAAAGGTTAATTCATTGTCTGTGAAGTGTTAAGGTTCCTGGGCCACTGCAGTGCAAAGTGTTCCATAGCCCCTAAAACAATATGAGATAACTCTGCGTTCGCAAGTGCTTCTGAAGGAGAGTTTCAAATATGACAAAGCTGATAAAACTAACTCACCGATAAGAGCTGCCAGTCCTTTAATATAGTCCTGGTGTGCAAGGATCTCGTCACAGCCAACCTGAATAAGGGACACACACACACACTTTGGTCAATTTCCAGATAGATGTTTTAAATGACAAGCAATTAGAAGTTAGTTTGGAGGTCTCAGTTTCACAAAGATTATCCTGGAAGCTTCAAAAAAAAAAAAAAAAAAATGGAACGAGGAAAGACTCTCCACTCAAACTTTAAGGCCAGAAGGGACCATCGTGATCATCTAGTCTGACCTCCTGCACATCGCAGGCCACAGAACCTCACCCACCCCCTTCAGCAATAAACAGTAACTCAGCCAGACGTTAGGGGACTTAAAGATGTCAAGTTATAGAGATGCCACCATTTACTCTAGTTTAAACCAACAAGTGACCCGTGCCCTCACTGCAGAGGAAGGTGAAAACCCCCCAGGGTCTCTGCCAATCTCATCTGGGTGAAAGTTCCTTCCCAACCCAAAATATGGTGATCAGTTAGACCCTGAGCATGTTGGCAAGACCCCCAGCCAGACACCTGGGAAAGAATTCTCTGAATAACTCAGAGCCCTTCCCATCCAGTGCCCCATCTCCAGCAGTTGGACATATTTGCTACTAGCAGTCACAGATGGACCACATGCCATTGTAGGCAATCTCATCAGACCTTCTCCTCCATCAACTTATTTAGCTCAGTCTTGAACCCAGTTAGGTTTTTTGCCCCAGTGCTCCCCTTGGGAGGTTGTTCCAGAACTTTACTTCTCTGATGGTTAGAAACCTTTGTCTAATTTCAAGCCTGAACTTGTTGATGGCCAGTTTATATGTTCTGTGTCTACACTGGCCCTTAATTTAAATAATTCCTTTCCCTCCCTTGGATTTCTCTCTCTGATGTATTTATAGAGAGCAATTATATCTCCTCTCAATCTTCATTTGGTTAGGCTAAAGAAACCAAGCTCCTTGAGTCTCCTTTCGTGAGGAAGGTTCTCCTTTCTTCTGATCATCCTCTGTACCTGTTCCGGTTTGAATTCATCCTTAAACATAGGAGACCAGAACTGCAGTATTCCACATGAGGTCTCACCAGTGCCTTGTATAATGGCAATAACACTTCCCTATCTCTAATGGAAATACCTTGCCTGATGCATCCTAGGATTGCATTAACCTTTTTCATGGCTACATCCCACAGGCAGCTAATAGTCATCCTGTGATCAACCAATACACCCAGATCTTTCTCCTCCTCCGTCACTTCCAACAGGTATGTCCCCAGCTGATAGCAAAAATTCTTTTATTCCCTCAGTGCACGACTTTGCACTATTAAATTTCATCCCATTTCTATTTCTCCAGTTTTCAAGATCCTCTAGATCTTCTTTCCCTCAGGCATTTTAGCTGTTTAGCTGCTTTGTAAGGGGACAATGGAACAGTTTTGTCCTCTAATTATAGAGTGGGTTGGAGGAACTGGCCAGGAATAAGCAGTTCACGCTGGAGCCACTATGCTGAAGGGCTGCAGTAGGTTCTGACAGCAGAAAAAGGTACGGGGGAATCAATGTCAGTTACAGCCCTTTCGTATGCCAGTGGTTAGCAGAGTTTGGATCACAGAAGGTGCTAGGCCAATAGCCTAGAGGAGGAGGCCAAGATTTTCAAGAATGACTATTGATTCTAGGGGCCCAACTTGAGACACCTTCAAAGGAGCTGATGGTCAGACTATATAGGGTAGCACAGTGGAAGCAAGAACAGGATTTGTTCCCCAGAGTTTGTTCCCCAGACCACTCGGCCTCTGAAAACCAGACTCCTCTAAGGAGTCTCAAATTGGGCCCCCCCAAAATCACTAGTTGCTTGTGAAAAATCTTGGCCTGGGGTTTTATCAGTCGTCGCCCTAAGTCCAACATGGGCCCCAGCAACACATGCTTCTCCACACCTTCCGGCATGGTGCCTCACCTGCCCGAGGAGGACCCCCTAGTGGAGAGGATGGGGAAGGTCAGCCTTCGTTGCTCATTCATGAGCTCCATAGCAAAACAGCCAAGTGGAGCAGTTAGGAACTTGGGTGAAGTTCTGTACTGTAGCACCATGGCCCAAGAGCACTACAAGCCATACACCAGAAACTGAATGAAGACCATCAATACTATTTGCCCTAGGCCACCTAAAAACCACCAGGACGCTACTGGATTGGGAGGGGTGACTGGAGAGCTCCGTACCGTGGTCCCAATCCATTGGGCTATTTAGTGAGATGGTGTGGATCAGGCACTGGACTGGACCTTAGGATACCTGCGTTCAGTTCCTGGCTCCGCTACTGGGTGACCTTGGACAAGTTACTTCCCCTCTGTGCCTCAGTTTCCTCATCTGTATAATGGGGATGCTGATACTGACCTCCTTTGTAAACTGCTTGAAGATCTAACGATGAAAAGCGCTAGGTATTCTATTATATTCTTATTCTAGTGTCAACAAAACAGTGTATTATGCTAGAATTATGCTAGAAGGGATATCCGCAAGTCACAGCCTGGCTCTCCACAGCATGTTTTCCCTGGGCGAATGGAGAGAGGAAGAATTACCACAGGACAAAGGTCAAAAGAATTAGTTGTCAGGAAATGTTCAAAAATATAAACTCTGGGGAACAAATCCTGTTCTTGCTTCCACTGTGCTACCCTATATAGTCTATGACCTGGCAACAAGGGATTC
Organism: Natator depressus; assembly: GCF_965152275.1. Classification (NCBI taxonomy): domain Eukaryota; kingdom Metazoa; phylum Chordata; order Testudines; family Cheloniidae; genus Natator; species Natator depressus. The sequence continues at coordinate 6,923,583 of NC_134249.1, forward strand.
TGGGTTCCTCAAGGTGGTGGGGGTGGGGGCTGACCTGAGACAACTTAAAAGGAGCTTGATTGTTAGGAAGTCCAAGTCACTTGCCCTCTGAGAATCAGAACCCTTTAAAGGTGTCTCGAGTTGGACAATCAAAAAACAGAGGTTCCTAAAGTGATGAGATACTTTTGAAAGTTTAGGTCAATGTGCTTGTATTGTGTGTAATTTGAGTGAAAGCAGTTTTGCTGAGGCTGACCGCAGCCATCCATTTCAGAGCAATCGGTTTCAGATATATTTAGTGGCAGGACAAAAAGAAAAGAACACACAAGATGATATTCATGGTCTCAAGAAGGGGTAAGAGCTCTTCTTGATCCCTCCAGCACCCTGGCACTCACTTTGACTGGGTAAGCAGGGAAGTGACCCATGAAGTCTGTTTTGTAAGGATAGTCCATCATAGCCATTATGATGAAGGCACTTCGAGCAAACTCAAACAGCTGGTAGACATCTTCCTTGCTAGAAACCCTCTTGCAAGTGGACATTTCACTGCTGATTATATCGTAGGCTGCAGAGGGATAGAAACATGATACATACGCTCCAAAGAGTGTAAACTGATATCATAGAGCCGTGCCATGTTTCATTAATTCCACGTGGCTGGCTAGTCAGGAGTAATATGAAGCTATGAAAACAAGAACAGGGTTTGTAATACTACATATTAACTTACACAAGCTTGGGTATTCAGGTGCAAATATCACCCACTGGGTAATAACCCTGCATTCTTCCGCTGACCTAGCTGCTTCGGGCTGGGGGGCGGAGGGGTGCTGATCCATGCCGCCGGGAGAATCCCTCCTATTAGCATAGGTAGTGTCAACACTGAAGCACTCCAGTAACATAGCTGTGCCACTGTAGCGTTTTAAGTGTAGACAAGCCGTTACTCCTTTCCACTCCTGGAACCTAGTCTCTCCCCAGCAGGATACAACTCCCACTGGAAGCTAATGAGGATTACGGATTCCCTGCAGCAGGAGGGTCAGACTCTTTAGTTTTCACTCCCATTAGCTCTGCAGAGCCAGCGTAGCCCTGGGGGAATGCGGCTTGGTGCTGCCTCTGCTCAGAAGCAGAGGCAGAAAGAGCCCAGCTTACGGTCAGATCTGGGGTTGAATTTGATAGTTAGTGGGGACAAGCATCTTTTTCCATTTGGGAGCTGTGAGAGTCACTGAGTGAGAATAAATCTGGGGCCCACAGCGTCACTACAGCTCAGATGCACCTTAAAACGCAAAGATCATCTGGAGAGGCCTGCTCAAGTCAGGAGAGCTGGCTCTGAAAAGGATCCCTGTTGCAGACACCCTAGGTTAGCTGCGACGAGGCAAGCTGGAGACTGCAGTACACAGTGCTCTCTCTGGCTGGGCCACAATTAGCAGCAATCGTTGCATTAGCGGTCCCAGCACATGCCGTCTTTACGTCAGAGGAAAGGAGTTAGAATAGGGACCAAGCAAACAAGAAATGAGGGAGTGAGAAGTAAGAAGGAAGGGTGAGGAAAACAATGTTTGATAAGGTTCCACTAAGAAGCTGCTTGGGATCATCAGACAGTTGCTGACATCACCATCAGCTTGCACACAATGCACCTCATCGGCTTGTGCATCACATGAATATACATAAAACAAAAAACCCTGAGGCCTTGTCTCCATGAGGAAGTTACACCCATCTAACCAAAGGTGTGATTTTAAATTGGTTTGGTTAAACCAGTGCAAACCTCTGTGAGGACATGCTTATTTCAGTTTAAGAGGGTCTCATTTCAATCTAGCTGAAGTCTTTTACTGTAAACCAAAATAAGCCACTCTTAACCCTAAATAAGGGTCTGCACAGGGGTTTGCACTGGTTTAACTAAATCGGCTTAAAAACTGCAACTCTCTCAATCAGAGAGGACCTTGGAGATGGCTCCTGCCTGCTGTTCGGAAGCACTATGCCGTGGGCAGTCAAGCTCATCTTACCTCCGCGCAAGTAGAGGTCATTGATTTCCTGGAAGGCTTTGCTCACGGCCTTGACACAAGCTGGGCTATAGCTCTGAAAATCCTAAAATGATGAGAGCGAGAGAGAGATTAGAGCAGCCAAACCAGGAAGTTACACAAACATGGATAGATAACAGCTCTGAGGTCTGTATCCAAGGGGAGCAGCCCCTGTCTTCTTGAGCAGCCAGCCATGGCAGAAGGCACTATGAGCCACCAACAGGACTAACAGACTGCAAGCCACTTCGGCAAGTCACATGTACACTCTTATAGATGGTGCTGATACAACCTCTGTCCTCTCTTCCAAAGGATCCCCCGCCCATTCCCCCAGGTGCAGTAAGCTGCAATTCCATCTTATCCAAACAGAATGGCAGCCAGTTTGTTTTCTGCCATCTCTCTGCTAGAAAAAGTCAGATATAACTTCTCCTCTCAGTGTTAAGTGACAGGAGGGGACACACTCAGCAGCTAGGGAAAGGGAATGGGTCACGGTCACAGAGCTCTAAGGCCTTGATTCTTATTTACACTAAGGCCACTTGGAAGCATTCTGCCAGTGCAAAGGGGCCTTAAAAGTAAGAGTAAATTATGTTTTGGGAGGCAGCATTGGCTATTGGATAGAGTACTAGATCGGGACTCAGAAAACCTGGCTTCTATTCCTGGCTCTGCCAGTGGTCTGCTGGATAACTTTGGGCAACTCACTTCCCTTCTCTGTGCCTCAGTTTTCCTTTATCATTTGTAAAATGGCAATAATGATACTTAATTTATTTGTAAAGTTCTTTGAGATCTACTGATGAAGAAGATATAAGAGCTAGGGATTATTGTTACTAACAACACATTTTAAGACCCTTTTATCCTACCAGAATGGTAGGAAGTAGCCACAGATGATGTCTACACTAGGAAAAATGTAAGCAAGAATCAGGGCCCTAGTTTCTATTATCACCTCTCCAGGTCACCTGATAAGCTTGGTACTAAATGACTTGTGCAAGGCTATTGGAAGTGTGCACTTGGGTATACCTGAATTGCACACACAAAAGCCCACAGGTATAAGACAGGCAGTTTGCACATTTAACTCAGCCTTGTGAAAAAAATACACATGCATTTAAAAACACAGCCACTACCTTCGGTGCTACACTCAGCCCATCTTTCAAATGGATCTGACGCGCCCCATCTCCTCCGTGTGTTATGAGGCTTAGTGTTTAGAAAGTGCTTTGGAGAGCCTTCAACAGAAGGCATTTCACTCCAAGTAAACGCAGTCTAACTCATGCAAAATGAATGAGAGGAAGAAAACTACTGCGAATGAATCATGAAATGTTTGCCTTTAGGAATATTAACACCACAGGTGCATTCTCTCACCAAGGTCAGCAACTGAACCCTGAATTGCCTTCAGTGCACACACTGCTGCTATGAAGATTCCTTAAAGGTGAAAGGAAGCACTTTAAAAAAAAAATACACAAAGGGACTGCTTAGGATCTTAACACACAGATAGTCTTAACACTACAGAGACACACATTTTGGGAATCAATGGAAAGGGGATTTTTTTAAATGTAAAAGACCCAGCAAAAATTCAGTTTCAGGTTTGTGCAATAATTAATTGTATCATTAATACCTAAAGCAGAGCAGGGAGCTACGTGTCTTACACTGCGTTAGGGAAGAATTAACTTCAAACACAGAAGAATTCTCAGAGCTGGGCCAGGCTGGTGATTAAGAAGAAATGGTTTCAAATATTTAGTTTTCAAAAGCATATTTTTAAGGCATAACATCCTGTATTCCCTTAACAATTTAGGATCTTAAATGAGACTTTTTATTTGTTCACCTAAAGAGCATTTCAATTCATCTTCACACAAGCCATTCCCTTTCCTTAAGATTTTCCACAGATCTCTCTGAGCTCTAAGCCACCAAATCTAAATAAAGTTTTCAGAACAAGAGTGTGCAAGCTCAAAAGGCACTATTGTTTAGATTAACAGGCAGTTAATTTAGGGCCAAGATGTGGAAATGTTCATTCATGTCAGCCTGTGGAACTCCATGCTGCAGCAGGTCACCAAGTCAGACACAGTGACTATTTCCAAGCAGCGCTGGACAGTTAATCCTCACAAGTATTATCTGTTGCTTTGCAAGCTAAGATTGACAGAATCCAGTCTCCTACCTTGGGACATAAGACAACAGCCTGCAAGTTCCCTCCTATCTTTCCAAGAGTATTGGGGAAATAAACAGGAACATTAAAGGCTCTTTTTAGCTTCCTTTGATGGCAAAGACAGAGGCAGGATACCAGATTGGAAGGAGCAATGACATGGGAAATGTGTCAGGATTTCAGGGAGAGCTTTGCTGCTCAGTGGCCAAGAGGAATGAATTTCCCTCCTCTGCTTCAGAAGCAAATTCATTTTAAGTTGCATCAAAGAGGAGGGAGGAGTTCTGCAGGCTGCCCTTGTGAGACTTTAGTAATCACAGTCACATGGGACTGGAATTAGCATACGAACAGTGACAGGTGTACCAGGTAGAGCCCTGCGAGGGACTATTTTTTTTAAATCGTGCTCCTGTCCCGCCCTGCAATATCCACTCCCACCCGCTCCTGCGTTGTTTCTTGCATTTTTATCCCACTCCCACCCACAAAAACCTTCGATCCTGCAAATCCTGCAAGAGACAGATTCCCTCATGCTACAAAAAACAAAAGAAGTCAGTTAATATGTGTGTGTGAGAGAGACACTTGGGACACTATTTTTACCACTAAAAGAATAAAACAAATCTTGCTTGAACCATGTCAAAAATACTTTAACTCCTGTTAGAACAGACATCAAATCTCTTTCTATCCCTCTCTTAAATTTAAGTATTAAAACCTTTATTTTTTAAAAAAAGAAAAACTTGCTTTACATTGCTGAAATTCTATTTATGACAAGCCGATGAGAGATGTAGTTGTTTTCCCGCAAATTACCACCGTCTGGTTTTTTTTTGCCCACCCAATCCCACCTACAACAAAATACATTTTACCTTCTCCGGCTATTATGGCAGTGGGTCATGTGGGATCCACAGGATCCCAGTCCTGCTGCAGGGCTCTGGTATCAGGCCCTTTGAGGCCCCCTGCTGGAGGCAGTCCTACCACTCCCTCCCCCCAGGAAAGGAGCAGTAAAGGTGGGTCCTCCAGGCCTGCCTAGAATGGCTGCTTCCCTGTAACCTATCAGAGCTCATCAAGCTCAGATAAAAAGAGCTGCAGGACCCTGGACCAGGTCAGTTCCTGGCTGGGGCTACAAGAGATCAGACAGAGGGACTCTCCAGCCATGGTGGCTTGGGGAGACCCTGCTCAAGCAGGGAACAGACGCAAGCAACCCAAGGACTATAACTCAAAGGCAACAGGTGAACGTGACCAAGTGGGAAGCAGCTCAGGGAATGCAGCAGCAACTATTAAGGGAAGCAGTAGGTTTCTGGTGTTTATAGGGTCCCTGGGTTGTAGGGTGACCATATGTCCCATTTTGGCTGGGACAGTCCCTTTTTTAGGCCCTGTCCTGGCTGTCCTGATTTTTTTGACAAAACCGGGCATTTATCCTGCTTGCTCTTGCCAATTGATCATCAGTTAGCAAGAGCAAACTGGACAAATGCATAGTTTTGCCAAAAAAGTGGAGTGGGACCCCTAGCAGGGTGCGGAGGAATGGATGGGGGCTAGTGGCAACTGATGCACTTTTGGTTACCACCCCCTGGAAGGGGACTGAACTTAAGGAGTGACTTGGCTGGAGAGCTGAGGCAGTGAGAATTGCTGTGGATAAAGTCTCCAGGGAGAAAGCCCTGGGAGCAGTGCTCTACAACAGGGCAGGGAAGGTCTTAAAGCTAGCCCAGAAGGAGCTGAGAACTGAGCCCAGAGACAGGTCTAAAGACACCAACAAGGGCACAACAGTAGTCCTTGTTGGACCTTTGTTACGTTCATGCATATTGACTGTGAGAGACTTGGACAGAGGGCTGAGCCACTGAAGGACCTGCCTGACAAGGGTAACCACCTACTGAAGATGACAGGAAAAGGGAGAGTGCAGGATCGCAGTCAGCCAACAGAAGGCACTCACGAGAGGTGAGTGCACCCCATCCACAGGAACCTTCACCTGCAGCACTGGCTCATATCCTACCCTGCATGTGACCACCTCTTGCTCAACGGCTTATGTGAACTTAGCTACTGGCCACTGTTGTTCTCAGTGTATGAGCATCAGCACTGCTCCTTGTGTGCAGTCTCCTCAGAGAAGCCATCAGTTGGACAGATCTGGAGACTGAACACCTCCTCTGCCCTTGTAGCAGCAAGGTGGGCCTGAGGCAGATGGCCAGGCCAGCTGCTGCTTGTGCTATAGCTGTTCTGTGGATTCACTCAGGATTTCAGCCTGGGACTTTTCACTAGCACAATGTTCCATGTTCTCAGATTATCAGCTGGCAAGTCACCCCCAGCCCTAACCTGCAGCCCAGGGGGACCTTATAATATAATTCCAATGACGTTAAAATAGTCCCAAATAATAATTCAAAAGTCTCTTTATCACCCTGCAAGTGTGTAAGCAATAGTCATCTTGTGTTTACAGGGCCTTTCACTCAAATTGATCCCAAAGTGCTCTACAACTTTTCCAGTGCACTGGGAGTCACTTTGCCCACTACTGAAATGCAGCTACCTCTGGGGTTAAGCAGATGCCATGCAGTATTGCATGCACAGTGAAACAACAGTTTAGGACAGGAAATGAAGAATAGCTATTGTGATTACAAGGGGTATTTAGCCAGGCATATCCAGTTGTGATTACAAGGGGAATTTACCAGGGTGGAATTTGGCCAGAACACTAATATTGGGATAACGTATCTTTAATGACAATGGGGGGGGGGGGGGGTCAGAGCTCAGTTTTGCTACCCATCCAGGAGATCTCCATCTACACAGCATCCTCTACCCCATGCTGGCCTGCTGGTTCAGTACTGACACAGGGAAGGGCGTGACATCCTGCAGCAGCTGGTTTTCCTTAGAGGTCCCCATTCCAGCTACTCACTCAGCCCAACACTCTGTCACGAGGAGATGGCAGTTTGGAAAGATACTGTCACTTGGAGACAAGCCAGCTTCTGTTCCTTCAATGGAGCTTCCACTTACTGCAGTGACAGCTTGAAAGAACTGGTTGGGGTCTCCAATCCCAGCCACAGCCAACAGAGGAGCACTGGCAGCTAGTGCTCCAGCCACAATGTTAGGATATTTCATTCTCATGTAAGCACTCAACACTCCTCCGTAACTGTGGGGGGGGGGGGGGGGGAGAGGAGAGAGAGAGAGAGAGAAGGGTTACTTCACTCAACACATGTGATTTAAAGCAAACTTGTTCAGTAATTTGGGCCCTGTGGAACCAGCAGTTCTGGCCTCGCCCAACCCAGTGAGCCTGGACTCTAAATGAGAATCTCATCTTACATTTTAAAAAAGCAGCTCTCTGGTCCTCTCCTTTCCAAAAAGCATTAACACAAATCTAAACCCATCACTGAGGTTGAGAGGAGCAAGCAGCTGGTCTCCAATCTGCAGGAGGCAGCTTGGGTGTGAGGGCATCTAAAGATATCACACACACACACTTAAAACGGGTCAATTATGTTTGGGGCGTATCCCCAGCATGTACTTGCTGACCTTTCCCAAATCCTCAGGCAGCTCCGTTCATACCCTGGAGACTGAAGTCCCCTCTTTACCCACAGAACAGCAGCAGCACAAGATTCCCGCATGTGGCCCAGCCAAAGTGCATCATCAACATCCCCTCCAAAGTCAAGTGGAGAATTCAGTCTCCATAATGCCATCAGTCCTTGGCCTCTCTACTGAGCCTACCAACCACTGTGATAGTTTCCGTACTGCAAACACAACTCACACCAATGATTCCCTTCACACATGCCACTGAAGTGCAACACATTAATAAAATCTTTCCAGTCACCAGCCGCCTGGGCTGAATGTGAACTGGAGACTTACTGATCAAAAGCTCTTTATCTCATTACCAGTTTCCTGCCTTCCCAGTATAAAATGTTTTGTTACAGTTTACATTAAGCATTCCTGTCTCCTGAAGTTCTTGGGGCGGGGTGGTCCAGCGCTTTTGGTCAGCTCAGGGACAGGCACAGAATCTGGAACTAGTTCATTCACTGACACTGCTTAGAGACTGCCAGTTCATGGTGCCTATTTAAAGTGACTAGAAGCCAGGACTGACTGTGACAAGCTGCCTTTTGGAGTTGCAGCCCTAAATACCTGAGATGAATTACCTATTCCATTAAGGCAGGCATCAACATTGTCTGATTGATCTCCTTATCTTAAGCAGCCTTGTTGGGAAGAGATCAGGAACTGACTGCTCAGCATGGTCTCCTATTTTAGACCTCATGTCCTGGCAGGGAACTGAAGGCTGCTGGGTTGAAACTTTATGGCCCTCATCCAGACAGCACACATTTTAAACAGAGAGCAAATATCAGGAATCAGTGCTAGGAAACAAACTGAAGCAACTAGGGGAAGGAGTAGCATTCCAGAGTTATATCCTACCACATGCAAGTACCCTTCATGCTTCAGTGCAAAGAAAATTGAAGTGAGAGAACAAGGAATCCTGGGAAAGCGTGCATTTCTACTGGAAGGCGAAGCCTATAAGGACAGCACCATACCAGTTACGGAACAATGTAGAGAAGATAAGTACCTGGAGAGACCTGAGAGCATTTACCTGCCTCCGAAGGCAATGACTGGGCAGTCCCTGGCACCATACTGCTTTTTAAGCTCTGTAATGAGCACCGCATAGTCAGCAAGGGCTTGTTCCACAGTGAGCAGGCCGATATTTTCCCGCTGCATTGACAGTTTCCCAAATGGAAGAGATGTCCCATAATACCTCTGAAAGAAAACGAGGCATAAAGAGGTGTTGGACCCGCCGCATCATATCTCCTCTCCTCCTAAGTCATAGAATCATAGAATATCAGGGTTGGAAGGTACCTCAGGAGGTCATCTAGTCCAACCCCCTGCTCAAAGCAGGACCAATCCCCAATTAAATCATCCCAGCCAGGGCTTTGTCAAGCCTGACCTTAAAAACTTCCAAGGAAGGAGATTCTACCACCTCCCTAGGTAATGCATTCCAGTGTTTCACCACCCTCCTAGTGAAAAAGTTTTTCCTAATATCCAACCTAAACCTCCCCCACTGCAATTTGAGACCATTACTCCTTGTCCTGTCATCTTCTACCACTGAGAATAGTCTAGAACCATCCTCTCTGGAACCACCTCTCAGGTAGTTGAAAGCAGCTATCAAATCCCCCCTCATTCTTCTCTTCTGCAGACTAAACAATCCCAGTTCCCTCAGCCTCTCCTCATAAGTCATGTGTTCCAGACCCCTAATCATTTTTGTTGCCCTTCGCTGGACTCTCTCCAATTTATCCACGTCCTTCTTGTAGTGTGGGGCCCAAAACTGGACACAGTACTCCAGATGAGGCCTCACCAATGTCGAATAGAGGGGAACGATCACGTCCCTCGATCTGCTCACTATGCCCCTACTTATACATCCCAAAATGCCATTAGCCTTCTTGGCAACAAGGGCACACTGCTGACTCATATCCAGCTTCTCGTCCACTGTAACCCCTAGGTCCTTTTCCGCAGAACTGCTGCCTAGCCATTCGGTCCCTAGTCTGTAGCTGTGCATTGGGTTCTTCCGTCCTAAGTGCAGGACCCTGCACTTATCCTTATTGAACCTCATCAGGTTTCTTTTGGCCCAATCCTCCAATTTGTCTAGGTCCCTCTGTATCCTATCCCTGCCCTCCAGCCTCATGTTCAAGCCTGCCTGGGTCAGCAGAAGCTGAAAGTCAATGCCATCCTACAGCTGTTTGGTGGCCAATTTAAAATTCCCCGGTGGTCTGTTCTCTTCGTAACAGACAGGCAGTCACATGACAACCTAAAACAGCGGGTATTAGCTGGCCCCCTTGTTGGCCATCTTAGCAGAGAGGCCATCAACTCAAAACACCAAGGGTTGAATGAGTGATGAAGATTGAACCCTCACCTCATTCATAGACCTTTGACTTCACACAGCTCCCCAGACTACAGAGAGCTTACGTGGGTGGTAAATCAGGGCAGAATGTGACTCAACAGTCCTCAAGTTCGGCACAATAATGCAGACCCCCACCACACACCCTTCTCCAGCTGTGAATTTATTGATGTTTTAGAGCTAGAGAAAATAGATTACAAAAGCACCATTCTAAAGCACAATACAGCCTAGGTTTTGCGGAGTGAACTATTATTTATACTGCACCGCTGATGGGCATAATAAATAATTTAGAGTATGTGGCTCAGTAGGGGAGAGTCACTACTATGTCTAGACTGTCCCTGGGAGGTGCACAGCAATTTCAGAGTAAGGGATTTGCACCTAATTATCCGGGGACTGTAGGGGGTTGCTGCTGGCAATACCCGATGGAGATAAAAATATGCGGAAAAAAATTAATAAAATACTCACATGCTCAGCAAAAATTACTAGCGCATTCTGCTGTTCCGCCAGCTCAAGGATGAAGCCGGAATTCTGAGCAAATTCCCAAATGTCTCCTTCATTCCCAGTATAAAAGAAGATGGGCCCAACTCCCTTCTTCCAGAATTTAGCTATAAAAGACAGTCATTAGAAGCACACTGGAGAAAACACAAGGTGCCTGGTAAAGCATTATAGGATTGTCCCTCAGCGAAGTTAATGGGGAGTTTTGTATGAGTGAGGACTGTATAATAGGGCTGAACTGTTCTTTGAAAGGAGACTAACTCATGATGATATGACACACTGAGAAATACAGACATGCTTCTTGTGTTATATGAAGGAGTAAATAACATTTCCTTATTCACTTTCTCTACACCATTCATGATTTTATATTCCTCTATGGTATCTCCCCTTAGTAGTCTCTTTTGCAAGCTGAAAAGTCAAAATCTTTTAAATCTCTCCTAATACGGATGCTGTTCTATATCCTTCAATATTTGTGTTGCCTTTCTCTGTACCTTTTCCAATTCAAGTATACCCTTTTTGAGATGGGGAGACCAGAACTGCATGCAATATTCCAGGTGTGGGTGTTCCATGGACGTATATAGTCTTATTATCTATCCCTCTCCTAATGGTTCCTAACATTTTGTTATTTTTTTTTTACTGCTGCTGCATTTGAGCACGTTTTCAGAGAACTATCCACAATGACGTCAAGATCTCTTTCTTGAGTGGTAACAAATCATTTAGATCCCATCATTTTGTATGGATGGTTGGGGTTATGTTTTCTAATGTGCACTGCTTTGCGTTTATCAACACTGAATTTCATCTACCATTTTGTTGACCAGTCACCCAGTTTTGTGAGATCCCTGGGTAACTCTTCACAGTCTGCTTTGGACTTAACCATTTTAAGTAATTTTGTATCATCTGCAAATTTTGCAACCTCACTGTTCGCTCCCCTTTTCCAGATCATTTATGAATATGTTGAACAGCACTGGTCCTGGTACAGATCCCTGGGAGACACCACTATTTATAATAGTGAGGTTTGTATTTATAAACCAGATAACAATAAAGTATTTATAAATTGGTTGTGAAATCACTGACTCAGGTATGGGGTACTGGTCCATTTGCAAAGGGGTATCTTCTGTTTCCATGACATACGTGGGTAATCAGCAGGGAAATAGAGAAGAGATAAATTACCACGAAGTGGAACTATAATCAAATATCCCATACTGGAAAGATCACTAAAAGTGACTAGCAATTCTCTGAAGAACCAGAATGATTTGGTCTCATAGCCAACCTAAGTGTGGGGTTTTTTTTAAATGTTTATTTTTAAACTGAAACTTTGGACAACTCCCAGCTAATCTCATGAGAGTCAGCTGACTTACTTGTGAAATAAGTTCTGGCAGCCAGTTGTCATTAGTTGTTTCAAATCCTTACTATCACAAAAGGCCCACAATGCACAAAAGGAAAGTGTGTGGGTGGGAATGGGGGGAGACACCCAGAACCACTCTCCCCCGCCCCCCGATATTTTGCAACTAACAGAACCACAATGCTGATGTTTCATTTGTTTTACAAATATGATTTAGTTCCAGTTTACAGGGTTTGGCCTGACATGATACTAGGATCAAATAAGTGTAACAATTAATTTAAAATAAGTGTTTCATTCGGTGATTTAAACAACCAACCATGCAACAAACTAGATGAGTCCAAGGGAGCGTAGGATACAAAAGTGTTGCAGCAGGCATTTCATGGGGGAGACGAGGGAAGCAGAAACTATGGGTGGTCTCAACCTCCCTCTCCCCTCGACAGTAAGATTATAAATGGGAGCTGTTGACTGTTTGATCATAGCTTCCCCTCTCCCCCCAAAAAAAACCAACCAACCAAAAAAAAACCCAAAACCCCAAACACCTGGATCTCCACACACCTTCAAATTCCTCCTAACAGGCCTTCATTCTTTCTCCTATAAAGAGATCTTTTCCCCCTACAAAACTTGTTTTGCATTAAAATTCAAAGCAGTGTTTTCTATGATTATTCAAATCTTTCAATTTATTTAATCATTCAGTACTTGAAGAGCACCTTGTTTCTCTGAAGGACTCACAAAAGAGGACTCACCTCTAGCTGAGTCACAACATATATTGTTGAGTATCAATCTGAGACAAGAGACAAGTTTGCTGGCTTTTTTCACTGCACAACGCAGTTCAAAATGTTTGAAACTTTAAAGCTCTGAACAGCTTGGAAAACAGTTACTTGACGCATCATCTCCGTTCTTTACCTGATCCTGGTGGTTAAGATGGACTGCGAGGAAGTAAAGTTTGAATACACAAGAACAGATTCTGCTGTCAGTTATACCTAGTGTAAAATACAGCAGAACTCCGGGGGTGTGATTAGGGATTTACATAAGGAGAACAGAGCACAGTTTGGCCCTACATGTTTGGCAGCAGGGCTTTTTCGTCAAAGAACCCCCCCCCACACACACACACACACAAACACCTTTGGAACTTAACCCCCTCAGCAGTGCAGACTTTGAGCCTCCTGACTTTCCAGGACATGTTTAACCATTTGTTTTCTCTACTGTATTCAAAGCACCAAGCTGCACCTGCAATAGGTGCCTTAGAAGTTATCAAAAATAGTAATACAGCAGCAAAGCAACAAAGGCCAGTTCATGCCTCACATAGCTGGTCACTCCATGGCTCTGGGGTGGCCACATTTTGGCCACGGCATTCAGCTCTGCACACCTCATTAACAGAACAAATGACAAATTGGAGGAATACAGAGAGGAGATGGTGAAGGAACTCCAAACTGATTTGTTACGAAAGATTAGAAGAGCTAAATCTGTATTGCTTGATTAAATTAACTACTAACTATCATAGCCCTAACTGTCGACAAGTATTTGATGGATGTAAACCTTGAGGAAAAAAGGAAATGATTTACAGGGATCCAGAAGCATCCCCCAAATTTCAAAAAAATGAAAAAACAACATAATAGTGAGATTTATTTAACTGTGGAATAATCTATCAAGGGAAGTAATAATAGAAGCCAGATCACTTAAGATATTTGAAACTGGGACTCAGGGGATGAACTAGTAGGTCTCTTCCATCTTTAATTTAATTCCATTAAATGGTTTACTATGCTGAGGTACAGTAGAGCCAGTGTGGAATATCAGCCCCTGTATTCCTACCACAGGGAAATTTGGAAGTATATTTAATGCGTCATTCCGGAAAAGCAACAGGCCAACGAAATTTCTCTGAAAGTTTCACCATATTTCCAAAAATCACTTACAGATGGGCCCACACATGCCCGGATCTGCAAACTCTTTTGGAATCGGTTAACAGTAAACATGTTTTGGAGATGAGACATGGCTCTGTCTGAGCCCCGGTTTGTAACGGACGTACCTGTTGTGAGGTATCTCTGTAGGAAGGTCTTATTGCCGTACGATTCGAAGTTGAAGTGATCCAATACCTGCTCAAAGTACTGCTCCTTGTAAACAGGCTCCTGTGTTCTGTAAACTAAAGAATGCCTAGCTGGGTCACACTGGGTTTGCAGGCAGGGTTTAAAGGGGCACAGGCAGGCTGTGTAAACGGGTGTCTACAAAGCTTAAGGGAAGCAGGAACGTTTCCATGACCCTTTCGAAGCATTCAACGCAGGTAGGTTATTCTGAATGGAAGAGACCCCCCCGCTCCCGCCCCCCGCGATGCGCTTGGAGCGCGGGGCTGGTTCTGCTCCGGAGTCACTCCACAGGCCAGACGAAGGGAAGCGAAGCGAAGCGACTTCACCGCGCCCCGCCAGGCCGGGCAGGGCTGTCCCCGCGGGCCGGTACCGCGGCCGGGCTGTGCCCAGAGAGCAGTAGGGGCCATGGCTAGCGGGGGCCGGGGGCACCTACCCCGTGCGGGCCGCGGGTCCCCTCCCTGCCCCCGGGACCCCAGGCCCCGCACCAGCGGCAGCACGAGGACGAGCAGCAGGAGCAGACGCGGGTGAGCTCCGGGCGGGGTTCCCATGGTAACCAGCCGGTGGAACCCCTGACAGCAAGGCGCCCGCTTCGCGGTCTCGGCGGCAATGGAGAAGTCACATGACTCCAGGAAGGATGATCACATGACCTCGGGGGTGGAGCCGGGAGATCACGTGGGGAGGACGCCATTTCTACCGAGGCGCCGCCATCTTGTTTAATGAGGTCCTGCCTGGAGGAGACTAGTTAGGCCCCGTCCCCGCTACCCCCGGCTAACCCAAGGGGCGGGATGAGGGGGTGGGGAGAACTGGGCCAAATGGATGCAGCCCGCTGTAGGGGGAAACAGGCCCCAGCGCATGGAGCAGCCCCCAGCTGGGTCCCTCTGCAGGCGCAGTCCCAGCAAGGGGGATGCGATGTGGCTTCGTGCAGGGTGCGGCTCGGGGCCAGGGTTACCATCTTCGAAGTGCAGAAACCCGGCAGGCCCACGCAAGGCAGGCCCACCGCAACCCCAACCACAAGGCAGCTTCACAGCCCCACCCTTTCAACAGCCACGTGCAGAATCCGGAGAGAGAACACCTATAGATCGGAGTCATAACATCATTTCCTTACGTTAACTGCGGAAGTGGGAACACGGCAGCATCTTTAGCGAGACACACAAACTTTTACCATTAGCTATCCCAATGCATTGTGATAATCATACAAATCTTTAGAACCATGTAAAAAAACCTGGCAGATTAAATTATTTTTATGGCAACTGACAAATCCATTTAAAAAAAAAAAACAGACCAGGCCAGTCAAATACTGGCCAGGTGGTAACCCTAAGTGAAGCCCCTGGAGGCTGGAGCATAGGAATATGATGGGATGGGGCTAGGATGATGGGGCCTGGGCTGTGGTATAGCTTTGAGGGAGATGGGGGGTTGCCTTGGACCTGCATGAAGCAGCTTCTAGGGAAGGAAATAAGGTGATCCTGTACGCTGAAATCTACGCCCAGTGTGAACAGCCCGGGACTGAAATGTGCACAGCCCCAGCCACCCGCATGCAGCATGACGAAAGCCTCTGTTGGACCATAGATTAGAACCCAAACCTGAGAAATGTTCGGCACCTGTCAGGACAAGGCCATTACAGAATCAAGATACTGTCCAGACTTCCTATTTCTTACCATTCACATATTGACATGACTGCTTTCTGGGGCAATGGGTGTGCATGCAAACAAAGCAAAGAGAAATACCAATAGAAGGTGCTTTCATAGACTGTGGTGATGGATGCTACAGTAAACCCAACAAAAGATAGGAAGCTCCTTGTTTCAAGTCACAGTTGTCACATTCAGAAATAATTTCCAACCCCAACAACTTCTTCAGAACTCCTTGGACTTAAAATGGCATTGGAAGGGTAGAGAAAGATCAGAGACTGACAATGTTTTTGAGAGTGAACCATCGGTTCTAGGGCAAAAAGAACTGGACAGTGGAAGCTGAAGCGCTGTGGGAAAGGAGTTTTACAATGGAGCAACTTTGCTTCTCTAATGCTAACTCTTCCCCTGAACCACCCACTCTGCACTTTGCCAGCTTTCTCCCCTCCATGGGTTCTAGAGTTGGTACTGGCGTAGGCGACTGGTAGCTGCTGATAGTGGGGGCACAGTGGCAGGCCCTCACTTGCCACCACAGCCATAGTCAACATCCTGGTGACTGCCAACGCACTCTCCAGCAACACCCCCCTGACCACGGCACACTGGGCCTTAGGGAAAATGGCACCCTGGGCAAACTTGTATTTTGGTGCCCTGGCCCCTGTTGCCTCCCCCAGTCCCCCAACCCCATCTGCTCCCCAATGCCCCCACCCATCATGCAATCACCTTTGCCCCCCCCCACTGCCTCCCAGGCTCCGCCCAATCACTCCTAGCCCCCCACTGCCTCCCCAGGATCCCCTGCATCGCTCCTGGACCCCACTGCCTCCCCCACAACCACCCCCTTGCCCTAGCCCCTGCTACCTCCCTGGGCTCCCCACCTCTAGCTCCCCTGGGTCCCGCTGCTTCTCCCCACACATTGCCCCAGCTGACTCCCAGAGCTCCAGGCAGGCTAGTCCAGACACGTACTTGAGGGCCTGCCAGGAAGGGATGGGACTCAGCCGGCTTCCCCGCACCCCTTTGCAGAGCTGTGCTGCCAGGTCCTTCTGGCTTCCTGCTCTGGGCTCCATCTAGTGGGACTCGGCGGGAGCGCTCGCTGCTGGTGCCTTTCCCAGGCACCTCTTCAGCCGCACGCAGCCTGATTCCCACCCTGGCAGAAAGCTGGGGGGCATGGGACCCTATGTGCAGCCCCCCCCCCACCCCCACGTCACCTATGGATACTGGTGTGGCTATTCCAATCCTGCCTCTTCAGGAATCAGTATATCCATTTTTACTAACACAGGGTGCTTTACAAATAGCATCTAGTTTTTCAAAATGTTTCACAGAATGTTTGATTTCCTTAGCAGCCTCCCCTCCCTGCCCCACATGGCCTCTACCTTGTGCTCCTGCCCCTTGCTCACCCTCTCCCCTCACTGCCCCATCAGGACTCAACCCTCTGCACCTGCTCCTTGCTCACCCCTCCCTGCTCCATCAGGACTCTACCTCACCCCCCTTAACCTGCTATCTAGGTGAGTGTTTTCGCTTTCCTTCTTTTCCAAAATAACCAGGTTAGGTATGTTAGTGTGTAATTAAAACCTCTCTAAGACATCGTTTTATTTTACCATTTAAAATTATTGTGATTATGTTGATGTTTCACAAGGTAAGTTATTTACTGCTGCGCTCTTGTAATGCATCTTTTAGGCAATGCAATTTAAAGTCATCTAGCTTAGAAAGGGTAAAATTAAATTTTGGTAATTTATTTTTATTAAATTGACCAATAATTCTGTGTAAATACAGATTTAAACAAGTCAGCATAAATCAGCACAATCTACCATTTCAAAGCGGCAATTGTGCGAGTAAACTTCAACCAGAATTTACCGTGTAAAACTGCAATCTAGGTGTACTTATTTAAATATCATCTTTGGCTGATCCTCTGTGGAAACAGACCCGGTGGCGCAATCCGTCTTAAGTTATAGGAGGAGGGAAATAAAAGAGAAAAAACGGAGGGACCCAGAGAACCTCTCTGCTCAAACAAAATGCTTGATATTCCTGTATTTCTAAACACCTGCATTTATACAGATATTTATTTTGAGGTTGCATAAATCTCTCCCCCTAGATTAACTCATTCCCAAACTCCCATTCTGAGACACTGGCACAGGCGCTAGGGGATTCCAGTTACATGGGGTTACTCCATTATCCGCCTTTCAGAGTTGGTGCATCACAGCTGGTTTGCTCACAAACACCTAGGCGATGATAAGGAAGCTATTTGAATAGAACAGAATGTATCCTCGTATTTCTAAGAGAAACTGCTTGCAGCAATGGGCTGACATTCCTGGGACCTGCTTCTATTGTTCAGATGAGCAACAATACTGCTCAGTGTAAAGAGCTTTTTTATTAGCTGTGGTAATTCACATTCCTTGGCCCTAGATTAGAAATATGAAAACAGAATGTTGGAAGCCCGTTTAAGATGACAAGAAGGATCAAGTGTGTAATCATACAAATCCTATACATAGCTTGCTCCTGTCTCACTTAAACCAGGGAAGTAGGATCAATGTATCCTTGTTTCTGAAACAGCCACAGTTAATTTAAGATCCAAGTGGTATCTTTTATATTAGATGCTGAAGAACTTCATTAGCAGTTGGAAGGAGATGTGGGATTGAATTTAAAGCCACACAGGAAAGTGACAAAAGTGCTTGGTTAACTCTGCAATGTACTATGGGTGGGAACATTTCTTCCTTAGCCCCACAGATGTCCAGTTTATGCCTTGAAGCATGAAGGTTGGTAACATTTGAAATGTAGAATTCTGACAATTCCAGACTGGCCACCAAATGAATGTCCACCGCCTCTAAATGGTTAACCTCATCAAAGTAATCACAAGTGCTATTCCTGCTCCTATAAATATCAGATCCTTTTTGGTGAACCTTCTTAGTTTATTTGCCTCAATGACTTTCTGGGCTGGGGGTAAACTTTGTTTTTAAAAAAGGGTGTATTTCCCCCCTGGCGCCTGAAGTCCTGATTTCTCAGCATTACTACTTAACACAAGTCTGGGGAGAAAACAGACTTTTTCTTGGGGCTGACTCAGAGCCTTAATGACAGTGACTGTGGCAGAAGCCACTGTTGCTGCTGGGCAGTACAGTGCAAGATTTCTGGAGGGTCACACTAATTCCAGACTTAGTTCCTTTCCCTGTACATGTTGTGTATATTGGTGACAGCAGGAAACAGCATCAATGCTGACATGAAATAGCATTACTGAGGGGAGTAAATTGCCTACTCAAGTGATTGCTACCCTTCCTCCTAGAAGAGGCTAGTCTATCTGAATTCTGGGAGGGTGAGTCTAAACCTACATAGGACAACAGGCCTGCCCCCTCAGACAAATGATTCCTTGGGATGACACATGATAAAACGGGAACAGGAGTGGGGGTCAAAGATTCAAACCAAGAGTACCCAGTGGGGACACCAAGCAGAGAACCCTGGACAGTGACCACTGCTTCAGAGAGTAATCCAAGGAGTCCGTGGATGCTCCCCAGAGGATCTCTCCCCAGATGCATGAAACAGGGTGTTGAAGTGTCCATAGCCACAGAGAACCTCTCCATTGAGCTGCCTCTTCCTGGATTGGAGATGGCCATCTTGGCCAGTACCAGGAGGAGGTTAACGGGGAGATCTCACAACTAATACTTTGTCCTGCCATGAGTGCAGGGGACTGGACCAGATGACCTCTTGAGGTCCCTTCCAGTTCTACGATTCTATGATCTGAACTTTGTGGTGCCACAGATAGGGTGTGCAGAGAGGAGTAGGCGTGGGGAAAAGTCCAGCCAGAATCCCAGCAGGAGGTTCTGGAGGAGCTGGAAGACACTAGCTTGACAGCCCTGCAGTCCGAAGGCCTCTCTTTATCCACAGAGAGGGTACAGCACGGGAATCAGAAGTGAAAGCTTCCTTTACACTGCTTCCTGCCAGTGTGCCTCTCCAGACCACTCAGGCCTGTGGTGCTCATCCTTTTCCATACTCTGCCCCGCTTTTCCATGCCAGGATCACAATCCCACCCCAGAATCCCCTCCCAGCCAGCTGCCTATTCTCCCATTTACCACTGTGGGAAGGGTAGGTGCTCATGCCTGCCTAACATTTGTTCCCAACCCCCAGGTTGAGAACCCCTGACCTAGACTGTTGGGCATCCTATCTCTGTAGCCCTTTCAACCCTCGGTTTCAATCCACAGGGCCCAAGCAGTGGTGGTAATGGAGACACCTGTCCACCAGAACTTGGATTGAGCCTGCCAGCTCCTCTCATTTAGGCCAAAGAGCTGTCCTTTGGTGGAGACTTTAGCTACTGACCTCGCCTGACTTAGAACTGGTCACCGGGGGTGAAAGGCTCTTTCTCTCCCCTTGCTAATCTCTCGCTAAGCACCCACACCTGCTTCCTTGGCAAATCCCATAGTGGGAGCAGGAGCAGCTTTAAATGCCCATGTTTTCAGCAGCTGATTCTGGGCCTCCAGCATCTTAACCTTGAACATCCTTGACGATTGACAACATCTGCCTACTAGCAGGAGCGGATGTGCTTTCATTTGGCATTTTTCCAAGCTGTAACATCAGCCCTGGGAAAGCAACCTACTGTGTCTTGTTCGTGCAGAGTCTAAAGGTCGGGTTTCCAGGGCGTAAGTGACTCTTGACTTCTCCTTTGTTATGCCTCCTTAACACCACATACATCTATAGCACAGCGCTACAGCACCACAATGACAGAGATGGACTTAATCAACCACTGCTCCAAACTCCCCTGAACTTCGGGAGTGTTCCCATCTCGATCAGACCTTTGTGGCTTAGGCAGCTCTCGACTGGTATCTGCTTTCACTGTCACACTGCGGGTTCCTCCAGTGGGGCCCAAGCCTTAAAGGGACAGTCAATCCACTGGTGAAATGTGCTGAAAATATGCATTGCACTCCTTAACGAGCTGCCTGAGTTGCTGCAGCCAGGAATGTCTAATAGCAAAGCAGGCCTTTCCATATCGGAGTTCAGAACAAGTTCCATACGTTTGTCAATTCCCATAAGAATCAAACCCTGTGTTTTGAGCAAGAAACCTAACTTTAGGCATTTTAGATAGGGCTAATTCTTCTACCTGCTCAGCCCTGCAAACTGTATCTGGCACCTCAAAATTGAGCTGTGGATCTGCTTTGTGCACATGCCCTGAGTGTCACCAGCAAAGACCATGTGTGGCAGTGGAAGTTGAAACGCAGCCAGTGATTTTGTTAATGATTTACTGAAAATGGATTAAGGCCTGAAAGGATCATGGACTAACTTAAAACATGGGAGAACAAGGCAGACAAACCTTATGTGGTAGGGCCCCTTACAATTGCAAGGATTTGGGGACAAATCTCAGAGCTTGCAACCAAAGAGGGGTGTAAAGAGGGCTGCTCAGTGATGGAGTACACCAAAACTAAGGTGCCAGTAGCGGTCCATGGCTCAGTGGCAAGCACTGGAGATTCTTCAGCAGTGAGGCCTTTTAGGGGCTAGCCATGGTAGGTCCCAATAGTCATTCAGAAACGTGGGAAAGGGTATTTTACTAGGGCAGGCAGAAAAGAGAAAGTTGACAAATACCCTCAGTACAGAAGCTTAAACACTTACAGTTCAAGTGAGCAATAGCCATGAATGTCTGGGTCCTTGGGGAAGCCCAGCTGAGAGTAGGGGTTCTTCAGGCCTAGTGCCTGGGGCATTGTATCAGATGACCTATGGAATGGCTTCAGTCCTTTCCAGGGACACAAACACCCTGGTCAGCCTTTCCATAGTTCAGGGACAAGCGTGCATCAGCCTACCGGGCTCAGATTCTAGTCGGGCAATCTCCCCTTGAATCTCAGTTCCCCTTTGGGTTGCTCCTCTAGGCCCTGCAGGGATACCTGGATATCACTCATCGGAAGGTTGAAAGCAAAATGTCTCTCCTTGGGACTGATGTGCTGGAGGAAAAGGCATGCAAGTCTCTGCCATTTCAGTGCGGACGGAACCACAGTTGATCTCTGTTCTGTCCCATCTGTTCGGTTTTAGCATGTTCTTGATGGATTTGGTTTATGATGAATCCTTTCTATGACACTGGCTATGTCAGCTGTGAATTTTCAGGTTTCACATTGGGACCAAATTTCTCACAATGGCAACATAATCTACATCCAAGTGGCTTAATGGCCTTGCACATGATGTGGTGACACAACAGTTGTCACAGCCAGACACAAAGCCCAACCAGGGGCCTTTAAATGTCCACCCATGAAAACTACAAAATTCAAGACAGATTGCAACTCTCACTATACATTAAGTGTATGTCTACACTACGAAATTAGGTCGAATTTATAGAAATCGATTTTTTATAAAGTGATTTTATACAGTTGATTGTGTGTGTCCCCACACTAATGCACTAAGCGCATTAAGTCGGCAGAGTGTGTCCACAGTACCAAGGCTAGCGTCGACTTTCGGAGAGTTGCACTGTGGGTAGCTATCCCACAGTTCCTGCAGTCTCCACCGCCCATTGGAATTCTGGGTTAAGTTCCCAAAGCCTGATGGGGCAAAAACTTTGTCGCGGGTGGTTTTGGGTTCATGTTGTCAGTTGCCCCTCCATCCGTGAAAGCAACGGCAGACAATCGTTTTGCGCCTTTTTTCTATGCGGGCACCATACTGCTTTCAGCAGACAGTGCAGTAGGACTGCCAACCATCATCATCATCCAACGCTTCCGCTGCCACTCTGCTCTCCTGCTCTCCTGATGCTATGAATCCACCTCACAGGTCTTCTATGACCGTTGTCATCCACTCTCCTGGTGGTCTCACAGGTCCGCTTCTGCTGCAACTCTGCTCGGCTGCTCTTGTCTCGCCATACCACGGCAAGCGTGCAGCCCGCTCAGCTGTTGTGTTGTGTTGAGCTGCTGCTATCAAGGGTAGTGACTCTGGGAAATGTGCAGGCCATAGTGGATGGCTTTGCTGCAATGGGATTCCCTAACTGTGGTGGGGCGATAGATGGAAAGCATATCCCTATCCTGGGACCGGACCACCAAGGCAGCCAGTACATAAACCAAAAGGGGTATTTTCAATGGTGCTACAAGCACTGGTGGATCACAAGGGACGTTTCACCAACATTCACGTGGGATGGCTGGGAGAGGTAGATGACGCTCGCATCTTCAGGAACTCTGGTCTGTATGAACAGCTGCAGCAAGGGGCTTACTTTCCAGACCAGAAAATAACTGTTGGGGATGTTGAAATGCCTATAGTTATCCTTGGGGACCCAGGTTACCCCTTAATGCCATGGCTCATGAAGCCATACACAGGCACCTTGGACAGTAGTCAGGAGCTGTTCAACTATAGGCTGAGCAAGTGCAGAATGGTGGTAGACTGTGCATTTAGATGTTTAAAAGCGCTCTGGCGCAGTTTACTGACTCAGTTAGACCTCAGCGAAACTAATATTCCCATTGTTATTACTGCTTGCTGTGTGCTCCACAATATCTGTGAGAGTAAGGGGGAGACGTTTATGGAGGGGTGGGAAGTTGAGCCAAATCGCCTGGCCGCTGATTACACGCAGCCAGACACCAGGGCTGTTAGAAGAGCACAGCAGGGTGCGCTGCGCATCAGAGAAGCTTTGAAAACCAGTTTCATGGCTGACCAGGCTACGGTGTGACAGTTCCGTTTGTTTCTCCTTGATGAAAACCCACCCCCTTGGTTCACTCTACTTCCCTGTAAGCCAACCACCCTCCCCTCCCCCCTTTGATCACCGCTTGCAGAGTCAGTAAAGTCATTGTTGTTTAAAATTCATGCATTCTTTATTAATTCATCACACAAATAGGGGGATAACTGCCAAGGTAGCCTGGGAGGGGTAGGAGAGGAGGGAAGGACAAGACCACACTGCACTTCAAAACTTATTGAATGCCAGCCTTCTGTTGCTTGGACAGTCCTCTGGGGTGGAGTGGTTGGGTGCCTGGAGGCTGCACCCCCATGTTCTTGGGCATCTGGGTGATGAGGCTATAGAACTTGGGGAGGAGGGCGGTTGGTTACACAGAGGCTGCACTGGCGGTCTGTGCCTTTCCTGCACCGCAACCATATGACAGAGCATATCAGTTTGATCCTTCAGTAGCCTCAGCATTGTATCCTGCCTCCTCTCATCATGCTGCTGCCACCTTTCCTCTTGATCCCGCCACCTCTTCTGTTGCTCCTGCTACCTGTCCTCTCACACATCCCTCCTGTCCTCGCATTCATTTTGTGCTTTCCTGGACTCTGCCATTGTCTGCCTCCATGCATTCTGCTGGGCTCTTTCAGTTTGGGTGGACTACATGAGCTCAGAGAACATTTCATTGCGAGTGCATTTTTTTCACCTTCTTATCTGTGCTAGCCTCTGGGACGGAGATGCTAGTGGCAGGATTGAAACATTTGCAGCTGCGGGAGGAAAAAAAGGGAGAGTAAAATTGAAAAAGACACATTGACCATTTAAAAGGAGGGGCTGATGTTTTCGGGTTAACATGCAGCACAAACCCAACTAAACCCCCCCCACCCACCCAATTCTCTGGGATAATCACTTCACCCCTCCCCCCCACCACGTGGCTAACAGCAGGGATGATTTCTTTTCAGCCACAGGCAAACAGCCCAGCAGGAACAGCCACCTCTGAATGTCCCCTTAATAAAACTCCCCTATTTCAACCAGGTGACCATGAATGATATCACTCTCCTGAGGATAACACAGAGAGATAAAGAATGGATGTTGCTTGAATGCCAGGAAACTCCGGGACCACACGCTGCCATGTTTTCTTATGCAATGATTCCAGACTATGTGCTACTGGCCTGCCGTGGTAAAGTGTCCTATCATGGAGGACGCAATAAGGCTGCCCTCTCCAGAAACCTTTTGCAAAGGCTTTGGGAGTACCTCCAGGAGAGCTTCATTGAGATGTCCCTGGAGGATTTCTGCTCCATCCCCAGGCATGTTAACAGACGTTTCTAGTAGCTGTACTGGCCGTGAATGCATCCCAAGTCTTTAGGGCAAATTAATCATTAAACACGCTTGCTTTTAAACTGTGTATTATATTTACGAAGGTACACTCACCAGAGGTGGCTTCTCCACCTTCAAGGTCTAGGAGCCCAGGTTGGGAGGGTACTGTCTCCAGGGTGATAAACAGTTCCTGGTTGTCGGGAAGAACGGTTTCTCCGCTTGCCTGGTGTGCGCTATCTTCAACCTCCCCCTCCTCCTCATCTTCCTTGTCCCCAAAATCCTCATCCCTGTTGCATGAGACTCCCTTGCAGGAGTCCATGTGCAGGTGTGGGGTAGTTGTAGGGGCACCCCCTAGAATTGCATGCAACTCATCATAGAAGTGGCATGTCTGGGGCTCTGACCCCGAGTGGGCGTTTGCCTCTTCGGTTTTTTGGTAGGCTTGCCTGAGCTCCTTAAGTTTCACGCAGCATTGCTGCAGGTCCCTGTTATAGCCTCTGTCCTTCATGTCCTTGGAGATTTTTTCAAATATTTTGGCATTTCGTCTTTTGGAACGGAGTTCTGATAGCACGGATTCGTCTCCCCATCCAGCGATCAGATCCAGTATCTCCCGTTCGGTCCATGCTGGAGCTCTTTTGTGATTCTGGGACTCCATGGTCACTTCTGCTGATGAGATCTGCACGGTCACCTGTGCTGATTAGCTTGCCATGCTGGCCAAACAGGAAATGAAATTCAAAAGTTTGCGGGGCTTTTCCTGTCTACTTCGCCAGTGCATCTAAGTTGAGACTGCTGTCCAGAGCAGTCACTATGGAGCGCTCTGGGATAGCTCCCAGAAGCCAATACCATCGACTTTCATCCACACTAACCCAAATTCGGCCCGGCAATGTCGATTTCAGAGCTAATCCCCTCGTCGGGGAGGAGTACAGAAATTGATTTTAAGAGCCCATTAAGTTGACAAAAATGGCTTCGTTGTGTGGACGGGTGCAGGATTAAATTAATCTAACGCTGCTAAATTTGACCTAAACTCGTAGTGTAGACCAGGGCTAAATCATGTGTATTACTTGGGTTGTAGGGTGCTGCTGCGGCTGGCTTCTTGAAAATATAGAAGGAACCACTAGAGGGCTCCTTAGCTAAAGGACCTGGATTCATTAGGCCTTTGTTTCAGAAGAGGAGCTGGGAGTAGATCGCTCAGGCTTCTCCAGTGAGACTTGTTAATCTTAGAAGTTCAGCATGTGTCTAATTATTTGAATGACAACAAAACACAGGGATTGTGGCATCTTTCATAACAATCCCAAGTCACTTTATAACCTTAAACCGACTGAAAGCAGTGGTAAGAAAGTACATCTAAAACCTCAATTTAAAAACCAGACCAGATACAGCTGTCTGATTTGAGTGGGGAGTGGATTCCAGAGCCGCTGATGCATGGCTGCTCAAAGGCTCTAGTCACAGCATTTTAGGTTAGCATTTGGCATGTGCCCAATAATCATCCAATTCAAAAATGAGCGAGCAGCCGGGGGCAAGAGGACCGGAGAGAAGCACTAGGATGATGAAGTTATTATTAAGAGTCTTGTAAGTGAAGGAAAGGACTTTGACAAGGGTATGAAATTTGATTGGCGCCAAATAAAGGGTTTAATACAGGGGAGATGCGCTGGTGCTTGGGACATCGTAGTGCCAATAAGAATTTGAGCTGTGGCATCTTGCATTAATTCAGGAGATCTGGCTATAAGCAGCAGACAGAAGAGTCTGATTTGCAAACTATTGATAGAGCCTCATTCCAGTGTGTAACACCAGGGACTATGTTTTGACACTAGGACCTCTACGAAAGTTCCAGGGGGAGGGGACAGGAAGGTTTATATATATATGGATGAGAGTGGGAGTAGAAAGCGCATTATACAACAAGGTGAGTTGGATTCAAGATCAGTTTAACCCTGGGAATTACGTTCTGGAACATTTTGCATTGCTGCATTGTAAGGAATGTGGCCATTTACTGTATGTATTGGTCAATTGCCAGTTAACTGCATGTCTGTGACAAAGACAATAGACGTCATAAGTTTAGGTTCCTAAAGCAAAACCTCTCAGAGGACTAACTCCACTATCACACATGGCAGGGGAAACACCATGTATAGCAAATGTGGACAGGTCCGCCATATCCCAGGAGGTGGCACTGGTACAAATGCAGAAGCTATTACATTACAGAGCCCAGTTTTCAAACTTGGGTTCCTTAAGCAATATTTGAACACCTAAAATTTCATTTTAGGCACCTAAGATGGGTATTTAGCTGCCTATACTGTATATATGTTTAGGCACCTACATTTGAAAATTGTGCCTTGTATGATGCCTAGCTGGAGAGATTGAAGTAGAAGAGGCTGTTCTGTCATAAAGTAGTGGATAGTTAATTCACTGGGATATGCCAAGTTCTACGTAACTTCTTGATCAGACCCCGGACACAACACATTTTACAGAAGTGTAGTTGTATGACATCGAATCATAGACTATCAGGGTTGGAAGGGACCTCAGGAGGTCATCTAGTCCCACCCCCTGCTCAAAGCAGGACCAATCCCCAACTAAATCATCCCAGCCAGGGCTCTGTCAAGCCTGACCTTAAAAACCTCAAAGGATGGAGATTCCACCACCTCCCTAGGGAACCCCTTCCAGTGCTTCACCACCCTCCTAGTAAAATAGTGTTTCCTAATATCCAACCTAGACTCCCGCACTGCAACTTGAGACCATTACTCCTTGTTCTGTCATCTTGTTCTGTTACACTGTGATGTGATTATATTACATGTGTAATAGACTATTAACCTTTTCAGCTCTAGCCCTGGTCGAAAATGACCAAAATGTATTCCCATCTGACAACCAGACTCAGCTGGGTGTGTGTGTGTTCAGTTCCTAGTCCACATCACAAAACTAGCCCTATAATTTGCCCCCCTTCTTGGCAGTAGAGGCCAAGCGTTGAGTGGGTCTTGGAAACTGAACTCCAGAGGGCAGCCTGGGGGAGCTTGCATTGCTGCTCCCCATGCTTTCCCCGATTCTACAGATAGATTGAGGATTTTGGCTGTCAGTCAATTTACAAGCAATAAACTCCCTACACATTCTAAAGGAAAACCCTGTAAATCAGGAGTGGCCAACCTGTGGCTCTGGAGCCACATGCAGCTCCTTGTACAGGCACCGACTCCAGGGCTGGAGCTACAGGTGCCAACTTTCCAATGTGCCAGGGGGGTGCTCACTGCTCAACCCTCTTTAAGGTTCAAACCACCCAGGGCAAGTTCAGAGGTGATTCTAGGTGAGCGTGAAAGGAGTCTATTAGGTGTAACTCACATCTACCTGCTGTCGTTATTACAGTACACAGTGCATCAATTTACACTTACCGGTTGGGAAGTGTGGTAAGTGTTAGGGAGTCTAAATTAGTGTAAGGGAATCTAATTTATCACACCTTACACGCCAGCTCTGACTTTGGCTCTATCATTTATAATAGCAATACTGAAGTGTGTGGGCACTTACTGCTGACTATTTTAGTATTTTCCTTAGTATTTTTTAATAAGGATATTTTATCCCTAATTTTTCCCATCAGTACAATATGATTATTCTCCATATACTATTGCCTTGAAAGTGATGTTATTAGTTTTGTTTACAACAGTCTCTTTCAGGACTTAGTACTTGTTTAGGTCCTATTCAAACAAAAACCAGAAGCATATACTTAATTTTAAGTATGCACATAGTTCCATTGAAGTCAATGGGATTATGCACATGCTTAAAGATAAGCACAGGCTGAAGTGCTATGCTGGATCAGGGCCTTAGCACAGAGGTAGCTACTATCTGATCAGCAATGACACCAGCCAATAATTGCTTATTTAGTCTCAACTTCCCTTCTAGTTCTAAAAATAGACAACATAATCAATACCAGAGGGCCTGTGACTATCACCACTTATATAGGCCAGGAAAAGTGATTATTATCCCCTCCAAAATCAGGGTGAGTATCTGGCAGGATGCTTTATCTAAGCAATCGCAATACAATTATGAAGAATTATTTGCTCTCCGGCTGCAATGTGCTCAGAGCTGTACATTGCACAAAAACAGAGTCCCTGCCCCAAGGAGTTTACAGTCTGAAAGATGAGTACATAGAAGACAGTGCACGCTGGGCAAGACAGAGCTGGGGGTGACTTTGGGGTTCTTTCCCCAACATAAAATAAATTCCCTTCTAATGGGCATCGAAGAAGAAGTGAGTTACAAGGAGGGAATCGGTACCTAGTCTTGCAAATTGGGAGGTCTGGGACTCATTGCTTCCAAAAAGAAAAAATGCAAGGAGATGGGGAAATAAATGAATGGGGAATTAAGGCTGTTGTTGCTGACACCTGGCTGTTTGCAGCACAAGCCTTTGGTCTATATTCAGGGCCTGACCCTGCAAACCTGGACTCCCCTGAAATCAACGAGACTAGTCTCATGACTTAGGCACTCCTCAATCGAGGGCTTTGTAGGCTGGGGTCTCAGGCCCAGATTTGCAAAGGTATTTGAATGATTTCAATGGGAGTTAGGTGCCTATATACCTTTGAGAATCTGGGCCTCTGATCATAACTGCATCTATGCTCGGCTATTCCCACTCGCTGCAGACATCCCTCAATGCCAAACAAAGATCATGAAAGGTGGTAACTGTGGAGCCCATTGTGCTTTCCAGCTTTACCCCTTCCAGGAAAGGAGACTTACACAAATGGTTTCTCATCATTAGCCAGCTGCATCGCAGCACCAGTGTTTAGACGAGAGAAGTGAACGGGCAGTAAACAGCTTTAAGGTCAGGTACTTTGTAGACATTAAGCACTTCATCTACTACTCACTTCTAAATGCTGCATTAACTGTCTTGTGAGGCTGCTTTGAAATCCACTTTTTGCATTAGTAGCTGGCCCAGCTTTTTTTTGTCTGGTAGCTCTTCCCCCTGCAGAATTTACACTCATAGTTACTACGGAGAATTCTTTCCTGGGTATCTGGCTGGTGAATCTTGCCCACATGCTCAGGGTTCAGCTGATCGCCATATTTGGGGTCAGGAAGGAATTTTCCTCCAGGGCAGATTGAAGAGGTGCTGGGGGGTTTTCGCCTTCCTCTGCAGCATGGGCCACGGGTCACTTGCTGGAGGATTCTCTGCACCTTGAAGTCTTTAAACCATGATTTGAGGACTTCAATAGCTCAGACATAGGTGAGAGGTTTATCGCAAGAGTCGGTGGGTGAGATTCAGTGGCCTGCATTGTGCAGGAGGTTGGACTGGATGATCATAATGGTCCCTTCTGACCTTAATATCTGCGAGTCTATGAGTCTTTTTTTGTTTTGAGGTGCTGCAGCATCCTCACATGAATCTACTTCCTCCCTAGCCCTGAATGAATTTGTCCACATTGATGATTTAACAACGGTTGTCCCGTTGTATTCTGGAGATTCACTTCCTGGACATAAATGATTCTGTCGAAGACACTTGATGTTTTATAACCTGGATGCATTTTCCACATGCATCCAGGAAACCAACGGGGCTATAAAGTAGAGAGAATGGCAGAGGGCCAGATTTCGATCTCACTTACACCTGTGTAACCTCACTGAAGTCAATGGTGTTGCCTGGGTGTGAATGAAGGTGTGAACACTAGACCCAAAGGACGAGTGAACATATGGAAATCCATGACCATCACACAGATCATTGGCATGGATGTGTTTGGCCTCATGGATACAGGTAGCGACTGGAAATCTCATACCACTTCCTCTGCTCAGCAGAGATGTTCCTTGTGCCAGATACAATACATCTAAGTTCATACTTCTTAACCCTATTTTATATATTTTCCCCACCGTGCCCTTTGCAAGAAGGCTAATCTAGTCCACTAATAGACCTACTGAATGGCTTGGCACTCCTTCCTTGAATGTAGCAACTAATATTAAATAAATATAAATCAATGAAATTAAAATAATAGCTCCACACATTATTATTAGCATTAAAGTAGCACTTAGAGGCCTCTGCTGAGACTAGGACCCCATGGTGCTAGACACTGGACAATAAGCTCCTCATAGCAGACAGTGCTTGCCTCTCAGATTACAAACTGAATAGCCAAGGAGGCCAACAAAATGTGGGAGGGGAAATAGAGGCACAGACAGGTGAAATGACTGGCCGGAACAGAGGCCAGAGCTAGCAGACCCAAGTATAGAACGCAGGTTGGCTAAGTCCCTAACCCTTGACCACATAAGCTCTTCTGCCTCCATACAAGGAAAGGGAGGTGCAAAGACAAGATTTCAGTCATTGGTACCCTAGGAAAATCTGTTGGAGTTTGGCTATCTAGCTGTTTGGGGATAGGTGCATTAGACCGACACAAGAACTGAAGGCATGTCTTTGATTTCAACTCTGTCCCCAGCACTCTCCGCTGCACTCTCTATTAGCAGCATTCAGGTATTCACACCTGCTGACACTGATTTATTAGTGATATTCTTGGAGGGAGGGGAATGCTACACAAAGGTCTCCATGCTGCAGACCAAAGTAAAAAAGAATGCATGGTTGGAGGGTGGATGCCTTGCTCTGGGTCTGGGGGCGGGTGCCTGGCACGTGTAAGGGGATGGGTGACTAGGGGGTGGGTGCCTTGCACCGGCAGGGGGTGCCCGGTGGGGGGCTGCCTTGCGCTGGGCCGGGCCGTGTGATGCGGAGCAGCCGCTCGCTGTGGCCGCTGGCGGGGGAAGTGCTGCGCTCAGCCCCTCGCAGCTTGCCCGGGAGGGGGGAGACAGGCAGGCAGGCGCCGAGCTCAGCCCCGCGCGCCTCCCCCGGCTCCGCTCCCAGCGCCGGCGGGCTCGGCTGCCTCTCGCCTGCTGCGGCCGGGCGCGGAGCTCCCCGGGGAGCGGAGCAGGGCGCCCCCGCGCCCCATGCGGGCTCTGCCGCCCCCGCAGCGCACCGGGGACGGAGCCGGGCTCGGGGGGAAGGAGCCGGGAGCCCGCACCCGGAGCGCGGCAGCCGCCGCTGGCCGAGCCGGCAGCAGGTGAGAGCGCGCCGCGGAGCCGCGTCCGCCGGGCGGGAGCGGGGCTGAGCCGGCCGGGACGGGCTGGGGCAGGCGGGGAAGGGGACGGAGCTCGGTGGCAAGGCGGTGGGCTCAGCGCTTCCCGAGGGGAGACAGCCCCGCCCGCCTGGACCTCCCAGCCCCGCGGCTCAGCAACTTGGGGGACCCACCCCCGCCTTGGGGTCCTCCTTGCCCGGGCCCCTCCGTGCAAGCTCCGCCTGCCATCCCTAGCCCTGCCCAGAGCCCCCCAAGATGGTTGTTGTCTGTCTGTCTGGCAGCAGGTAGGATCTGGGCCGCGGTTGCACTGGGTGCTCTGCTCACTCACGCTCACTCCCGGCCCCGAAGAGCTTGCACCGCTCCTGGTTGCAGAGTGGTAGGTGCTTTACAGGCTGGGCGTGCACATTTAGGTGCCTTCTCCGAAGGCTCCACAGAGCATTATTTTCACGTCTGATCATTTTTAGCAGAAACACCTAATCAACCAGTTTTCTTAGTGGTCATTCTTAGGTTTCAGAGTCAACACCCAGTATCTGACTATGGATGGTTCACACCTCTCTGCGCTAATGGGTCAAATTGAGTCCTGACGCAACAAGGGTGCAACTTCCATTGACTTCAGAGGGTGCTGCAGCCCCTGGTGCCAACCCTAAATTTGTGGTTGCTGACTGACACTGACTGCAGACAGCAACTGTATCAGGTCACATTGGGAAGGTGCTTTAGAACCCTGAGGGTAGGAAATTTTCTTCTCTCAAATAAAAGCTTAAACTCTGCGGAAACTGATGGGGCTGCCAGAGAAATGCCAGTATGGCTGAGGCTGGTTTGGACAGACCCCCAGGAACTAGAGTTCAACATACTAATGACTATAGTAGCTGTAAATGCTAATCAGTTGCCCATGTGCTGATAAGCAGTTGTCCTGCAGAGGGATCTGAATTTCAGTGCTGGATGAAGTGATCCCTGTATATCTGAGATGCACCTCGCATGCGTGCTGTATGGCTAAATTAATTAATGTTTAAAAAGAACTTTAAGATTTTTGACTGGAAGAGGTTATAGAATGGTAAAAGTATTATTTGGATTAGTTAAATGCTGCAGGCGAGTTAGTTCTTCTGCAAAAGGGCTTTTGGTCCCATGGGCCTACTTTGTGCTTTCCTATGAAGCCTTCTGAATTGAAGAGAAACCCTGCCAGGGCGAGGATCAGGGCTATCGCTGTGCTCCAAAGTTGTCCTTTTTGGGGAGTGGAAACGAAGCATGTTTAGAAATTAAGGGGCCCGATCCTGCAGTTCCACCATAGGCAATATTCTCATTGCATTCAGTGGGAGTTGAGCTTGATGAGGACTGTAGGGGAGGAACATCAGGGATACTGTCCTGGATCAGCCCAATGGTCCACCTAGTTCAGTATCTCGTCTTCAACAGTGGCCAGTAACTGCTGCTTCAGGGGAAGGGCCCTGGGTTTTTTAAATGCCGCAAAGAAGGAGCAGATACCCGGAGAAAAAATGTGGATATGACTCAGTGTGAGGTTTTCTCTCTTAACGGGATGTCTTTTTTTTTTTTTTTTTTGGTTAAACAATTCCTATAACTCTAAGTAACTAAAATAATTTGCTGTTAATGTTGACCACAGATCACATGTATCCTGTCAATGCACATTTTAGCACTGAAGGGAAAAGGAGGTTCCAGCTCAGTTTATTTTTTTGTGGAAAGTTTCCCCTTTCCCAGCTTGTTTGTGATGGGCTACTCACCACAGACGTGGCTCACGGACATCATTCTACCACCGAGGAAGTCAGGGACAAGTGCCCAGTTCATTGTGGTTCAAGTGACTGCGCAACAACTACCCCAAATTAGTAGGGCAAGAAATTCCAAAATAGGTTTGTGAGTATTCACCCAAGGCTGAAATTTACTTTCTCAAATTCAGCATTTCCGATGTGCAGAAGATCCAAGAACAAGACGCTGGGGAAAGCAGATACTGAGTGTAAGGGATGGAAGGAACGAGAGGACTTTACCTCTTTATTACTCTTGTTTAATATCTGTATTACGATAATGTGCAAAGGCCTCAATCAAAACAGGGCCCCATTGTGGTGGGTACTGAACAAACCCATGGGATGTCATGGCCCCTGCCCAAAGAGCTTGCAGTCTAATTTCAGACAAGATGCAACAAGCAAATAATAGGAGTGAATGGGGGAAGGGGAGACTGATGGTGCTAAGACCAAGTGATTGCATAAGGTCACTGTTGCACAACTTGGTTGGGTTACCCTCCCCTCGGGTATGTAACTTGCTCCTCTTCCCCCTCCCCCAGTGTTACCCCATCTCCTCCTGGTGTGTTGCTCTCCTTTTCCTCACCTCTTGGGTGTGATTCAAGCCTGGGTGTGTCTCCCCATCATCTCTCCCAGAAGTATCACCCCTCTCACACCCATGTGGGGTGTGATAACTTGGGAGCGCTATCCCCCCCATGCTGCCTGGCAGCCACATTCTTCCCTGCTCCCAAGGCAGTTATTTTCTAACTGGCTTGTTACCTCATCTCCTCCCTGGGAACCCCCTCTCTGACCTCTCTCCACCTGGAGGTGTGCCATCTCCTCCTCTGTTTATTGAGCTGCTGCTCTATCTCCTGCTCCCATCTCCCTGCCTGTCCATTACCCCCAGATAATAGAGGGGCCTCTGGAAATGTAGGGCTGGAAAGTTCTGTTAAAGGGACAGTGTCAACTTCATAGGCATCCAGTTTAAATCAATGAGTTGGAAGTTGTTTTGGTTCCTACATCTGCCCCTAAGGCTGCTGCCCCAGCCTGTTTTTGTGGTTTGACAACTACGCTTTCAGATTTATAAATGTGTTTTTTCTCCCCAGCTACTATATGAAAGACTCCTACAAACAACAGGAGAAAGTGACCCTACAAGAGAAGCAGGGAATGCAAAGTGGTGACAATGGGACAGAGTAAATACACTGAAAAAAGCAAATCTTGAACGATAACAAAGAATAGGAATACTGTACCAGCCGATAGCAGTGTGGCCTTAAAAGGGGCTGAGCTGAAGCCAGTGGAAGCTGAGGGTGCTTGGCACCCTCAGCAGCATCAGACCCTTTTTGAAGAGCGAGTTAAAGATTGGAAATAGAGAGCCATTGGTTTAAGCCAATTTTATCACAACATTTCCCCCAAATCCTGTAGAGTCAGGAGATTCAGAGCCGAGATTAAAAAAGATCATGTGGTTTAAAGGGAGAAATATTAGATCATGGTAGTTCAAAAAACCTCAGTGTTAGAAAGATTTGTAAGTCAGCAGGCCTCAATCCAACAAAGTTCTTAAACCCATGACGGATTAGAAGCACCTAGTTCCGCTGACTTCAGGGGGATTGCTTACATGCAGAACGGTAGGCACGTGTTGCTGTATTGGGGCTTTTGGGCCTCATTCTATCTATGACAGGTTTCAGAGTAGCAGCCGTGTTAGTCTGTATCCGCAAAAAGAACAGGAGGACTTGTGGCACCTTAGAGACTAAAAAGAAAAGGAGTATTTGTGGCACCTTAGAGACTAACCAATTTATTTGAGCATAAGCTTTCGTGAGCTATAGCTCACTTCATCGGATGCATGCTGTGGAAACTGCAGAAGCTTCCACAGTATGCATCCGATGAAGTGAGCTGTAGCTCACGAAAGCTTATGCTCAAATAAATTGGTTAGTCTCTAAGGTGCCACAAGTACTCCTTTTCTTTTTGTGAATACAGACTAACACGGCTGTTACTCTGAAACCTTAGAGACTAACAAATTTATTAGAGCATAAGCTTTCGTGAGCTACAGCTCACTTCATTGGGTGCATAGAATGGAACATATAGTAAGAAAAGAAATACACACACACACACACAGAAGGTAGAAGTTGCCATACAAACTGTAAGAGGCTAATTAATTAAGATGAGCTATTATCAGCAGGAGAAAAAAACGTTTGTAGTGATAATCAAGATGGCCCATTTAGACAGTTGACAAGAAGGTGTGAGGATACTTAACTTAAGGAAATAGATGTGTAATGACCCAGCCACTCCCAGTCTCTAATCAAACCCACGTTCATGGTATCTAGTTTGCATATTAATTCAAGCTCAGCAGTTTCTTGTTGGAGTCTGTTTTTGAAGCTTTTCTGTTGCAAAATTGCTACCCTTTCTATCAATCCACTCTATCTATGGAAATCAGGGAAGCTGAGATCAGGGAATTGTCGGCCCCACCGCCTTCATCTTTCCATCAAACCTTAACACTGACCCGCTCAGCTGAAAGCTTGCTTTTGCACATAACATCACTGCTGTCATCACTCAGGGCATTGTGCATTGATGGCCAGATGCAGCTGTATGTGCAATCCACACAGGCTATGGTCACACAACACCCTGCCTGTCTGGATAAATTCCACACTTCAGCACTAAAAAGTAAAAATCAGCAGCAAGAAACTCTGTGATAACAAGGCTTGGTCTTTCTCTAGTTTCTGTCTTTACAAAGGGTCCCAAAGCACCTTACAAATGTATGGACTGAAACCTAATGTCCTAAAGCAGGCAAAACTCCCTGAAAGCCAGTCAGCAAGGCCTTCGGGATTTGGTTCTGTGTTTACGCAGCACTACTTAAATGCACCCACCTGTGTGGGGGGACAGTCGTGTGGAGAGCACACTGAACAACAGGATAAGGAAGAGGGGACGTTTTGCCTGCATAGGAAATTAATGTGCTTGTACTCTTTTCCCCACCTTTATGATATAGATAGAAGGCTGCTTGGTTTTTACCTTAAAATTGTCAGGTGCGGTCTTCCTTGTTTCTGCTGATGGTCATCGTAGAGGGCTCCGGGAGGTTTGTCAGCCATTATTTGAAGGAGCAGAGTTGTTGGATCTTTAAAGAGGTCATTTCAGGGTCTCTCCTACCTGATGCTAAGACATCAAAATCAGCGTAATCTCTTTTCCCCCTTCCCTTCAACATTAATATTTGCAAGTGAAATGTTACGTAAAGTAGCGTGGCTTGGTTCACGTTAATACAGTCTGGTTTATGTGGCTAGAGTCCATACCTTGGCACTTCTTGAGGCACTGAGTACTGATGGCAAATGCGTTGACTACTATTTCTCAAGTCTTTAATATGAGCTTTCGGGGCCAGAGGTTTAACTCTGTCTCCCGTGAATCCTGAGTGTCGCTGCCATACGATGAATGTTTGGAATTAGTCCTTTTCCATTTGATCATTGTAGGGATCAGTGACACCAATATTTCTAACAGGGCTGGTTGCAATAGGACAGATGAGAGGTGCTGCGTTTAAAAACAAAACTCTGTGGGTCACATTCATCCCTGTGTAACTTCATCAAAGCCAGTTATGCCAGGGATCAATCGGGTCCTATATGGTTTGTGATATATAGCTAATTAATGAATTCTATCATAATTACACTGAGGCTACGGCTACTGGGATAAGAATAGTATAGTGCAAATATACTTCTCAATAATCATTCATGATTCCACTCTGAAAAGTGACTTTATAAACCCAGCATTGTGGGGCTCTGGGTTCATTTCCTCTCAGTAACTCCAGATCAAGTCTGCTTGGTTTATAATTAGGAGGGCTGTTTGCCCTTCAATCACCCCCTGTGATCTGAGAGCCAAGCTGAGTACTTCCGGGCTCATGTGCAAAGAGCACCGAAGAGTCTGCATTAAGAACTCAGTGTTGATGGTGCACGAGGCACAATTGATCCAGCTCACTTTCCCAGAGCTGCCTTGGCTCTCAGGGACTCACTGGAATACGATATAGTAAAAATGTAGGGCCAGATTCGTGGGTGCACTAAGGTCATTCTGCTGGTGTAAATATGCTTTGTATCTTGACTGAGCCCCCTGACATTGGATAACGCGTGCTGGCCTGATTCTGTGCCTACATAGATCACCAGTAGTGCAGCACAGTTGAGAAAAGGGGCATGGCCGGATGGAAAGAGGGCATGGTGTAGGCGTTCCTCCAGGTGCAGTATCTGGGTATATTCGTTGGTGATCCACATGTAAATCACATGGAAAACTCTAATGTAAATTAGAGCTTCTGAAAGGTTGCTCCACATGGCTGTGGTTTTGGGGACACCTGTGCGGTATGGGGTATGGAGGGAGCAATTCTGTTCACCACCACTCCCGACTGCTAATAGTCTCTTACACTGACTCATTGTATGTCCTTGGGTTAGTTGCCTAGCCTCTCTTTTGTTCAGCTGTAGTTTTCCAATCTGTAAAATGAGGATAAAAATACATGCCTGCTTCACAGGGCGAAACATGGTTATTGACGACTTATTGTCTGTATTCAGAGTAACAGCCATGTTAGTCTGTATTCGCAAAAAGAAAAGGAGTACTTGTGGCACCTTAGAGACTAACCAATTTATTTGAGCATAAGCTTTCGTGAGCTACAGCTCACTTCATTGGATGCATCTGATGAAGTGAGCTGTAGCTCACGAAAGCTTATGCTCAAATAAATTGGTTAGTCTCTAAGGTGCCACAAGTACTCCTTTTCTTATTGTCTGTAAAGCACTTTAATTATGTTAAGCGCTAAGTATCCTTATTCTGTATGACCACGAGGGGTCTATTTCAGGTGTTAGCCCAATCTCTCATCTTGCCTAGGGCTGTTACGATCTGCCGTGTGCCTCCCTGCCGGTTGCGTGCTTGTTGAGATGGACACTCATGGAAGGCATTGTGTTTGATGTGTCCAACATTAGCAAGAGGTGGTGACTGTGGCATTGCATGTGAGGTTCCTGGAAACAGCCTGGTTGCCTTGAGAAACTTGGGCTAAAACAAGTTCCTGAGCAAATATTGTCTGTTTATACTGTGCTGTGTGTGGAAAGGCATTGAGTCCAGCAAGGGCAGCCGGTCTTTCAGGGAAAGTGTATCGCAGAGATGGATAGGTCACTGACAAGCCATGGGAAAGTTTTAATGCCTTGCAGCTGTGTCTACGCTACGGAGCCTATACTGGCATAGCTATGTCCTATATATCATAACCCTGTAGTGTAGAAGCAACCTGCGCCAACGGAAGGGGTTTTTCCATCGATGTAGCTATGTTGACCCACTTTGTGAGTGTAGACCAGGCCTAAGAACTCAGCAGGCAGCTGCAAAAGGGCAGGGCGCAGGGAGGAGGAAACTCTCAGCAGCAGAGAAAGAGAGGTCAGCAAGATATGAGCTGATCCTTAATAAATGTGCTGTATCAAGTAACGCCCTTACTAAATCGGTTCTCATTTCTTGGGCTTGGCTCATCCCTGGTGTGACTTCACTGATGTCAGGCATGACGTCTCACCGTCAAAGAGATAATGTCTGGATTCATGCCTGGTATAAGCAGGTGTGAGTCAGAGGAGTTGGACATACTTACATGGGGCCTGGATTTGACCCCACACATCTGTTCGAGTAGCCTGCTTTATGGGTATCTGCTGATAAAAGCAAGGAACTGACTCTTCCTTATTGAGTCAACAATAAAATCCTCATCAGCCAGGAGAACTCGAGATATCACTCTCAGTGTCTGAATGGCTCTGTACAGGGGTACAACTATACCATATTCCCCAAGCACCCTACTACATGGCTAGTTAGGAACATCAAGAATGGCCCTACTCTGCAGATTGCTCCTTGCATGTGTCCCTCTCGCATCTGTTCACCCCCAGCCAAAGGATCAAAGGATACAGTCATTAAATACCTCAGATGGCGAGGCGGGGCCGGGATATCCTGAGACGTGCCTGCATAAGTCTGCAGAGAGGGCGAATGCAAGAGGAGGCTGGTGGGTAAGACATTGGACTAGCCCTTGGGAGATGTAGGTTCAGTTTCCAACTCTGCCATGCACTTTTTGTGTGAGTTTGGGCAAGTCTCTTGACAAGAGCATTGTAGAAGCACAAGAGCCATAGTAAGCCTAAGGGATTTGTGCTCCAGTCCCTTAATCTCGCCATGCCTCAGTTCCACAGCTGTGGAATGTTTTCCTTTCTCCAACCTTGTGTATTTATATTGGAAACTTTTTGGGGCAGGGGCTGTCTCCTACTGTGTATCTGCACAACACCTAGCCCAATGGTGCCCTGATCTCAGCAGGGGCCTCTATAAACTTGAGTTTGTGGGACCCGGGCTTGTAGACTTGAGCGTCCCCACTGCATTGTAAACCTGGACTTACAGTTGCGTGACACGGGTCTCACAGCCATGCTAATGCGTCCACACTGCACTGTGCAGACCTTCTGACTCGGGTCTGTGGCTTCCCCTGCATTCACACTGGAAAATGACAGGACTTGGACCTGAGTCACAGTGGGATTCAGGGTCTGGCACACGCCGCAGTAGAGTCAGTCTGATTTGTGTGTGGACAGGAGTGGGGCTTTGGCTCAAACCTGACTCCACAGCCTGGGCTGAGAGTGTGGTGTAGACATACCCTAAGTGCCACAGTAATACACATAATACTAGTAATGAGGGAATGTATCCTGCTCCCTCTATGTCAGCGGTTCTCAAACTGGGGGTTGGGACCTCTCAGGGGGTCGCAAGGTTATTGCATAGGGGGTCGCGAGCTGTCAGCCTCCATCCCAAACCCTGCTTTGCCTCCAGCATTTATAATGGTGTTAAATATATAAAAAAGTGTTTTTAATGTATAAGGGGGGTTGCACTCAGAGACTTGCTATGTGAAAGGGGTCACCAGTACAAATGTCTGAGAACCCCTGCTCTAGATAGCTATGGTATAGCCCCAGTTACCCTAGGGCAGTGATACACAGACCTCAGTGGTTCAGGAGTCAAATTAGTGATCGACATTACCCAAAAGAGCCCCAGGAGTGTGAATTCAGTGTTGCATTTACTGTAGTTCTCTCTCTCTCTCTCTCCATATATTATTCTCACAGCAAATAAGTTAATAACTTACTTAATTAGTTAATAACATAGTATAAGCATCCCTATTGGTTAATTATTAAACCACCCAGTGTTTTAATATAATGAGCTGCAAAGAGCCGCAAGAGGCACATTAAAGAGCCGCTTGTGAGCCTCAGTCTGAGTATCGCCGCCCTCGTGTCTGAGCGCCTCGCAGTCTTTAATGTTTTTACCCTCACAACAGCCCTGTGAGGCAGGGCTGTGCAATTATCTCCAGTGTACGGATGGGGAACTGAGGCACAGAGACACTACAAGTGACTTGCCCAAGGTCACCCAGGGTGCCTGTGGCAGAGCAGAGAGAGAGTTGACTCCACCTCTCCCAAGTTCTAGGCTAGTGCACCCTAACCACTGCCCCCTCTCTCAGCAGTTCACGTGCCTATATACGTTGCTTTTGTGAGCAGCTGCAAAAGGGCAGGGCTTCTCTGACCCAGTGTGGGCTTCCAGCTATCAGTTAAAGTGCGGTGCTAATAACTACATTTCTCTCCCATTGCGTGGCCCCACCACCACTTAGCTGCTTCTTAGGGTGTGAAGGAACAAAATATGGACACCATGTAGAATCAAGCACGTGGGTTTATTACGCACAGCGCTGGCGGAGTGTCACCTTGCTTATTAGGCTCAGAGACACTGCCAAACAATTGATTACAATGGATTATATGGATTTTCCATGGGCGGAGGGAAATGACGGGGTAGGCAGTCCCAAACCCCTGGATAGGTCTAGCAGCAAGACAAGATAAGCACAAAAAGAAAAGGAGGACTTGTGGCACCTTAGGGGCTAACCAATTTATTTGAGCATAAGCTTTCGTGAGCTACAGCTCACTTCATCGGATGCAAGATAAGCACAGTAGCCAATGGTCAAAAGGTTACATAATGTCTCCGCCCATGGTTTCAGGTTAACATGACACTTAATTAGTACACAGGTGTTTTCCTTTAAACAATATATAGAGTGTGTTAGTATAAAATATATATGTTGAATTCCGATTTGGGATCCATAGGAATGAAGTAGCTCCCCTGATTGTCCGACAGGTACACACCTAGGAGTTAAAGCAAAAGGACAAATGAAAAGTATATAGCAATAAAGATTGTCTTTTAGTTGTTCATTTGTGTTTCTAAGGCAGGCACTGGCAATGGCTTGGAGGAGAGGTGCACATCTGTGAGAGGGAGGATAATCATATCTCATACTGACATGTTTGAACCTCTTCCACAAACTCAAGGCTGGTGTGTAGGAAGGCACCTCTTCTACAGAAGAAACAGGGCCCCTTTCATTCTTTAGGTCTGTTTGCATCTTTGAGATAAAGCCCCCAATTATAATTTCCACCTAGCTTCTTGCTGACCAAGCTTATCTTAGCAAAAAGCAAGGTGTCCTTTGTTTGTTCTGCTTCTTAGCTAATATTGTTCGCTATTTGCTAGGCCTCTGTCTTCTTGACCAAACTCTGGATTTTGGGCCTGTAAAAAGAGCTGACACAGTCTATGTAATCAGGTTGTAACATAAACAGCATATGGATTATAGCCCTTCAGGGTGGCACAAAGTCACATCTTGTTTTTTGAAGGAAAGTAAATCTTGTTGCATAAAAAAGCCAAAACACATTCTTAGAATTCAGAAACTGGACTAAGGTTGAGATCTGGTGTTGGAATTCCCTCCAAGACCTTTTCTAGTTGACTGATCAGGATCCCCTCATCCGGTTCTGGGAGAACACTTTTTATCCAGGTCTCTGGAATCCAGACTCATCACTGAGGTTTCTTTATTATCACTTCATAAAGCTACACATGAGGTTCTGGTGCAGGGGGTTGGGCTAGGGTGCACCACAACGGCAAAATCAGATGCTATGCAAAGACTAATGCCCACTCATTGCATTTTTATATTGCAGCACACTTCATAATTGGTTTACTGATTTTTATAACCAATCCCTGAATAGATCCTAAACTGTCTACACATTACAAAATATACAAGTAAGCAAAGCTGCAGCTGCAAACTTATCCCACTTACTCTGCTTACTATTTCTTTATTCACGAACTACATGTTATTTTCAAGGTCACCTGTGAATTCATGCTCTGTCCATTAATTAATCTCTGTTTCCTGACTTCTGTTTTCTTTCATTGTTCATGCAAGGCCTACACCTAGAATCTTGGACTCTCTCCTTTATTAGAATCCAGATTTTTGAAGTTGCGTTGCTGACCCAGCGCTGTTGTCAGAGAAACAAGCATAAGATGGATGTGCACTTGGCTATCGTGTCAGAGAATAACTAGGAGTGTTTGTATGATGAAGTCCTAAAGATAGGTGCTCGCTGTACTGAACACTCCTTAATCATGTTGAATTTAACAGAATTCATTAAGTTCCAACCCCGTCATTGTATTGCAAGAGCGGGCATTTTGCTTGTGAGGATGAGTTGCATAATTCAATAAAAGGGGCTTTGAAAATGTGTCTTCTAGGACTGAAAAACATCCAAAACACAACAGCCTCTGGGAGATCTGTTAGAACAATTCTGCACTGTAGCCTTTTTAGGGGAAGTGCTAAGTTGCGGAGTGCTTTCCTTCTCTCACCCCTACGTAGTAGCAGAGAAATTTGCCTAAAAAAACAAATCCTTTGTCCTTATTGAATTTGTGCCTTTGAGCAGCATCTAAACTGAAATCATTTAACTGTCCAGGAGCCGTAGTTTCAGCTTGGGAAGTGAGAATCAATGAGAATTGATGGAACTATTGTGATTCATTTTCCAATTTTCTTTATAAATATTTTGAAGTGTTCTAGATGGTGATTAACTTTCTTTGCTTAGAGTTTATCACCATTCCACTGGGGTTGCAAAAGGAACCGCATATGCCTTGATAAATGGGCTGGCAGATCGTAGGGTTCCATCAGGTAAGCTTCCTCCCTGGTGTGAGCCATCTGAAGCCAACGGTTACAATGAGAATGGCTTCAGCCCTTAAAGTCCCCCCCGTGCCCTTAGCAGAATGCTGGTTTGTGACAGTGATGCTCCTGAGCAGAGATTCATTCGCAGCAGGATTTTTTTCTGGGGAACTATTTTTTCCTCTTTTCTCAGTGATGGAAGAATACCCTGTCACAAAGGTGCGCTAAATATTGCAACATTTCAATCCAAATGGGGGCTCCTGGGAAGCCATTTGATTGGGCCTCTCCATTTACAAGGCCCAAGGTTCAGGGTGGAACCTTGCACCCCACGGCAGTTTGGGGCAGGCGTATTGTTTAATTTGTGCCAGGGCTTGCTAGTGCTGAGCCCCGCGCCTCTGGGCTTGCCGCATCAGTTATGAAAGTGGGGGAAAAAAAAAAACCCCAAAAAAACTTGAGCTCCAGCTTCTCTTTCATTACAAATTAAGTAGCTGTGGGGTGGGGTCACAGGAGAGCGCATCAGTTTGTAGAGAGGGTTAGGGCCTCCGGGGTGAAGGTTTCCTGCTAAACAGAGGATGGAGCTGGCAGCGTGTCCCCAGAAATGTGGAAAGGAGAGGCCCTGATTCCCCAGGTAGTTTCAAGGCATCGTCATCACAGGGCTCTGTCAGCACAAAGCCTCATGAGCTGGTTCAGAATGATGAGCGGTAAAGATCCTGGTACCATTTCAGCCGTCCCGGGAAGGACGGGGTCTCTCTGCAGCTGCAGGTTAGGCAGTGTGGTGTGAATGGTCCATAGCTCTGTTAGGCCAGAAACACTGTCCCCATCCGCTCTGACTGCTGTCGGCCCAGCACTTAGTGTTGGAGTCCGGGGATAACCTTACACAGCCCAGAGAGCCTGGTGGAATCTGCAAGAAGCAGGAGAGAGCGCCTCTGAGTCAGATTGCGAAACCACCCCCACAGATGGCACCAACCAGGCCCCTTGTTGGCAGCCTCAGCA
Organism: Natator depressus; assembly: GCF_965152275.1. Classification (NCBI taxonomy): domain Eukaryota; kingdom Metazoa; phylum Chordata; order Testudines; family Cheloniidae; genus Natator; species Natator depressus. Next base: position 6,967,590 of record NC_134249.1, read on the forward strand.
GAGAGGCCAAGCACTGAATGGGCCATTGACCGAACTCCCTTTGTGCCCTCAGAGCCGTCTGTGCAGGCCGGGGTGAGGTGCATCAGCAGGGTGGTGGGAGGGAAGCCAGCTGCCCAGTCTGTGCCAGTTCTGTGAACGCACAGAACTGGATTCCCCGGGGCTGTTGACCCAGCGCCATTCACCACCACAAAATCCACTTCATTCTGTTGAGGTTTTTCCTTCTCTCGGGCATGTTTTACTTGCCGTGGCCCTGACCTGCGTCTCTCCTTGCTGTTGGCTGCAGGGCTGTTGCTCCTCTGGCAGCATGCTGCAGGGGGTCTAGTTTAGGGGGAAGCATCCACTTGCCCAGGAACCAGCTGGGCCACAGCTTCTAGGGTCAGCCTGGTCTGATTCTGACTCGGTAGATTTAGACAGGGGGTAGCTCAGTTCTGGGACTGAGGGCACAGAGCAGCCCCCTGTAGCACCTTTCCCTTGGAACGGCTCTGATCCTGGAGACAGTGATAGAGATATCGGACTCCTCTCTGCCCATCTTCTCCAGGCTTTTCTCCCCCCTCTTCCTGGCACTGTGCTTCCTTTGCTGCTGCTGGTGGCTTCTCTTGCAGGTCTAAAGATCCCTGTAGTTTGAGAGGGTCCAGTTTGACTTGTCTGCTTGTTAATAAACGACTCATCCTCTGCTCTTTCCACGGCCTCTGTTCAGGCCTTACTTAGGCATAACTCCCACTGACAACAGTGGGGACTGAAGCTCCCCGTTGGACCCCAGGAATATAGGGGGTCAATGGGGATATTGGTGATGTGATCCACACCCCAGCTTTCCACTACTGGGGATAGGGTTCAAATCCTAATTTGTACCACAAGAGGGAATCCGCATTGCGGTCTCACTGCCTTCTGCATTTGTGCCTGTCACAGATCCACAGCATGGCGTGGAGCTTCTGCTAAGCCGAGACCTGGGATTGGAACGACAGAGGATGTGGGGCACAGCAGAGATGCATTAGCAGCGTGGTATGGGGGGTGCAGGAAAGGAATAGTTGGCGGGGGAGGGCTGTGGGTCGGGATTAAGATGCATCAGCTGAGCTGTCTGGAGAATCCAGGGGTGGAATAGCTGGAGAAGTTGCAGGACTGAGGTGCCCTGGCGGAGCCCAGGAATGGAATGGCAGTGAGGCTGCAGGACCAGACTTAGGTTCATGGCACAGATCTATGCGGGAAGTTAGCACAGCTCCTCCCCACGCTGTTCCTTTATCAGAACAGCACAATTAATGCTTCATTTTCGTGAGAACTAAATTCACTCCCGGGTCTGAAAATGGCTTTAAGAATAACACAAATTGCCTTGACAGACACTTCTGCATTTTTATGAGTTGCCACTTAGTGTCAGCCAGGTTCTCGGGGGTGGGAGGGTGAGGAACGGATCTGAGATACTTGGAACCGGCAGTGTGGCTGGGGCACGGAGTGTGTCACTTTGGCGCTTGCCTAGAGCCAATGGGCAGATTTGCCAGACTGCAATGCAGAGCTCTGTCCTGCGGGCTGGCTTGTCCTTCCCCAGACTCCCCACATTGCAACTCTCACCTCCGGGTATTGTTATGACGAGGCTGTAGAGAGGGTTGAAATTAGAGATGGAAAGACCTGCTAGGACCCATCAAGTTCATCCCTGTGGGGGACTGTAACAGGGTGGCTTGCTGCTGGAGGCCTGGGGCTAGCCAACCCTGATCGCAGAATGAGGCACACCTGGGCTGAATCAGGTACTTCCCTACAAAGGGCAGCGGGTGGCTGCAGTGAAGGGGGAAGCCTCTGTGGAGAGTGAGGAAAGGCTCCTGCAGGGAAGACCCTGAACCAGGGGAGTTGTCCCAGGCAGGGAGGTCTGGGAGAGACCCTGTCCAAGCAGGAGACAAACTGCAAAAGCCCCAGGCAGGAAAGCCTTGTGTTGGGTGAATTTAGGAGTGGCCTTTGTTTGAGGATTTTGAGTTTTGTTTGAAGTTTCGTTTCTGTGAATGAACCCGGTCCCCAGGGAGGGGTACTTTTTGACCAAGAAAAAGCCTGAAGGGAAGTTTTATTTGAACAGTCCGAGAGGGGAAACTTAAGCAGGCTGCCCATAGTGTAACCCCTAGGCCACGAGAGGCATCCAGTCTGGTTACAGGGGCCAGGGTTGTTCCTACAGCCAATTCTCTGATGTGTGGTCCAGATTAGGGTTGGTGTGTTTTTTTTGTTTGTTTGTTTGTTTTAAGTACAAACCATGGGATTTCTATCCTTTCCCTCGGACTGTTCCAGCGCTTCATAGATCTCACCACTGGGAAATATTTCCTGCAATTCAACCCTCACAGCCAGAAGGAAGCATCTAGTTCAGGGATGGGCAAACTTTTTGGTTCGAGGGCCACATTGGGGAATAGAAATTGTATGGCGGGCCATGAATGCTCATGAAATTGAGGTGGGGCTGGGGATGAGGAGTTTGGGGTCTAGGAGGGTGCTCTGGACTGGGACCGAGGGGTTTGGAGAGCGGGAGGGGGATCAGGGCTCAGGCAGAGGTGCGGGAAGGGGTGCAGGCTCTGGGATGGGGCTGGGGATGAGAGGTTTGGGGTGCAGCAGGGTGTTTCGGTCTGGGATCAAGGGGTTTGGAGAGTGGGAAGGGGATCAGGGCTGGGGCAGGCAGTTGAGGCGTGGGGAGAGGCTCAGGGAGTGCAGGCTCCGAGTGGCACTTACCTCAAGTGGCTCCTGGAAGCAGCGGCATGTCCCCACGCAGGCACCACCCCTACAGCTCCCATTGGAGCGCCCCCGGTGTGGTGCGGCCCCGACCCAGGGCCCCGGCCGGAGCGGGGCTGCGCCACGTGGTGCGGCCCCGACCCAGGGCCCCGGCCGGAGCGGGGCTGCGCCACGTGGTGCGGCCCCGACCCAGGGCCCCGGCCGGAGCGGGGCTGCGCCACGTGGTGCGGCCCCGACCCAGGGCCCCGGCTGGAGCGGGGCTGCGCCACACGGCTCAGCTCGCAGGCCAGCTTAAAACGATTCGTGGCCTGGATCTGGCCCATGGGCCGTAGTTTGCCCACCCCTGATCTAGTTTGACCTCCTGTGTATCACAGGAACCTCACTCAGTTACCCCTGCACTGAGCTCAGTAACTGGTATTTGGCTAAAGCGTATCTTCCAGAAAGGCATCTGGGCTTGATTTGAAGAAATCAAGAGATAGAGAATCCACCACTTCCCTTGGTAATCTGTTCCAGTGGTTAAACACCTAACTCCTACTTTGTACTACTCCATAAAAATCTTCATTCTGTCTGTACCCTTCCTTTGTTCGGTGACTTATAGCTATCTGAAAAAAATCTCCTTTGGCTATGAAAGTTCGTGTTTTCTCAAAGGGCTTGTCTGCATGGGAACGTTTTATTTAAACAGAGCCAGTTCTTCCAATGTGGACATCTCTAAAGTATTTTTATGGCCCCCATCTCAGTAGTATCAGCCCCTCACAATCTTTAATGCTTTTATCCTTACAACGCCCTTGGGAGGCAGGACAGTGCTAGTATCCCCATTGGACAGATGGGGGACTGAAGCACAGATAGACTAAGGGCTTGTCTGCACAGCAGGTTACTGCGTGGCACTCCAGGGCTTTCACATCGGACGTGGCCAGATGATGCACTGCAGATTCACCCCCTGACTTACTGAGCACTAACGCACCATGTAGACAAGGCCCTCGTGGCTTGTCTGAGGTCACATACGAAGTCTGGGGCAGGACAGGGAAGTGAACCCAGTCTCCCACGTCCCATGCTATTGTCCGAACCACCTGACCATTTTCCTCTCTGGTTTTGGTTTGAGGACGGCTTATTCCGCGTTATTGGAAGTTGATTAGAAACAGGTTTAAGCAAACGGAAACAAGCTACTCAGGCTGAAATACGAGTGTCCACGCAGGGGCTTGTGTCTCTTGAACTACATTGGCTTAAAAAGTTAAAGCACCTCAACCTTCTTGTGTGGACAAGGCTGTAGTGCAGCGGAGAAAGTGTTTGGCAGCGAGGGTAAAATCCATCCAGCCATTGCTGAGTTACTCGGGTTTTAAATTTCAGTCAGTCAGCTGCTGCTGCTCCACGCTGTTCTTTATCTTTGTGCAGAAGGGAGAGTAGATTTTATAGGTTCTTTGTGCAGCCCTTCTACGTACAAATGTTTCCCTGTTCCAGGAGACATGGGAAGGGGGGAAGAATTTGGGTTTGTGCCATTGAGCCTGGAGAACTGTATAATGGCAGGAAACCTGTGAAACTATGAAACCATAAGAAACAAGAGAATGAAGAAGGAAAAAAAAACGAGGAGTCCTTGTGGCACCGTAGAGACTAACACATTTATTTGGGCATAAGCTTTCGTGGGCTAAAACCCACTTCATCGGATGCATGCAAGTGGGTTTTAGCCCACAAAAGCTTATACCCAGATACATTCGTTAGTCTCTGAGGTGCCACAAGTACCCCTCTTTTTTTGTTTTTTTGGGTTTTTTTTTGCTGATACAGACTAACACGGCTACCACTCTGAAAAGAGAATGAAGCCTTAGCAACTGAGTGGAGAACAGCTTTCAGAGTAACAGCCGTGTTAGTCTGTATTTGCAAAAAGAAAAGGAGTACTTGTGGCACCTTAGAGACTAACCAATTTATTTGAGCATAAGCTTTCGTGAGCTACAGCTCACTTCATCGGATGCATAAAAGTGGAAAATGCAGTGAGAATATTTTTATACACACAAACCATGAAAAAATGGGTGTTTATCACTACAAAAGGTTTTCTCTCCCCCCCCCCCCACCCTACTCTCCTGCTGGTAATAGCTTATCTAAAGTGATCACTCTCCTTACAATGTGTATGATAATCAAGGTGGGCCATTTCCAGCACAAATCCAGGTTTTCTCTCCCCCCCCCCCACAAACCCACTCTCCTGTTGGTAATAGCTTATCTAAAGTGATCACTCTTGTGCTGGAAATGGCCCACCTTGATTATCATACACATTGTAAGGAGAGTGATCACTTTAGATAAGCTATCACCAGCAGGAGAGTAGGGTGGGGGGAGAGAAAACCTTTTGTAGTGATAAAACACCCATTTTTTCATGGTTTGTGTGTATAAAAACATCTTCTGTATTTTCCACAGTAAGCATCCGATGAAGTGAGCTGTAGCTCACGAAAGCTTATGCTCATATAAATTGGTTAGTCTCTAAGGTGCCACAAGTACTCCTTTTCTTTTTGAGTGGAGAACGGATATTTAGTTAGACTGTTTGTAACTCTGTATTAACATCTTTCTAACTCCAATATCTAATCAACAATTGAGAAAAGGGCTTCTTTGTTATAGTGTCAAACCCCCCCCCCCATTAAAGTGTGAGAGCTCACCATAGACAACCCGACAGCAAAACCAGAGAAGGTGTCACAGGGTCCGCCCACGTTCCCACCTTCTCATCCCTGTGCTCTTTGCTTAGGCTGTTCAAAAAAAGGGTCCCAACACTCCTTTCAGGTGTTTCACCCGTGTCTCTTTATTTACAGTGCTTAGTGCAGCCCCAATTCCTGCAACACCGATCCCCACACTGACCCTTCTCTGCGACTTCTGGTCTCTGGGGCTTCCTGCAGTCAGTAGAGACAGAGCTGCAGTCCCCCGGTCTTCTCCCCTTGCTAGCCCCCCCTCACTGAGCCTTTCCTTGGGCTTATATCTCCTCCCAGGCACCAGCCCAGCTGGCTCCACTTGGCTCAGCTGATTCCCCTGAGCTGCCCTTGTTAGGGTCTGCCATTGAGCTCCTTGCTGAGTGTCGGACCCCTGCACCCAGCTGCTCTGCCGGGAAGCCGGGGAGGAGCCACTCCTTTAGCAGGTCATCCAAGGGGTTTATACCCCTGCCCTGCCACAGAAGGCCAGACTGGATATTCCTAATGCTTTTTTCAATTAAAAAAACAACCAAATTTTGTTACTCTTTTCAACTCTTCATCATAAAGAAGCGAAAAAGGCCACAAGACCAGTTAGAAACAATCCTTTGCAGATCATCTTTGAAATAATTCCCCCAGTTGGCTCAGAGGACACTCAGATGATTGCTACGTCCCTATTTTCAAAATGGCTGTAGTGGCTAGTGCAGAAGACTAAGGGTGTGTCTATACTGCACTCAGGAAGAGTGATTGCAGCATGTGTGGACGTACCCAAACTAATTTGCCCAAAAATTACAGTGAAGCCATGGGAGCCAGGCTAATTGCCCTTTACAAGCCCATCCCAGGCCCTGGGCATGTAGTAGGTGGTTAATCCATTCTGCCTTGCCTTTGCTGCTATTTTTAGAGCTAACTCTCAGTCAAAGCTAACTTGGGTATGTGTGTACATGTGCTGCAGTCACCCCTCCTGATTGCAGTGTAGACAGACCCCGAGAGTCAGAGCTTCAGGAGTTGATTGACCAGTGTGACCCTTAGCAAGACACTTCACCACTGTCTACTCCAGTTTCCCTTCCTGTCTGGGATAACCCAAGTGGGTGTGAGGCTTAATTAGCATAAACCACTTTGAGATTATCAGATAGCAAAGGACAAAGTACTGGCACTGATTTCCATTCTCATGTGACGCTTGCCATTTTGCACCTGGGCATGGACAAACCTTGTGCTTCTGCCTGGATTGCTGATACTTCTTGCCAGCAGCCCAGAACACCTATGCCCTTCGGTACTGGACTAGAATCAATGTTATGTCTGCCTGGATCCATGCTTGTGTGCTGATCTGTGCACACTGATTGATTGATCTCCCTCTCCTGTGTCAGGCCCATGGTCTCATCACGTCTGTTCTTTGTTGCCCGGGGGGTGGCTGTGTAGATGACACTTCATATACCATTCTCGCTTTCTGGTTAGGCATGGAACTGTGCTACAGAGAACGCCCCAACACCAGCTAAGGTGTGCCGATAAGGGAGGCAGTACAGTGCAATTAACACTCCAGTCAAGCAGGGCATTTTAAAAAATCCTTTGCCCTTCGTGTTTTTTGGTGTGAGTGGAAATGATCAGGCCTCTAGTGAATTATTCTGGCGTATTATAGACCTCTTGTGCTCTCATTAATCGTTTTAAACCTCGTGGTAGTTTGCTGCACTGGGTCCCAAATGGATTGTAGTTTATTCCAAATGCAGCACAATTGCTCTCTGCTTTGGGGTAGCTGGTGCAATTGTCCCTTACCAGCAGAAGAGTGGGGTGGGAGGAGGTATTGTTTCATGGTCTCTGTGTATATAATGTCTTCTGCAGTTTCCACAGTATGCATCCGATGAAGTGAGCTGTAGCTCACGAAAGCTTATGCTCAAATAAATTGGTTAGTCTCTAAGGTGCCACAAGTACTCCTTTTCTTTTTGTCCCTTATGTGTTCATTTGGAGAGTGAACCCTGCACTCGGCATTTTAGATGCTCACAAATTAAATGCCGTAGGAGTGGTTGGAGAGAGCCCATTTGATTTCAATTTATATCCCACTAAAAAGAGAGGAAACAATAGCGGCATGTTAAGCTGTTCCTTGATACAATGGGGTGAAAACTTGGCCTGTAAGGAGCTGCTTTTTAACGTGGGTGCTTTGCATCTAACCTCAGGTTTTGGGAAGCATGAGATAGGGAAGTAGAGTTTGCATTGCTTGGGATGATGAATGGAAAATGCAGACAATGAAAAGAGGGACTGGTTGCTAGACAAAGCAAAGGGCCAGATTTAGAGCTGGTGTAAGCGGGAGCCACTCTAGAGATGCTTTGGTATGTCACCTGGTTGACACTAGGTCTGAATGTAGTGGAAGGGGCTCTGTTCTGTTACAGGCTGATATAAATCTGGAGTAACTCCACTGAAGACAAAGATGTTTCTTCTGATTTACACTGTGGTAGATGAGATCAAGCTGTTTCATTCCGATGTCTGCCTGCCCAGTGTGCCTGCGCTACGTGGAGGAATTACACAGCCCAGCCAGGCATCAGCAGCCTCCCCCTGTAAGGGTCTCTCCTAATTCTGAATATGGTGCTGGGAAAGCCCTGCTTTGCTAGTGAGTTGTCACCATGGTTTCCGTCAGCTGAGAGAGTGAGATCAGGCTCCTTTTGGCCCTGCTAGCAGCCTTCCTTGTCCCCTGAGCAAGAGTAGAAAGTGTCTGTTCTCTGGTCATCTTGTGAACGCTGGTGGCCTGTGTGCCAGGAGCGCATGGAGATGCCACAGCAGCGCTCTCCAGCGCTCTCCCACTGGCTTTTCTCATCTGGTCACCCCAAACATGGAGTCACTACCATTAGAGATGGGCTTGAAACGAAACCCAGATCCAGCGCTGTGTGGATCTGGAGCCTTGTGTGTCTGTAATGGGCTGACCCAAACCCCCTGCAGCCTTCGGGGTGGGTTGAACCTAAATCCCAGCCTTGCAGCTCCAATTCAAGCCAAAGTAGCAGAAAGTGCTTGTCACGTCAGATCAACAGGTGCTTGATTCTTTCTCCCCTAAACAGATCAAGCTGCGGAGAAGCCAGTCACTGTGGTTCATGCTGTCAGGCCATCTCTGATCTGCTAGGATATGCCCCCTTCCCTCTGCTCGCTGTGTCCTGGGGTGGAAGGAGCAGTTGGGTCAGAAGGGGAGGTGGGGTAAACGCCTATGATGTGGAGCCTTGCTTTGGCCGAGCAAAGGAGAAGTCGGCTGCTTGTTTCCCCTCTGGGTGCAACTGACCCAGTGATCGCTGGGTCTCCGCTCTGCAGCAGCATCTGCTGACACACACACGAGTGCGACACCCCAGGCTCTCGGCACCACATCAGCGCCAAGAAATGGAAGTGTGTGGGGTTTTCCCTTTGTAAGCCAAAGTCAGCAAATATATCACTCAGCAAAAACCATCCTGCAAGGCTGCTCTTTCCAGTCCCTCCCTCCCAGCAAGCCACGTGCAGGCCTGTCTTGCTGACGCGTTGGGTCAATCCAATGCCAGCCTCTCTGTCTGCTGCGTAAGGGGCTCCTTTCCTCACATTCTGCCATCTCAAGGGAAAGGCCGTTTCATCAAGCACTGTGGATGGTTTATTATCTCAAGCTCTGGATGTTTTTCGCTTGCCACTGATCAGGCATGGGGTGAAGCTTGGAAGAGCTCAGCCTGATAGAATGTGTGGGATACAGGCTGCAGACCAAAGTCTGCTCAGAGAACATAAGAACGGCCATAATGGGTCAGACCAAAGTCCATCTAGCTCAGTATCGAGAGGATAAGGAATGCAGAGGAGTTAACCCTTAACTTGCTCCAAAATTAAAGCCCCTTTTATGTTTTGGACTTCTTGATGTCCGCTCTTAAAGGGCCAATATGCAGATCTAGCACAGCTTTGTTACTGTTATCAACTCTTTGGATGCAGAAGCACCTAGAGGTCCCAACCAAGATCAAGACCCCGTTGTGCTAGACACATGCATAATAAGAGCTTACAGTCTAAATAGTTCAGGCAAAGGAAACCGAGGCCCAGAGACCCAGCAGGTCAGAATTGAACCCAGGTGTCCTGACTTTCAGGCCAGTGCCTTATCCACTGGGCCATGGTGCCTCTCCTCTAGTGGTCTCCCATGCCTGGAGAGAGAACACAAGTAATCCCATGGGTAGACTAATCCAACCATACAGTTTGCACTGCTCTGGTGTCTTCCTTCTGAAGATCTCAATGGATTTTATCCACATTTAGTTTATGAAGCCTCCCAGCCTCCTGTGGGCAGGTCTGTATCATTTTAGGAAGTGGCAGAGTGGATGAGACCACTAGTGGTCCATCTAGTCCAGTGTCCTGGCTCTGAAAGTAGCCAGCTGCATAAAATGATGGGGCAAGAGGCCCTGCAGCAAGTAGTGACGGGAAAGTTTCATCCTGTTCTTCGTATCCCCACTTTACAGATATGAAGGTTGACAGAATCCATCTCCTATTGATTCTTCTCCTTCACCTGCCCACCGCTGTGTGATTGTGGAGAAAGAGCTGGAGTGGGCACTGGCTCTCAGGACTCCTGGGTTCTCTCCCTAGCTGCCTCTGACGTTTTGGGTGACCTTAAACAAATCGCCTAAGTTTTCCACTTGTAAAATGAGGCGAATAGCACTTATCTATTTGTGCAGAGCAGTTTATGGAGCTTTGTTCACTATAAAGCAGTTTGAGAGTGTCACATCGGAGGTGGGCACTTCATGCTGAGAATGGGGGTTGGGTGAAATCTCATTGAAGCCGGTGGGCATAACTACCACCCTTCATTCAGGATAAAGAAACAATCAAGCCCCTTTATGGACCAGGTCGCTGAAACAATAGAAACCACCACCCAAAACACAGGCACATGGCAAAGCTTGAATAGAAGCTGACCCAAGGGGCTTTCGTGGGACTGACTGCAAACACAGGGGCTGGGGCGTTGGTTGGTGAAGGGGTGTGCATGTGTCTGTGTGAGAGAAGCAAGCAGCAGAAGCACAGAAGGACTCAGAGAAGGTGCAAAAAAGCCCCAGACACAGCCAGAGAGAAGCCCTTTTAGTGTCGGTGCCCTGAGGGGAAAAAAAGCAGAGAGCGAGTGAGTTTTTGGTGAAGTGCTGGCTGAAAGAGGCTTGGATCTGTGTACAAAGGAACTGTCTGCGGCTGTTTGATTCCTACTGTGTCCAGGGAAACAGGACTTTGTGCATCCTTTGTAGATTAACAGGATTGCATCAGAGAAATACTTGACTCCACCGTCCATTTCTCCTCCTAATAGAAACAATCAGTGGTTTTCAAACTGGGGTATGCCAGCTCCTAATGGTGGACAATGCCTGGTATTAAGACTTCGCAATCCAATTAGGGTTGCCATCCATCTGGTTTTTCTACCCAGACAGTCTGGTTTTTGGCTTCTGTGTCAGGGTGCCATTTACGGTTGCTAGTTGCCTGGTTTTCGGGGACCTGGCAACCCTAAATGGTATTTCAACCAGAAGTCTCGTTACAGCGGGGCAGGGTGTGGTGCAGGGTCATTAACCCATGCCAGCCCCTGCTCAGCTGGGGCCGCCTCCTTCCTGCAGGCAGGCTCCTTGAGACAATCCAGCGAGCAATGGAGGGAGGGGGTGAGTGGAGCAAGCGATGGGGTGTAGGCCTTGGGGGAAGAGGCGGAGTAGGAGGCGGGGCCTGGGGGAAGAGGTGGAGCAAGGGCCCAGGCCTCCGGGGCCTGGTTACCAGCATTTAGAAAGGTGGCAACCCTAAATTTAATCATAGGTTTATTATGATCTTATCTCAGAGGGGGGTACGTGGTAGACTAAATTATTTGGAAAGTGATACACAGTTTGAAAACCATTGTGCTAGGCCTGGAAAATTGGCTAACCACTTGGATCAAAAAGGGGTAACATTATTATTTCCATCCCGTGTCTCATCACTTGGTGTTTAACATTCTAGTTACTCGTTAACAGAAGCTGGCAGAAGCCCACGGCTTTCTGGATGGTTTGGGGATTAAATAAACCCGGTTTGAGATGGAAATGAATGTTCAAGAAGAGTTACGGTGCCTGTCTATAGAATTCAGAGGGATCTCGTTCCATTCTTTCATAAACAGCCAGTACGTGAAGTGCATTACTTTCGTGTGGCTCACTGAAAATGTAAAGCACTCGATGAGTGCTGCTGGGCCACCCATTTACCCTGCAGCACAACCACACGTGGCTGTTTCTAATCAGATCAGTTCTCAAGGACAACTAGTAAAATGCCTGAAGAAATCAATGACACACGCTGGAGTTAACCAGCTGATAGAATTAAAACTGAGAAACAAGAATGCCCGTCCTGACAAGAAACAGAAACAATGGCATCAATATTTAGCACTTTTCATGCCTGGATTTCAGAGCCCTTTTGTAAAGGGTATTGTTATTCCCATTTGATGGATGGGGAAACAGAGTAGGGAAGCGACTGATCCTGCAGCAGACCTGGGGTTGGAACCCAAGTCTCTTGATTTTGAGTCTAGTGCTCTAGCCACTGGACCAGGCTGTTTCAGCAGCTGGGTTGACAACACTGACCATAGGCTCCGACTTCTAGTTTTCCCGGGGGGTGCTCCGTCCCAAGGCTCTCCCCCCACTCTGCCCCTTCCCCCAAGGCTCTGCCCTCATTCCATCTCTTCCTGCTCCCACTCTGCGCCCTCCCCCCGAGGCCCCGCCCTCGCTCTGCCTCTTCCTGGCCCCGCTCCAGCCCCGCTCCACCCCCTCCCTGAGGTCCCCGCCCTCCCACTGTTTGCTGCTCTCTGCCCTCCTCCAAACCTCTCCCCGACCCTCCATACAGCTGTGGCTGGTGGGTTGAGCACCCACTATTTATTTTCCATGAGTGTTCCAGGGCTGGAGCACTCATGGAGTTGGTGCCTATGACACGTACTGTGTTAAAATGATGTCTGGTGGCCTCTAGGAAACATATTGAGTGAGTGTTGTCTACACAATGCCCAGAGATGTGGGGCCAGGTTTTCAAATGCTCAGCACCTGGAATCGGGGTTGGAATTTCAGAAGAGCTCAGCACCCAACACCCTCCCAAAGCACTGAGGTCATTTGACAATCTGGCCCCAATTGTGGGTGCTGAGGCCTTTTGCAAATTCTGGGCCTAATCACTGCCCATAATGATAGGCAAGTTACTGTAATCACACCCTGAGCTGCATTCTCTACAGTGGTTCATAGAATATCAGGGTTGGAAGGGACCTCCGGAGGTCATCTAGTCCAACCCCCTGCTCAAAGCAGGACCAATCCTCAAATAAATCATCCCAGCCAGGGCTTTGTCAAGCCTGATCTTAAAAACTTCTAGGGAAGGAGATTCCACCACATCCCTAGGTAACGCATTCCAGTGTTTTACCACCCTCCTAGTGAAAAAGTTTTTCCTAATATCCAACCGAAACCTCCCCCACTGCAACTTGAGACCATTACTCCTTGTCCTGTCATCTGCTACCTCTGCGAACAGTCTAGATCTATCCTCTTTGGAACCTCCTTTCAGGTAGTTGAAAGCAGCTATCAAATCCCCCCTCATTCTTCTCTTCCACAGACTAAACAATGTCCAGTTCCCTCAGCCTCTCCTCATAAGTCATGTGTTCCAGTCCCCTAATCATTTTTGTTGCCTTCCGCTGGATGTCTTCCAATTTTTCCACATCCTTCTTGTAGTGTGGGGTCCAAAATTGGACACAGTACTCCAGATGAGGCCTCACCAGTGTCGAATAGAGGGGAGTGATCACGTCCCTCGATCTGCTGGCAATGCCCCTACTTATACATCCCAAAATGTCATTGGCCTTCTTGGCAACAAGGGCACACTGTTGACTCATATCCGGCTTCTCGTCCACTGTAACTCCTAGGTCCTTTTCTGCAGAACTGCTGCCTAGCCATTCGGTCCCTAGTCTGTAGTGGTGCATGGGATTCTTCCGTCCTAAGTGCAGGACTCTGCACTTGTCCTTGTTGAACCTCATCAGATTTCTTTTGGCCCAATCCTCTAACTTATCTAGGGCCCTCTGTATCCTATCCCTACCCTCCAGTGTATCTACCTCTCCTTCCAGTTTAGTGTCATCTGCAAACTTACTGAGGGTGCAATCCACACCATCCTCCAGATCATTTATGAAGATATTGAACAAAACCGGCCCCAGGACCGACCCTTGGGGCACTCCACTTGATACTGGCTGCCAACTAGACATGGAGCCATTGATCACTACCCGTTGAGCCCGACAATCTAGCCAACTTTCTATCCACCTTATAGACCATTCATCCAGCCCAGACTTCTTTAACTTGCTGAGAAGAATACTGTGGGAGACCGTGTCAAAAGCTTTGCTAAAGTCAAGGAACAACATGTCCACCGCTTTCCCCTCATCCACAGAGCCAGTTATCTCATCACAGAAGGCAATTAGATTAGTCGGGCATGACTTGCCCTTGGTGAATCCATGCTGACTGTTCCTGATCACTTTCCTCTCCTCTAAGTGCTTCAGAATTGATTCCTTGAGGACCTGCTCCATGATTTTTCCAGGGACTGAGGAGAGGCTGACTGGCCTGTAGTTCCCAGGATCCTCCTTCTTCCCTTTTTAAAGATGGGCACTACATTAGCCTCTTTCCAGTCGTCCGGGACTTCCCTGGATCGCCATGAGTTTTCAAAGATAATGGCCAATGGCTCTGCAATCACATCGGCCAACTCCTTCAGCACTCTCGGATCCAGCTTTTCTAAATAGTCCCAAACCACTTCTTTCTCCACAGAGGGCTGGTCACCTCCTCCCCATGCTGTGCTGCCCAGTGCAGTAGTCTGGGAGCTGACCTTGTTCGTGAAGACAGAGGCAAAAAAAGCATTGAGTACATTAGCTTTGTCCACATCCTCTGTCACTAGGTTGCCTCCCTCATTCAGTAAGGGGCCCACACTTTCCTTGACTTTCTTCTTGTTGCTAACATACCTGATGAAACCCTTCTTGTTACTCTTAACATCTCTTGCTAGCTGCAACTCCAGGTGTGATTTGGCCTTCCTGATTTCACTCCTGCATGCCCGAGCAATATTTTTGTACTCTTCCCTGGTCATTTGTCCAATCTTCCACTTCTTGTAAGCTTCTTTTTTGTGTTTAAGATCAGCAAGGATTTCACTGTTAAGCCAAGTTGGACACATATGCTGCTCCATCATTTTAGTATTAAGGTGACAATGCATTTTTCATAATAATTGATATTTCTGGATTGAGGGGGTGGGATAAGGATATTCTTGCTATCTCAGATCCTTGATAATTCCCACCCCTTTAGCCTTCTACTCCTTTTTAACACCCACTTGGCTTTGCTTCTGCATTTGTACAGCATATTTAATATATACTAGTGAAATAACTGCCTTATGACATCAATCAAAAGCCTTGTACAGAGAGAATCTAATAGTTCCAAAAGCTCATATGAGGGGAACAAAGAGTACAGTATGAGTGAAGATAGACAAGTAATTGTGTGACAAGGTGTGTGGAAGGGGCTTGTTGGGAGGTTCTGGGTGCAATGGTAATGGGACTCTGCAGGGGGGTCCAGGTGAAGGTGCTTGAGGCTCAGCGGGGTGAGGGGGAGTGTCTGCGTGTGCAGGGGGGATAGAGCTTGGCAGGGGGATCTGGGTGTGGGGGACTCAGTTTGGGGTCCTGATGCTGGGGGAGTGAGATTCAGTGGGGTGGGGATACAGGTGCAACAGATTGGGGCTCGGTGGGATGGGGATCTGGGTATAGGTGGCTCATCGGGGTGGTCCAGGTGCGGGGGAAGTGGGGCTTATTGGGGGGTTCTGAGTGCAGGGCAGTGAGGCTCGGCAGGAGGGTCTGGGTATGAGGGGGTCTGGATACACGGGGGGTTGGGCGGATGGGGGAGCAGTTCCCTGTACAGGGATCCTTCCCCCTGTAGGTGAGGAGTGATGGGTGCAGGGTGGGGGGAGTTTGCAGATTTTCTTGTAGCCAGGGGAGAAATCGAGGGGTGGGTCTGACCTGGCCCCGGATGCCATGCAGGGGAAGAGGAAGTCCTGTCCTCCCCAGCCCGGACTAGCAGTTGAGCCCAGCACAGGGTAGAAGCCACCAGCCGGGTCTTCCCCAGGTCCGCCTCCTTCCCCACAATGATTTACCTCTGCTGGCTGCCCTGGGCGCCTGAAACATACTGTCAAGGAGGGTTGCATGACTGCTCTTGTGGCTTCCCTTTGCTTTCCCATCAGAAAATCATTTTTCTGTAGGGAAGCAAAGAAATCTGCAGGGGACATAAATTCTGCACATACGCAGTGGCGCAGAATTCCCCCGGGGTGATCAGATTTATTGACTACAGAAAGATAGATTTTAAGTGATTATAAATGGTAGGCATAAAGGTCAGAAATAGTTACCTTAAGAAATAAAAATAGAAACATGCATTTTAAATCCTAAACTTTTAGTGTAAGCAAGAGTTGAATCATACAGGTTTTCTCATTCTGACAGATGATACAAGCAGGTTACAGTTCCTCAATACATAGGCTGGGGCTACCTTCCAGCCTGGATCCAATCTTTCCCAGTTCAAAGTCTTTGCTTTCCAGATGTTCTTCGAGGGGTTGAGTTGGGGGGAGGGGGGGTGGGAGAAGGAGAGAGAGAGGCCAAGAAATGATCTCACTGTCTCTCTTTTATATTTTTTTCCAGCTTGCTGGAAAGATCTTTTCTGCGAGATGGGTTAGTCCACCCCCATGTTGTGTGTGCCTCCTCCAAGAAGTCTCTATGATAGTGGATTGTGAGTTGATGAATGTTGATGGGTCATTAATGCTGTCTTGCTGTTGATGGATGCTCCTTTGTTGTAACTGGAAAGGCTAGTTGTGGGTGTTCCCAACCTTACAACGTATTTCAGTAACAAATATAGTAATGCTCCATAACTTCATATGCAGCACATGATACTAACATCCAACAGATCAAGACTTTTAAAATGATATCTCACGAAGTATACTTTGTACAAAACATATAATCATATCACCATGGTGAATATGGGGGTTCCAGGGTGCTACTGTGAGGTGCAGAGTGCCACACCCTCCCAGCAAGCATTCACATGTCTGGTTTCCCCCCCCAAATACTCTTACAATATTTCCTCAAAATACAGTTGCCACCCATGACTCACAAATTGTAGCAACATCCAGCCACACAGTCCAAAACTTCTTTTGTCTTAAGTGGGGGCTTGTGATTAACTCATCCTTAGTTATGTTAATTGAAGGGTGAGTTCACACCCATCAATCTTAGTGGGGCCTGTGATTCATCCAGTCACGAGCACCTCTCAGCATAAAAGTAAAAAAGCAACAGAAGGAAACTGGGCGGGAGGCAGAAGCTGTAATTTGGGAACCCCTTGATCAAATTACCCCAAATTTGGACACCTACCTTTCTCCTGTGCCCTCATGAGTCTAACTTTAAAGCATGTACAATGGCAGGAATGGAAACTTTGCAGCTGGTTTTCTGGGTTGGCATGTGCACACTAAAAAATATACATGCTATGTACTACCTTGGATAAAACTCGACAGATTGAGTCTATTTTGAGCTAAAAGAATAGGAGGACTTGTGGCACCTTAAAGACTAAGAAATTTATTTGAGCATAAGCTTTCGTGGGCTACAGCCCACTTCATCGGATTTTGAGCTGTATCACATCAATAGTTTGATCTCTAGCTCTGTGCACACGCGCGTGTGTGCACACACAAAACCCCACTAGAAACTATTTTTGCAGGGTGGTGTATCTCTCCAGAGCCCCTAGCAGAAATGGCTCCAAATGTATGTCACCAACCCTATCCTGCACCCTCCCGAGGCACACCAACTGTCAAAGGAATCTGACTGAGCATGTCGATTTTAGAGGGCTTAGAAAGCTCAACCTTTAAACAGAAGTCATGATGCAACCATCACTGAAGTGGCACTGCCGCACCACTATAATGTGGCCCTAAGCGTCTTAATCACTTTTGAAAATGGAACTTACAATGCCAAGTCATTGAGACACTTTGGGAAATTTTACCCTTTAACACCAGACGGGACCATTATTTAGGTTCTTGTCTGAATTTCTGCTGAACACAGGCCATGGAATTTCATGCAGTGATTGCTCTATCAAGCCTATAACTTCTGGTTATAGCATCTTTCTCAGAAAGACATCTAATCTTGACTTCAAATGATGGAGAATCCACCATATTCCCTGGTAAATTGATCTCGTGGTTAATAACCTTGATTTAAAAATTACCCTCATTAAAATTAGTTAATTACCTTGACTGTTAAATGTTCAGCTTATTTTATTTAAATTTATCTAGTTTCAATTTCCAGCCTTTGGAACTTTATTATAATTTATCTGATAGATTGAAGGACCTGTACTGTAAGAAATGTTCTCCCTGTGTAGGTACTCTCTGTGAGCAGATTATCGCATAACCTTCCATCGATAAGGTAAATAAATTGAGCATTTTAAGTTTCTTGTTGTAAGGCAAATTTTCCAGACCTCAAATCATTCTTAGGGCTCTTTTCTGATTGTGACCTAAAGATGGGCCTAAATCAGAACCCTTAGATCTTAACTTCCACATACATGGGAAGAGTTTGGTTTTGGATCTGGGTCACAATCCAAGGTGAAATCCTGGCTCCATTGAAGTCAGCAGTTTTGCAGCTGACTTCATTGGAGCCAGGATTTCACCCCAGGCTCTGTGGCTTAGAGTTATGTCTGTTTAGGACATTGTGGTAAACACATGATCAGAGTGGGTGTATCATGTCAATATATAACTTGGAGGTGTTTCAGCCATATTTACCATTTTTCCTGTTTGTGTTTTATATGTTTGAAGGCTATTTGCTTCACTTTAACAATGAAAAATATATTTGTATTAAAATCAGATGCAAAATAGCTCTCTGTGCTATAGCATAACTTGCTTTTAATTTATCTTTCTGTGTGCATAAGGCTGATGTTGGTTGTTAGAGGTGGAAACTTTTTTTTTTTACGTGACTGGAGAAATCGATCCTGCATAACAGAGTTAGCTTGGAAAAAATACAAGCTTAGAATAAAAATTTTACTGTGATTTCAAGACATTTAAGAGACGCGAATTGTCCACTGGTGTAATTGCAAGATCTGTGGAAACTCAGCCAATCATCATGCATATATTTGTATACTGTAATCCTATTGGTTCAAGTGCTGTAGGGATTGTCTTGGGATTTCCTCACACTTGGTAAAAAGCCTGGTTTCATGAAGTATAACTTTATCCAAGGGAGAGTGTTCTTTTCACTGCACAGTACATGGAGTTCTGTTATACCTGTACCCTTTTTTTACAGCATTTTGCTTGCCTGTTTGGAGCAGATTTTTTTTTTTTTTTTGACAGGAGAACAAAATAAGATATGTATTTTTAATAGTCAGCAATATAGTATGGGTGGGCAAGTACAATTTGTGCCTAGTCTGGTAAATTTCTATTCTGATTTTACAAGGCTTACTGGCATCTTTGTATCAAAAAGCCAACATGGGCCAAAAACTGCTCCCATTTACAAATCGAGTGTAAATCAAGAGTAACTACTGAAGCCTCTGTATTCATCCATCCCACACTCATCACCATGGTATCTGAGCATCCTCTGCATTTACACTTGTGGAACTGAGCAACACCTTTGTCCCAACATCCGTCTGTGTCTTTCTGTCCTTCCCCCCAACTGACTGCAATCTTATTGGTTAAAATGATTAGTATGCAAATTAATTATTGATGATCTCAAGGGAGGAAGTGGAGGAGTAGAAAAGTGGTGGAGGGTTGGATTGATTTACCCCTCATGTCACAATTAGCCACTCAAGAATATATTGTTCATAAGGTAGCAGCAGAGTGAGACAAGGGGAGAGGAGAGGCATAGGATTTCAGGGGCTTGGAGACAGGCAGTTTGGCTAGCGATTAGAGCATGGAACTGGGATTTAGGAATCCAGGGTTCTGCTTCTAATCCCAACTCTGCAACTGGCCTCTGGGTGAGATCCGTAGCCTGTATTATGCAGGAGTCAGACTAGATCAGTGGCTCTCAACCAGGGGTCCGAGGCCTCCTGGGGGGCCATGAGCAGGCTTCAGGGGGGCCGCCAAACAGGGCTAAAATTAGGCTGGGGCCCAGGGCAGAAAGCTGAAGCCCTGCTGCATGGAGTTGAAGCCCAGGCCCAGAGCCCTGCCACCTGGGACTGAAGCCAAAGCGTGAGCAATGTCGCTTCGTGGGGACTCTGTGGCATGAGGCCCCAGGCAGTTGCCCTGCTGGCTACCCCCTAACTCCAGCTCTGGCTTTTATATGCAGAAAACCAGTTATTGTAGCACAGGGGGGCTGTGGAGTTTTTATAGCATGTTCGGGGGGTCTAAGATAGAAGAAGGTTGAGAACCTCTGGACTAGATGATCGTAGTGGTCTCTTCCCGCTTTAAAATCTGTGACTCTATGAAAGGAGGAAAAAGAAGAAGCAGGAGAGATGGGGAAGGGAGATCAGATGAATATCGGAGCAAATCCATCGATCAAACCCTGCTCATACATGAATACTCCCTTGTTTTCTTTGCTGCAGCGTACTGCTTTACATTGGCACTGTTGCAAATGCGAAATGCCTAGAAACACACAAGTGGTTTCCAAAGGCTCATGGGTCTGTGGCTTCTGGCCTCGCCCCGGATTTCTGCTTCCATTGCCAGAGTTGGATGGCTGATTATAGGTTACGAAAACAACCACACATGCTAAGAGTTGTGGCCATGCAGCTGGGCTGGGTTCAATTAAATAGGGCTAGGGCTGATGGAATCATGGAAGCGGCTTCTGTTCCGTGTAGATGGGGCAGTGTGTGAAACGCGGAATCCCGTGCTTCATCCATCTAGGAAGGTGGCTAGGTGAGGAGAAGGAAGTGTTTACACCCTGCGGCTGGCATGTGCAATTAAAACCTTCCTCTCCTGGGGCTCCTTAGGAGAGGCCTGGAGGGGATGCAGAGTGAGCCGGAGATGCAGATGGTGACTGGGGGTTAGGCTGAGGCATGAACTGCTGGAGTCTCTCCCGCTGGGAGGCTGTGTGGAACAGTGAGGAGGAGCGTTTGCTGGGGGAGAAAAGGCAGCTGCCCTTGGCTGCACTGACTGTACTTGCCTCCTCCTCTTTGTCAGAGAGAGGAGAATCCTGTCTGAAATTATAGGGATGGGGCAGAACTACATCAAAGTAGTAAGAGATGGGGAAGACCAGGTGGTCCATCTCCCAAGAGGGAGGTGTAAGGACAATGGACCTTGCTCCCCTCTAGAAAGTGTCCTGGTTACAAACGTGGCTTTTAGCCCCCAGAAGTAGTGATGGAAGAACTCTCTGTCTGGCAGGAAAGGTGCCACCCTGAAGGTCCTCTCTTTATCTGCAGAACCAGCACATGCTGCCCTGCCACTGTCCCTCTCTGCTGGGTGTGTCAGCTAGTACTAATCACCTTAGTGGATTTTGCCGGGGGGATGGACACACATGATCACTAGGAAATGCACTGGCACCAACAGCTCCTGTCTGTAAATAGGCTTCAGATGGTGATGGTTTTTGCTCACTGCTGACCTGAGCTAGGCTTGAACCATCAACTGGAGGCTTTATAGCCCATGAGCAAACCCCTGAGCCATCCACCCACCCATGACCTCTTTTTCATAACTTCTCAAATATCGTATTAATCCACCTCCCCGTGAGTGGCAAAAGAGCCTTGGCTGTGAAGAAGCTCACAACTAGTTAAGTCCTGTCCTAATGCAGTGAAAATCCTGATAACAGTGATATGGGGTGGGGAGGTGGGGTGGGCGGCAGTTTTTCCCATTCCTACCCGCTGCTAGCAGGATTCTCAGCACAGAATGGGGCAGGAGCCCTGAGTTTGGCAGGAAGGGAGCTCAGGGCTGAGGCAGCTTTGAGTTTTTAATGTGCGAAGGATATTTGCTTCTAGTGTCAGAAAAGGAGGGCCACAGATCAGTGGTGCCTGATTCTCCCTTGAGGCCAAGCGCATATGCACTGTGAAGAGCAGGATGAATCAGTGGAGAGGAGAGGGAGGGATGCAGGTGAGGGATGATTGCTCTGGAGCTGTGAAAACCTGGTTACTACGTTTAGGGAATAAACCACAGCTGGTGCCTGTCGGGAAACGGAAGTAATTGAATAAGTGGCAATAACAGAGAGAGCAAAAGGCGGGCAGCAAGATTCGGCTTGTCATATCCATCTAGTTTTTTTATCACTCAAAGGTCTTGTCAGGCCTGGTTTTGATTCCCAGAGCTGACGAGTGTCTTTGGAGTGTGGCTGTTTCAGGGGCTGGGTGGGTGATGGCTGCACGGGTAAGTATTACACAAAGGGGCTTCCCAAGCACCTCCTCTCTCACTCCAGAGCTGAGCTCCCCGTTCCTGTCGTCTCTCTCTTTTGACTAGGAAACTGCCTCCGCAACTCTTCTCTCGGCCTTCTGTGAGAGCTTTAGCTATGTGGAAAGGCATTTGGAGTCTCTCTCCCTTGACATCAGTGCTGGGGTGATCTTTCCCCTCTGGTTTACTACCCTACTTCCCTTTCTGCACTGACGCCTGTGGTGGTAAGATTTCCTGTCAGACTCTGTCATGTTTGTTAGCAGTTCTTTCTTTCACAAGACTGTGTGGGAGCTGCTGGCCAGGCCTGGCTCTTGGCTGGGCTGTCACAGAGCTTGTACTTCCTCAGGAAAGCTCCCCGTAGTGGGAGCTATTAGAAACTCCAGAGTTGTAGGGCTTGTCTACATGGGGAAGTAGCCGGGAATCGCTATCTCGATTGCTACCTTCCTGTGGGAAGTAGGTTAAGCGAAACCACCCAAAGGCACTCTCTAGTGCAGAATAAGAGTGTCCACATGGGGAATTAGTGTGGAATAGTTATTGCGCTTTAAATTCACACCCTCGCCTGTTTTGCAGTAGCCTCCCCACGTAGACAAGCCCACAGAGAGTGAACACTGAAAACTGGAACCATTTGGAAATAGGAGGGAGGGGTCTGAATGTTGCACTCTAGGATATGTCTGGGGGAAGAAGGGGTAGTGCTTGGCTGTGAGGTGGGATGCTGAGAAATGTAGGGGGGGGAACATATTTTAACATGCTGTAACAAATACAAAATATCCAGCTTTGCAGACAAGGCTGCTGTTCTGTCTGGGTGACTGTGGCAAGAAGGGTTCTGCCAACGTGGGTCTCATTTTAAGTCAAGTCACTCACAATGCTTGACAAGATAATTGCTGTGGATTATTGTGCCATATGCATTTGGGTGCGAGAGGAATATACGTGACCCCTGTTTGGGTAGCAAGAGGTTTTCTGTGGAAAGTTTGAGTGCCTGACAGGCCTGGGAACTTCCTGAGAAGACATTTGCGGTGATCTCTGAGCATCTCAGACATTTACATATTACATGAATTGCTGCTTTAAAACAGAAGTTGAATGTTCAGAGCAAAGGGTATTGTTCATCTGAGCCACACCCCAGGAGCAGATGCAGTGCAAGGCCCCTGTTTCAGAAGCTGGCCCATTACATGAAAAGCCTTTCAATCAAGTGTCTTGGATTAGGAACATTTCTGCTTATTATGGTTGAGAATGCATCATAATGTCAGAGAGGGTTAACCGTGTCATGGGATGTTCAGGAAGAATATGGGGAAGAAGGAGACTGAATACCAGTTGCTGGTCTAACGTATGGTTGTTTGTGTTGGGGTAGTGCCTACATGATGGTAGACCCATGATCAAGAACCCATTGTGCTGCATGATGCACTGACACATAATGAGAGACGAAGCGTTTACAATCTTAGTAGACAGGTCATGGAAAGGGGAGGGAATAGGGTTAGAACAGACAAGCAGAGTGAGGGTCAGCAAATGGCAAGGTAGGTCCACCATTTTAAAAAATTCTTTGTATGGTCCTAGATGAGAAGGGTTCGTGTGGTGGACAAATGTGGAATTTCCCTGGGGAAGTTGCTTCCCAGAAGTCACCTACTACAGGACAGGCCTAACAAAGAAAATAACAGAACGCCACTAGCCGTCACCTTCAGCCCCCAACTAAAACCCCTCCAACGCATTATTAAGGATCTACAACCTATCCTGAAGGATGACCCAACACTCTCACAAATCTTGGGTGAAAGGCCAGTCCTTGCCTACAGACAGCCCCCCAACCTGAAGCGAATACTCACCAACAACCACATACCACGCAAC
Source organism: Natator depressus (assembly GCF_965152275.1). Taxonomy (NCBI): domain Eukaryota; kingdom Metazoa; phylum Chordata; order Testudines; family Cheloniidae; genus Natator; species Natator depressus. Next base: position 6,990,983 of record NC_134249.1, read on the forward strand.
AGAACCACTAACCCAGGAACCTATCCTTGCAACAAAGCCCGTTGCCAACTGTGCCCACATATCTATTCAGGGAACACCATCACAGGGCCTAATAACATCAGCCACACTATCAGAGGCTCGTTCACCTGCACATCCACCAATGTGATATATGCCATCATGTGCCAGCAATGCCCCTCTGCCATGTACATTGGTCAAACTGGACAGTCTCTATGTAAAAGAATAAATGGACACAAATCAGATGTTAAGAATTATAACATTCATAAACCAGTCGGAGAACACTTCAATCTCTCTGGTCACGCAATCACAGACATGAGGGTCGCTATCTTAAAGCAAAAAAACTTCAAATCCAGACTCCAGCGAGAAACTGCTGAATTGGAATTCATTTGCAAATTGGATACTATTAATTTGGGCTTGAATAGAGACTGGGAGTGGCTAAGTCATTATGCAAGGTAGCCTAACCCCCCCCCCCCCCCAAGACGTTCTGGTTAAACTTGGATTATTGCTGTGCACATTGTAAGATGAGCTATTGCCAGCAGAAGAGTGAGTTTGTGTGTGTGGTTTTTGGAAGGGGGGTGTGTGTGGGGGGGGGGTGGCGGTGGTGAGAAAACCTGGATTAGTGCTGGAAATGACCCACCTTGATTATCATGCGCATTATAAAGAGAGGTTTCAAAGAGGGATGGGCTATTACCAGCAGGAGAGTGAGTTTGTATGTGTGTCTGTGGGGGGGGGCGGGGGGAAGGGTGAGAAAACCTGGATTTGTGCTGGAAATGACCCACCTTGATTATCACTTTAGATAAGCTGTTACGAGCAGGACAGTGGGGTGGGAGGAAGTTTTTTTTCATGGTCTCTGTGTGTATATAATGTCTTCTGCAGTTTCCACAATATGCTATGCATCCGATGAAGTGAGCTGTAGCTCACGAAAGCTCATGCTCAAATAAACTGGTTAGTCGCTAAGGTGCCACAAGTACTCCTTTTCTTTTTTCTTTTTACGAATACAGACTAACACGGCTGTTACTCTGAAATCTGATTCCTAACCTCTATCACTTAGTGGCTGCTTTATGCCCTGAAGCATGACTGTTTATGTAGCCCTGTTAAAAAAAACAACGATGTGACCCAACTAATGTAACTCTGGATGTCCCTGTTATCTGTATACATTTCTTATCCATTTTGTAATCCTGCTAAGGTCTTGGCTCCAGTGGTAAATTAATTCCATGTGTGAATAATGCATTGTGTTAAAAACAGAATTTCCTTCTATCAGCTTTAAATGCTCTGCCTTTCTGTTTCCCTGAATGTCACCTTGTTCTCGTAGTATGAGAGAGTAAAGAGGAGTGGCCATCTACTGTGTCTGTCCCGTTCATTTTTTCTCAGGCCTCTGTCATGCTCAGCTGAGCTCCAGTTGCCAGTGATGGTGCCAGGGTCAGAAGGGACTGAACTGGTGGAACAAGTGTGACACAATGATGATGTCTTCTAATTAATTATTTTAAGTTCCTAAAGGGGGCGAGATCCGCAGCTGGTGTAAATCGGCATGGCTCCCTGGAGGTTGATGGCGTGGTGGTGAATTACGCCCACTGAGAATCTGGCCCCAAATCAACTTGTTTTCCTGATGATGTGTCTGGCCCTGTTGCTCCTGGTACAGAAATGAATTCCGGATGGAATGAATTGTATGTTCTGGGAGCATTACAGGGGAAGGTGCAGAGCCCTTTAATCTGCTCACACAACAGCACAACTGTGTATACTACAAACTTGCATTGGGATGCAATGATGTGTTCTCCTCCCCCCCCCCCTCAGCTGCGGGGGCTGCTCCATCGCCCAATCTTCCTACAGAAACTGCTCCAAGCACTCCCAGGTTCCTAGGAGGCCTTCAAATAAATCTTGGCATTTTAAAAGGCCATTTCCCTCCACCCTACATGTCAGCAGTAATCCGAGGACAAACGGCCCCATTTATATAAAAAGGAAAAAAATCCGCCCCAGTCTGCAGAATAATACAGGGGGCCCTTTCCAGCCCCCTGAGGATGCTGCTGGAATCCTCCTGCATACAAAGAGGTGATTGATGAACTAAGTCAGCCCGGGAGGAGATGATACGTGGGAAAAAGCTGAGTGGAGAGGCTCTGAAAGGGAAGCCTTTCCCGTAAAAGAGCCACCTCCTGGGAGGTCAGTTGTCCCTTAAACTATTGTGCCTGGTGCACCCAAAGAACGGGACAAAGTCTGACTAGGCTGGGAGAGGAAAAGGGGAATCCTCTGCTGTGTTGCTTGCATAGCAACACATGACCCCAAAGGTCACAGTAGTAGCACCAAGAAGGCATTAAAACCCCACTGGGTGCGAGGGTTTTTGTGTGGCCGGCTGGCTAGAGCAGCAGTTTGGGAGTCAGAACTCCTGGGTTACGTACCCAGCTCACCCAGAATCACACAGTAAGTCAGTGGTAAAGTCAGTTCATTGCTTTGGGGCTGTTTCCCCATGTGCATAATAGAGGTTATGAGGCTGACGTGCTTTGCACAGAGCTGGACAGTCCTGTAGAGTGTGGTTCATGCAGGGCAGGACGCATGAGCCTGATCCACTGGCAGTTAGTCCACTGGGCTTACCCACCCTGCATCGCCTGGAGGTTTTGGTTGTACAGACCCCTCTGTCCAGGGCACTCCCCCGCTCCCAGGCACTAGTCCCCTTTTGGAAAGTGCTTGGAGATTCCCAGCTCGAAGGTGCTACAGTAGAGCAGATGCCAGGTTTCAGAGTAGCAGCCGTGTTAGTCTGTATTTGCAAAAAGAAAAGGAGGACTTGTGGCACCTTAGAGACTAACCAATTTATTTGAGCATAAGCTTTCGTGAGCTGTAGATAAATTTGTTAGTCTCTAAGGTGCCACAAGTACTCCTTTTCTTTTTTAGTAGAGCAGATGGTTACTATTCCATCAGGCAGGCTGTGTCCCTTCCCCCTCACCTGAGCCAGCTCTGTGCCTGCCTGCTGTTTGGGTCTGTATATTGCAGGAGAAGGAAGAGCCTTGTAATTTCCCTGGCTGGGTGGGGAGTGGAGTCCCAGTGTGAGGAGACTTCAGGCTTTGCACTTTGTGTGTTGGCATGATGCCTACTTGCTCAGCTCTCTCCAGGCTGCTCCCAGCGGCAATCTTCCTGCAACCTGTCGTCCAAGTGCTGGGCCGGAGCAATTAGTTTTCCTCCAGGAAAAGCCAGCGCCAGGAACTGATGAGGCTTTAATAACAACAACAGGAAGTCTCCTCCCCACACTCCCACCTCAAGTGCAAAGACTTGGGAGGAGAAAAGCCATTTCAGGAGAAAGCCTAAACGGATGTGATGCTTGAACCCATTGCAGCTTCTTGTTTTACCTGTACTAGCCACAGCTTTTGTCCCCCTAGCTCAAGGCCAGAAGGGACCATTGTGATCATCTTAGTCTGGTCACCTGCATAACACAGGCCACAGAACATCCCTAAAATCATGCCAAGGGCAGATCTTTTAGAAAACCATCCAATCTTGATTTAAAAATTGTCAGTGATTAAAGAATCCACCAGGCCCCTTGGTAAATTGTTCCGGTGGTTCATTACTCTCACTGTTAGAAAATTACACCTTGTTTGCAGTCTGAATTTGTCTCGCTTCAACTTCCATAGTGCAATGTGATTTGTTTTAGCAGCCGTCCCCATGATGTGTGAGACGGAACTGATCTCTCCGGAGCCCTCCAGCCCGATGCAGTACTACGGAGAGTCCTCCGACACCTACTACCATGTTGACCGCTGGCAGAAACTCCGGACGGCTGTCAGGAAGCTGGAGTTCTGGGAAAACTTCAATGCTGAGCTGATAGGCAGCGGCTTCTTCTCCAAGGTTTACAAGGTAAAGCAACAGGTGGCTTGACATAACATGAGAGGAGCTGCCCTGGGACGTGGAGCAGCTGTCAGCATGCAGGTGTGGGATAAATGTGTCCATGCGGAGAACTCCTCCTCCTAACGTCTTTCTTGGCAGGACTCTGCTCTGCTGTCTTACTTGCCAGACTTTCTCCCTCCGACCTCCCCCTGCGAGACTGCTTGAAGTTGGGGAGGAGAGGAACCTCCCCACACATTGACCCTATTTTCCCCCTTCAAAGAAGCTCTGAGGGGTCACTGTGGTTTATGATGAGGGGGAAGACAGTCTTGTGTCTGACGCATGGAACTGGAAGCCAGAAGTTCTGTCCCTGACTGTGCCACAGACTCTCTGCGCATAGGCCCTGAGTTTTCTTTTTCCCCAGGAGTGCTCCACCCCCTCCCTTGCCCCGCCCCCCTTTGCCCCTCCCCGAGGCCTTGCCCCGCCTCTTCCCAGCCTGCTTGAACCCCTCCCGTGAGGCCCCGCCCACTGCTCTCCACCCTCCCCTGAACAGCTGACCAGCAGCGGCTGCTGCCTGAACAGCTGGGCTGGTGGGTGCTGAGCACCCACTTGTTTTTCCCCATGGGTGTTCCAGCCCCAGAGCACCCACGGAGTCACGCCACTGAGTGACCCTGGGCGAGTCGCTGCCTCTCTTTCTCAGATTCCCCCTGGAGGAGCCTAGTTTGTCAGTTGTTGCCACGTGCTCTGAGATCCTCAGATAAAAGGGGAGCCGTAGAGGAGATAAGGGTTGTGACTGTGTGCTGGCCTGTGCAAGTCTGGAAGATATTTACGCCGTGTGCAGATTTGCTGTTGAAAACAAAACCGAAGTGCACAGTGAAAAAGAATCTAAAATTAAATCCCACACACTTCCCAAAGTAGCAGCCTCCCACTCCCTTTGGAAGCTCCAGCCCATGCGCTTGTCTCTTGATGCATCGTCACAGTGCGTTAGACTAGCTGGCGTGGTGTTAGGGGCCGGTGGGTCATACAGAGCAGTCAGATTGGGATGGGTTATTTCCCTCTCCCAGCCTCAGGGCAGGAATCCCATAGATCACCACAGGCTGGTCTTTGATGCCTCATGAGGTACAAGCGGGTGACACCGAGTGATGTACCAGCGGGTTACTGCTGTGTTCTGAACGTAGGAGCGTCTAATTCACTTCCTGCAGCAGGCACAGCTGAAGTGGGAGGCTGTTGAAACCCCTCTCTGTGCAAATTCCTGGGTGCTGCGTTCCATATATCACCTGTCCACCTTCTCCCATGACAAAGTGCTTGGAGCGTCTCGTGCGGGGGTGTGACATGCACATGACAGTGGATCATGTGTAAATAAGGCTTAGTTTGGGGGTGGATGATCTCCCCCCTTTGCCTAGTTAGCCTCCATATCCATTGCCTTGTGGCACCCATGCGAACAGCCCCAGGGGAGGGCAGGAGTGTAGTTTCTTTAAGGGAATGGGGCTCAGACCTTCAACTCCAGGAGAGGCTGCCGTTTCCTTTCCTCTGCTTCTTTCGGAGTGCCATCTTCCAGCCAAATTTGCTTCTCTACTACTTTATTTTACAGTAGCCTTCCAGCATGCTGCAGCTCCTAGTAGTCCTGTGAATGGGGACGTGACACCTACGTTGGATGGAAACAAATCGCCAATGGGTCCAACAGTTTGGTCAGAGTCATTCTGGTGTGACTCTTTTCCTTGGGAGTCTATAGAATGGCTAGTCCTGGGAACAAGACAGCAATCTCTGGTCTTCTCCATGCAAGCGCAAGATGCTACCACCAGATCAATGGGTTGACCTATATAGACACTTTGGGCCAGATCCTCAGCTGGTGTACGTCAACGTTGCACCATTGAAGATAACGGTGGCATGCTGGTCTACACCAGCGGGGGATCTGCCCCTCAAAGTGTAGAAAATGTAGCAGTTAATTGGAAGTATAACTGCGTGTTGACTTTTCAAGGTGCTAACTTATCTTACATCCATCACTGTGGTATCTGGGCACAGTGTCTGTATAAAGTTTTGGTGGATTTCTGGTTGAAAGAGAGAGGGAGGGAGGACAGATTGAGACTTGTTTTAAAGGGTATCTCCAGCCCAAATGGTACAGTAGTTCTTTTCAAGCCTATGCAATGCCCTTCCCCACTTCCCACAAGAGCCTTGGTTGAGTAATCACTCATCCCAACCTCCACTGAGTGCCTACTGCCTCTTCTCTCTCTCTCTCTCCCCTGCCTTTCTTTAGCAAATTGCCGTAGTAACAGTTGCTGTTTCTATTGTGCGTGACATTTCCAGTCTGTCCTGCTGCTGAATGGGATTCCAGCAGTAGGCAGGTTGGAGACACACAGCTTGAATGAAGATAAAACAACTTTTGTTAAGCAAAAATATCAAAAAATAAAGGTTGAATGAGATGTTTGGCTCAGAGACTCAGAATGCAGAGAAGGACGGGCTCGGCTATTGTCCTACAGTGGGACTTGACATTTGATTGGAGACTCGAGTTGTTACGGTTACTAAGCATGTGGATTATTTGCATTCCCAATTCCCTGTCTTCCTTGTAGGTCTAGTAGTCTCCTCTGGACCCTGTATCCTGTAACTGTGGCATGTTTGCTGTTCCTGGTTTTAAGTACCCTTGAAGATGACACTTTGAAGTTCTTTACTGGTAGTCGCTCTCCTCCAAAGAGCTTTACGCACATGAATGCAACCTCACAACATAAAAAACCCCACATTTCTGATGTGGGCACTGAATCATAGAATCCTAGAATATCAGGGTTGGAAGGGACCTCAGGAGATCATCTAGTCCAACCCCCTGCTCAAAGCAGGACCAATCCCCAATTTTTGCCCCAATCCCTAAATGGCCCCCTCAAGGATTGAACTCACAACCCTGGGTTTAGCAGGCCAATGCTCAAACCACTGAGCTATCCCTCCCCCCTGAAATGTTGCCTGTAGCGTCTGTACTGCTGTCATTTATCTTTCACCTGTGCGCACAAGCAGGTAACTATGTAAGCAAGGTGGCTAGAGAGAAAGGCTCGACTTGGATTTCATCACGAGACAGACTCGAGAGATCTGGGTTCAGTGCCCAGCTCTGACCTTGACTCGCTTTGTGACCTTGGAACAGGTCCCTTTCCCTCTGAGTGCCTCAGTTTCACCATTTGTGACATGTGGTATTCAGGCTCAGGGTGTGCATGAGCCTTGATTCATGAATAGTTATCGAGTACTTTAAAATTCCATGATGATGACGCTAGTTAAAGGCAAAGCCATGGATGGATTTTTGCTGGTCCGTTTTTTAGATACAATTGGAGATAAGACTTTGAACTTCTACAGCTCCTTTTGTTGACGGACCTTAAATTAAGTAAGCCTCACAACTCCCTCCTCTTTTTTGATGACCAGAGTTTAAACTTAATCTCTCTGTCCTCTGATTTAGGCCCAGCACAAGCCCTTTTCTCACTTTTCAGCTTGTGTTCAGTGATGGGAAAGCCCTGGAGATACCTTTCCGTCCCTCTGATCCTCAGGCTGACCCAGGGCAGAACTGGACCTCAGCATAAATTAGCAGCCAAAGGGCTGCTGTAAGATATGGTGGGTAGGGACTGCTCTGCTGGCAGGGGATTGGGGAGCACTGTGTGCTCCAGCCACGCCCTCAATCCACCTAGGAATGTCCCCTCTGTCAGGTGGTGGAGAGCAGTTGGCACAGATCTGCCTATGCTGACTGTATACCACCTGGGGATTCCCCTTTTGTCAGGGGAATCCCTGAAAGCTGGTTAAGGCAACTCCCCATGTGCTTTGGGATTGGGCCCATAGGAAGGCAAAGGATTATTGATGTCCCAGTCTTCTGAGTCTCGGGGACCTGGGTTCAGATTCAGGGCTAGGTCTACATCTAAAGCAGGTCTGGTGATCTCATGCTAGTCGTTGTATCCTGCATTTCCACCTCAATAGCTCCTACGCTTCAGCATAAACTAATACCGTGTGTAACAGGAGAAGCAGACAGAAGGAAGAGGAAGAGGAGTCATGTTATTGAGCAGTAAAGCAGCTGGGAAAGAGCCAGGTGTGACCGAAGTGAGGTGGGCTGTGCTAAGCTCTCCTTTACCTTCCTTATGGTGCCAGCACTGACTCAGCTTTGGAGAAGGAGAGATGGGGAGGAGCAAAGGAATTAAAAATGAATGACAGTGGAAATGGTACCAACTTATTAAGCACTACGTTGCAGTCCTAACAGCAAAATCTGTGTAATAAAGGATGTTAGCAAGTGTCAAGGTTCCTTCCCCACTCTGAACTCTAGGGTACAGATGTGGGGACCTGCATGAAAACCCCCCTAAGCTTATTTTTACCAGCTTAGGTTAAAACTTTCCCAAGGTACAAACTATTTTACCTTTTGCCCTTGGACTTCATTGCTGCCACCACCAAGCGTCTAACAAATATATAACAGGGAAAGAGCCCGCTTGGAAACGTCTTTCCCTCCAAAATCCTCCCAAACCCTACACCCCCTTTCCTGGGGAAGGCTTAATAAAAATCCTCCCCAATTTGCACAGGTGAACACAGACCCAAACCCTTGGATCTTAAGAACAATGAAAAAACAATTAGGTTCTTAAAAGAAGAATTTTAATTGAAGAAAAAGTAAAAGAATCACCTCTGTAAAATCAGGATGGTAAATACCTTACAGGGTAATCAGATTCAAAACATAGAGAATCCCTCTAGGCAAAACCTTAAGTTACAAAAAGACACAAAAACAGGAATCTACATTCCATTCAGCACAGCTTATTTTATCAGCCATTTAAACAAAACAGAATCTAAGGCATATCTAGCTAGATTACTTACTAAGTTCTAAGACTCCATTCCTTTTCTGTTCCTGGCAAAAGCATCACACAGACAGAGAGAACATTTGTTTCTCCCCCCCTCCAGCTTTGAAAGTGTCTTGTCTCCTCATTGGTCATTTTGGTCAGGTGCCAGTGAGGTTATCCTAGCTTCTTAACCCTTTACAGGTGAAAGGGTTTTTCCTCTGGCCAAGAGGGATTTTAAAGATGTTTACCCTTCCCTTTATATTTATGACAGCAAGAAACCCAGTCCCTAGTGACTCACCCCATGCCAGCAGGTTTGAAAGGCTGCTCTGCAATTCTGCATCGGATTGAAGTGGTGTAATGTGTGTCTAGAGGACTTGAACAGCTTGGCCACCACAATGCATCTGTTTAGGACAGAGGAGGGTCGGGGGGAGTATGGGGCTGCTCAGAAGCCCGGGTGAGTGTGCTGTGGCATGTCTCCAGAAGTGCTGCACAGGCATGGAAGATAATTGGCACCATTGTCAGTTTTGCACAGAAAATAAGGGTGGAATTTGCATAATGGGTCCACACATTTCTGTTCAGCTGCCGTTTCTCAGCACTCTAATGAGCTAATAACCCTCCCCAGAACTATATGGTAGCTCTTCTTAAAGCTTTTTAGAACTTGCAGCTTGTGAGTCTAAGAACCCCTCAGTGCCAGCTGACAAAGGGTTTGCTGTACTGTCAGGCCTGACAAACTCATTACACCCAACACTGTCTTTTCATAGTGTTTATCCAGAAAATGTCTTGTGAGGTATTAAGTGAAAGCCAGTAACACCCTGGTCATTAATATCATCATAAAATACATGTATTAACCCTATATGAGGAATTATCTATACCTACTGATATTACGCTTTTAAGTCAACAAGGCAGAGTGGACAAATAGGTCTGTGCGGCTATACCCGTCTCCATAAACGAAGCATTGTGAACTAAATACAATGGGAGTTACATTTGGAAGCAAAACGGGAAAAACAAACTAACATGGTGATGTGAAGGCAGCCTGGTGCCAGCACACCAGAGAGCCAGCAACTGGAGAGAAGAGTTCTGCCTCGGGGTGCACTTCAAAAGGATATATTTCAAAGGTTCCTGGACTATAAGAAGAAGAAAAAAGAATCCCTTTGTTATCGATTTACCGACGAAACCCCTTGAAGGGTGTAGGGGACTCATGAATATCTAGATCTGTAAACCCGCAAACTCTGCAGAAAAGGTTTTAGGTGAGAAATTGCTTTAGATAATACTAGCTTGCTAGAGTGAAGTTCTAGGCTTGGGGAAGCGGGTTATCTTTGTGCGTTATTTGTAACCCTTGCCTTTTCCGTTATTCTTATTCCACACGCACTGGAATCAGTGGATCTCTGTTCTTTGTTAACAAACTTATGTTTGTTTTCACCGTAAATAGTTTACAGCCCTGTGTTGTTATAAAGGACCTGATCCTGACTTGCAGCCTTCCAGCTGTTGTACACTGTCTCTTTGGGGACAGCTTATCTGGTGATTACTGTGGGTGTCCCGGTGACAGGGGCTGGACACTGCAGGGGGATGTTTCTGGAGTGTTCAGTGACTGGGGTGCACCTAATGTTAACCTGCAAAGCCGAGTAGGGCTGGCAGAGTCCTGAGAAGAGGGCGAGAATCCTGAAAGGCGGGTGTTGTCCAGGAGCCAACGCCCAGCTGTCCCAAGGTAAACTCTCTCACTCGGGTGGCAGGGGTGTAAACAAGGTCACCCACAATCCTGGGTGCCCCGAGAAGGTGTCACGCAGCTGTGGACCTCTTAAATGCTCTCTATGCCTTTTGCACAGCCACAGATTTCAGGAAGCCCCCAGCCTCTGGAGTAAAATGTCATTCACTCTGTATGTCAGGGTGGTGTGTGTGCACTGGTCAGTTACCAAGTGCAGTAAGGAGATGAGTAGCGGGGTCGGGGTCGAGCCGGGTTAGGACACCAGGAAGTCAGGGTCAGGTACCAGGTAAGGTTATAGACAAGTAGCAGAGTCGGGGTCAAGCTGGGGTCAGGAGCCAGAGTCTAGGGTCAGGAGCCAGAGTCTAGGGTCTGCAGCAAAGCATGATCAGGAGTGGAAGCAAGCAGATGGTCTGCATCATTGCTCAGACAGCTCCCCAAGATGGCTCCTGGTTTATACCAGCATGAGCCAATCAGTGGGCTGCGAGGGCCCTGCTGTGCGGTACTTCCTGCGGTGCCTAGCTTTACAGGGTCCTCTAGCAGAAACCCAGCCTAACCTTCCAGTGGTGATGTGGAAATGTTGGCAGCCCAGAACCCCCATGGTCCTAGGTTCTTACAGTGCATCTCTAGCCATATACTGTAATGACAGTGCATGTAATAATTATGCACATTGTAAAGTTTGGTTATAGATTAGTAAATCCCATGGTTGGGTAATGCCCGATCCAAAACTTCTTTGCAGTCCATTTAAACACAGAGGCAGGGTTATTCCTGTCATGGGCATTGGGTATTTGATTGCATTATTCTTGGAAGGGAGCAGGACCAGAGTTAACATTGCCCCAAGACTTATTTATCTTGCAGCCCTAGTTATAATTAGCATTCCTCTCTCAATCCAAACTGGATTGACGTTAGTCTCTTTGTTCAGTCCACCTGGAGTGGTAAGGTAACCTTATCTGTAAGGTAGCTTGCGCAGGTAGCCGTATCACACATGACGTTTTGGGGCATTGAATGGTGTCATGGTGCCAGCTCATTCTGTGTTTAAACGGTTTTGACCTCTGAACAAATGACAAAAAGGGCAGAAAGTTAAACAGCGCACCTGGGTTCACCTTGATAGCCCCAGCAGTAGTGTCAAGAGACAGATCAAGGCTGTACCACTGATTTCCTCCACCTAACAATTCCCTTGGTTAAAAATAAAACATTAAAGGGACAGTTGGCCAGAGGTGGAGTTGGGCAAGAAATAGTTTTCCCATCCTGCAAATATTCTAGAGAGTTCTGAATTTGTCTTGTCTTGAATTGTGATGAAAGGTTCCAAGCTTGAAAATATTTGCAGACTGAAACACTGGTTTGTTGGTTTGCTTGTTTTGGTTCACTTGAAACATTTTGTTTCAACAATTTTTAAATATTTTGTTTCAATTTTGACATTTTTTTTTCTTTTTTTAAACCTTTAAAAAGATCAGAATTAGCTTAGATGTTGAAATGAAAAGTCATCTGGAACTGGAAAACCAGGGTACTTTGTTTAAAAAATGTCAAAACAAAACATTTGGATGATTTAGAAACTTTTTTCCTGCAAATTTTTTTGAGTTGGTAAATGTGTGGCACCTGGCCCTGTTGAATGAACGGTTTCAGTTTTGACAAATCAGCATTTCTTGAAAAAAATCAGTTTGTTAAAAAATTCCCAACCAGCTCTAGTCAGCAGTTCGCTCTGTGACTTGTGGGTCCAGCCCAGGATTTAGGCAGACCCCTTGTAGTGACACTAGACAGCACAGTCTCTGTTATCAACCTAGGACCGACAGAGCCACAGAGAACCACAGGGGTCTGTCAGTGTCCAGCAGCCTCAATGAACTGTGTTCATCACAGTCAAGCCCTGTTTCTACCACCGGGGGCAATAGAGGTCCCTGCTAAAAATGCCTTATTTTATCTGTTACGCTTTTAAGGGGAAGTTAATGTTCTATTTTTGTGTCTGAATTTGAGAAATGGCTGCTGGTGGGAAGCCCTGGAAACCAGTTTCTCTAGCTATTTACTGAGGAGGTGTGTGGTAGAGTAACCTTGCCTTGAACCACCTGCTAACATGCATCTCTGAGGGTGGTGGGGAGTGGGAAGCCCAGATTCCATGGTTCATTCAGTGACTCAGTGGTGCATTGTGATGTAGGCCCTGATCAAGCAAAGCTCGTGCTTAACTTTAAGTGCAGAGTAGTCTCGTTTGGGTCTGCTGGATCTGGGTGCTCTGGAGCTTGGACCGGATACTTGACAGCTCTGCGCCTTGTGCAGTAATTTACACCTGTGCAATGCGGGTATGAATCTGTGTGGTAGCATTTTAGCCCTCATGTTGCACAAGGTGTAAGGCAAGCGGGGCACCAGGCCTTGTGTGATCTTGGGAAGGATTTCCTTTCCTTGTGGGGGCTGGCGTACGTTACTGGGATAAAATGCATCTCACTGTGTCGTTTTTCACATTGCTCCAGGTGACTCAGAGTGTGACCTGCAAAGTGATGGTGGTGAAAATCTACAAGAATGACGTGGACCAGGAGGTGATAGTGCGTGAGATTAGCTTGCTGCAGAAGCTCTCCCACCCGAACATTGTCAGGTGGGTGGTGCCACAGGGGAGGCAGTGGCTAGGGAAGAGGGCCTGGTAGAGATGTGCCAGGCCTGGGTTTTTAAGTCAAGAGTCAGAGTTGGAATCTTTGTATGAGAAGAAACCTAAACCTGAGTTTTTGTCCTGTCTCATAGGTACCTGGGGATCTGCGTGAAGGATGAGAAGCTGTACCCAATTCTAGAGGTAAAGGCTTGTTGCTGGGACACTTCTTGCTTTTAATTGTGAGGGCAGTCAGGGTCATAGGAGATGAACTCTTGCAGTCTCGCTTTCCAGAGGAAACGTGTAAAGCACAGGTAACCCACACGGTCGCTCTTCGTCTGTCTCCAGTGGCTGGATCACATAGAGATGTTCCCGAATCTCCTACTGCCATTGAGCTAATAGAACTGGTCTTTAGTTCTGGTAGTAGGAACTCTCACTTTTAGATCCAGAGATCCTGGGTCCTGCCCTGGCACACGGGTGGTGTTGCTCACAGATTGCATAAGGCACTTTCACTGCAGGGAAGGAGACAGCAGATTTGCACTATAAATGCAGACAGTACGTTTTCCATAACACAATGATACGGCCCAATCCTGCATGGCGTTCTCGGACAGACTCCCTGTTTTGTCTCGTTTTTGCAGTACGTTAATGGTGGGTGCCTGGAAGAGCTCCTGGCCAGCAAGGAGATCACCCTCAGCTGGAAGGAGAAGGTGGACTTGGCTTCAGACATCACCAGGGGGATGATCTACTTGCACTCCAAGAACATCTACCACCGGGATCTCAACTCCAAGGTGGGCTGTGCTCAGAGGTTGACATTCACCATCCCCAGGCAAAGGGCTGGGCCTGTGTACCACTTACTCACACGGCCGAGGCACCACGTAAATCCCATAAGTGGGACTTATGTGGTGTCTTGGCCACGTGCTGATCCTCTGCACCAAGGGTGAGTTGTGAAAGCTTCCTTGACACAGCCTGTCATTATGGCATATTAGTTACGTACCAGGCAGGAGATCCTGGAAGAGCTAAAAATAGACTCCTCAAAGCACGGTTATGGTCAGAAAAGCAACTCGGGTAGAAATGGACGTGCCGGGATTTCCACACTTCTTCTCCCGCCATGGTTGCGAGATGTCCCCTGTCCAACTTGCGAATCAAACCCAGGGTTCTGTCTCTAATCACGAGCTCGGCAAGGGAAAAGAGAAGCGACCCATCAATAACAGGGAGGGACAAGATGCACTGAGTTAGTTCGCCCTGCCACCGGAACTCTTTCTGTTTTATATGTGTAGCTGTGACGGTTCCCACTTGGGGAGCGTGGCCTAGTGGTCACGCCTGCAACTCCTGGCTGCCAAGGGGGTTGTGGGGATGGGAGCCTGGCCCCTCCCACTCCACCAGACTCCGACCCAGGGCCCTTTGGGCTACCAGTAGTCTGGCAACCAAGGCTGCTTAAGGCTGTCCTCCCCATGCTTCTTCCTCTCATCCCTTACACCCCCTGGGTCAATTTAGTCCAAGGCTTTCCCCTAGTGGGGAAACCCAAACCACAGTAGGTAAGAGGGGGTTAGCACTGTCCAAGGTCCACAGGGTAGTTGTCTCCGGGGTGGGTCCCCCCCTTCCCTCAGGGAGGGCCCCTTTGGGCAGCTGTATCAGAGTCTTACGCTTCCTTCTGCTCTGCTGGAGCTGTGGGCTGCAGGTCTGCTCACCTCTGGCTCTGCCACCCAAATGAGCTAATTCCCGGGCTTTTAATTCCTCCAGCAGATGGAGCAGCTCCCGGCCCTACGCTTGTCCCTGTCCCATGGCTCCACACCTGGCTGTGGGTTGGGCTGCCAGCCTCCACTGCAGCCTGCTTGTGACACCGCTCCTGACCCCTGCCTTGGTCAATGGCAGAAGCTCCATTCCTGGCCTGGGGCCGAGGCTGGGGGCAGGTCCGGGAGTGGAGTCGCACCCAGCTGTGGGTCTGGCTGCTGGCCCTCGTCGCGGCCTGGCTGCAGCTCTGGTCCCACCCCCAGCCTTTGCCCCTGGCCATGGCTCCACTCCCAGCCCCGGCCCTACTCCCAGCCCCAGCTGCAATCCCTTTACCTGTGTCTGCGTCCCTGCCCCGGGAGCCACATCCCCAACTGGGCAGGGGCGCGGACAGGGGTAAGGGGGGGACACAACCCTGAAAAGTTTGGGGACCACTGCAGTAGAGGCTTGTGCTTTCAGATCCAGAGGTCCCAGGTTTGATTTCGCTCCATGCTGATGACCTCCACAGGGGCATCGCATTGCAGCCGTCACCAACGAAATAACCGAGACTCTGGTGTCGGGAACTGGTGGAACAGAATCTCTGCCTTGTGCTGCAGCTGTCCTGGCCCTGCAGTACTGGGCGTGGAGAGCAGTTCTGGGCTGTGCCATCCTTTGCTGTTTTTCTGCTCATCATCCACACTTCTCATTAGACATGGTTTCTGTCTGCGGCTGCGTGGGGTGATTGTGACGCTCGAGGGGCCTGTTTCTCCATTGCATTATTATGGGCCGTGTGGCTCTAACCCTGGCAGATTGATCTGCAGGGAGATTCCTCCAGTTAGGGCCAAATCCACCCCTGGTATAAATCCATTTACGTCAGTGGAGCTTTGCTTAGGATGACTTTGGCTCTAATGGTCCCCTTGCTGGGAGGCTGAGCAGAGACTGAGAGACCTGCAGGCTGAATTCCCTGCTGGGCCCTAGAGATGGCCCTTGTGGGTCAGGGTGAGAGATCGGTTCTCACGTGGCTAAGCACAGCAGTGGGATTCAGCAGACCTGGGGTCTGTTCCCCATTCCTCTGCTCCCCCACTGGGGGACCCTGGGTGAGTCACTTCCCCTCTGTTCCTTTCCTCATCTCTAGAATGAGGATAATGATGCTCAGTGGATTCAGGGGCAGGAGGGTCTCTGGCTCCATCGACTAATGGGTGCAAAGTGCTTTGAGAGCCCCTGGCAGAGGCTTGAGAGAAGACGCCAGCTCCCAGCATTATCGTCAGATGCTCTGGCAAGGGCTGGGGGATGCTGCCTGTGTGTCAGTAATAATAATAATATCTAGTGCTATAAAAGGATTTACAAAGGAGGGTGAGTGTCATCATCCCCATTTTACAGGTGGGGAAACTGAGGCATGGGGAGAGGACATGATTGGCCCAAGGTCACCCAACTGGCCAATGGCAGAGCCAGGAATAGAATCCAGCTCTACCGAGTCCCAGTCCAGAGCTCTAGTCACTGGATCGCACTGCCTCTCATAGAGGGCTCCATTCTCCAGGGCTGTCAAGCCAGCCTCTCTCACCTCTGCAGGTGGACTTACAAAATCGTGAGCCTGGGGATGAGCCGTCAAATTCATCCGCTCTGCCTATCAGCCCAAGTTCCCTTAGAGCAGCAGTTCTCAACTAGGGGTCCGAGGCCCCCTTGGGGGCCGTGAGCGGGTTTCAGGGGGTCCGCCAAACAGGGCTGGCAATAGATTCACTGTGGCTCAGGGCAAAAAGCCAAAGCCCAGCTGTCCCGAGCCCCACCACACAGGCCTGAAGGTGAAGCCTGAGCAGCTTAGCTTCGTGGGATCCCCTGTGGCGTGGGGCCCCGGGCAATTGCCCTGCTTGCTATCCCCTAACGCCGGCCCTGGCTTTTATATGCAGAAAAACAGCTGTTGTGGCAGAGGTGGGCTGTGGATTTTTTATAGCATGTTAGGGGGGCCTCAGAAAGAAAAAGGTTGAGGACCCCTGCCTTGGAGGGGAGGGAGGATGGCAGCTTTATAGAAACACAGTGATGCCACCAAGACAGTGATCAGATCTCCCATTGACTTCAGCGGAGCAACACTGATCTACACCAGCTGAGTGTCTGACCTAGAACCCGGATCTGACCAGAGTCCACTGAGCTTTTACTGAAGCAATTCCCATGATCCTTTGCAGTCGAAGCTAGGCACGTAGTGATCTGTTTGCTGGTACTGTGTCGTGACTCCTCCATTGATGTTCCCTGAGCGTCTCAGCGGAACCTTGAAATATTGATGGATGTGGCCAGCCACGCATTACAAGGCTGAGGAATATCAATACAGGATGCTAGGTTGGCTTCATTATCCCCACAGCTGTTTGCCCAGCTTAATCGTCAGCCATCAAAACACAAACTCCAGTGGGAAACAGCCTGGCAAACAGGTTCAATCTGCCTCTGGCTTTCCTTGCTGATGTCCTATAAAATCCATTGAAATGTATTTTCCCGTAAATGTATCTGCATGTTGCATTAACTCATTGTAAAATCAGAGCCACCCCGGTCCTGCTCAGAAAGCCAGTGCACGTTTCAGAATGTCACTGCACATCATGTGTGTCTCTCTGCAGTTGTTTGGCCCTGATAGGAATTTCTCCGTTTCCCTGCAGTGCTGACAGCCTAGGATATGGGAGGGTGGGGAGGGGATGCAGGCATTAAATCCACTCGATAGTGACATCCAGCCATCTGAAGCAGCTGTTTGTTTTTTCCAAACCTGCCTTACTCTGACCAGACCGTCCTACAGAATTTGACAGAGATGCAACCAATAGGTTTCTGTAGAAATTGAACAGGATTCTATAGGAATTACTCTCCAAAGCCTACTGGCATAGGGTTTAATAGAAAATGATCTGCTGTCTAGAGGTTGCATGAACCATTCTATAGCAGGGATTTATTTCTCTGCTCAATGTGTAGCATAGTCCACAAAGTCCTATAGAAATGTTCTTGTTTTCTGTCCAATTCGATAGGACTTTGCCACAAGATGAGGGGTGTGTGTGTACGTACGTGTATGCGCACTGTGCAGTTTGAAAAACCCAAACCAGGTCCGATTCTATCAACCCCCTCACAAAGTTTAGTTGTGGGGGGGAGCTGTCCTGATTTTAGACCGTCTCCTCTATTTACGAAAACTGAACAAGGCTTCCATTTAGATGCCTAATTCTCATTAATATTTAAGGGATTTGCGCTTGCATCTCCCTTAGGTGGCCTTGAAAATCTCAGCCCAGACCTCTCATGTTCCCAGGGTCACTGCTAAAAATGAGCCCTTCTTTTAAAAGCAGCAAATTCTAGGCACTGGTTTCCTGAGCGATTGATGTGTGCCCTCGGACTGGTGAGCTACAATTAAGGCCCTTCGTTTCCAGGTTTTATTTTGTTTAAAATTTCCCAGGAATTTGCTGGTGCTCATTACAAACATTAAAAAACGGGGGCATATTGGTGGAAAAAATGAACTTCACAGGTTTCTGGGTAACTATCAGGATTAATATCGGGGGATGGGAGGACAGGAAAAAAGGCAACAAGTTGAGAAAAGAACGAAGTTTAATGCTGTGGGTTCCTTCTTTTGATTTTCTTTTAAAACCAGAGGTGGGACACGGGGGCTGGGATCCAGGAGAGAGCAGGTGAAAGCGAGGAGAGAAGAGACTTACATGGGCCTGTGATAATTGCATGAGAATCTGCTAGAGAGGAATAAAGGCGATGCCTTTCAATTACTTGCCTATTGGAAAGAGACAAATGTAAATGCCCCTTCCACTCCTCCCGAAACAGATGGAGGAAAGAATGTTTAGTAAACTTGAAAACATCCTCTATGCCCTGAGGCCGCGCTGAAGGGTTGGGGAGCGAAAGGTTGCACCCCTTGAATTCTGGCCTCCCTGCTGGACAAAGCCACCTGCTGACCCCAGTCTTTTAGCACTGCCCCTGCGCAGGGGAAGGAGTCGGGCTGTGCTGAAGGGCTGAGATCAGCAGGGGGCTCAGCCAGGATCTGTCTGTCTCTAGCAGCTCTGTCACTGCAGAATCTGCCCATCGTCTCTTGAAACGCCACTGTCCAGTCTGCGTGTTCTTTAGTGGGGCCAGGTGTGTAGAGACTTTGCCTTCAGCACGTAGTTCACAGCAGGATCGGGGCCTTTCCTCTGATGGGGTTTGATTCTGGCGTCTGGATGGAGCAGGGAAAGGTGGCCCATGTCACTGCTGCTGTTTGTGGGTTTCAGAGGATTTGCAGTTGCAGTATCAGGGTCATGGCCCATGGGCTGACAGGGTCCTGTGGCTTCCACAGGCGGTTCCTGCAGGAGGTCCTTTCCCTGTGTGGGGTGGGAGGAGAGATTTGGAGAAAGTGCTTCTTTCCACTGAATAAATTCTCTTCCACCCCTTTCATCTACCTCCTTCTTTACCCGTCTTTTCCATCCCACAGCGTCCTCTGTGCTTTTAAAAGGCTCCATGTGAGGGGAGTGGGGAAGGATGGAGGTGCAAGGAAGGTCCTTACAACTCTGGAAACCATGCTGGTTTCCCGTCACTCCTGGACGGACGGACACACACACGGACACGCACACGGACACTTTGAAGTTGACAGGCCAAGCAGCTCTGGATGGGGCGTGGCTCATGGGTGTGAGACTCGTGTTGTTCTCCTGCAGCAGGAAATGTTCTGCAGAATGGCTCCTTTCCTGCTGGGTTAAGATAAAGAGAAACACAAAAGCCGTGTGCAAAGAGGGGTAGCAGAGCAGGACCTGAGCCTGGCGTACTGGCCATGGTATTGCTGTCTCTGCAACCCCTTGCCAGGGAACTCAGAACTGGTTTTAGGAAGATACCCTGCTGTGGGGGATCAGAGCCCATCTCTTTGGGAGGGGTAAGCACTGAACAAAGAGCATTATGACAGGAGAGGCGGTCTGGGCTAGTGGTTTGTACAGGAAGTGGGAGGCAGGAGCTCCTGCGACCTAGTCCTCACTCTGCCATCGACTCGCTGTGCAGCCTTGGACAAGTCACTCAAAACACTCTTGGTGCAGTTTTTCATTGGGCGAGCACAGCCCCCCTGGGGGTGGTGAGGGTCAGTTCAGATCTGTCTAGGGCTGTGTACATGGTGCTGCAAGCTATGGCTGGGACCGGTCATCCGAAAGGCTCCATCCTGCATGAGCATCCCGAAAAAATTCTGTCCCCTCCGCCCCTGTTGATGCTAATGGGCACTCTGTGCCTCCCCAGCGCAGCTGAAAGCTGGTCTAGTGCATGAGGTGGGTGCGTTGCAAGGGGGTGGGGGGGGCGGGATGGGGAGAAAAAGGCTCAGGTGCTCTATACGTGGGAATCTCAGACGAGCAGCCCTGGGGGACTCGTTTCAGAACTGCCTCATTCGCGTGACCCAGCGGGGCCGGGAAGCCTTGGTGACGGATTTCGGTCTGGCCAGAGAGGTGGTGGAGCTGCCCATGAAGAACCCGGAGAGGAAGCTGTCCCTGGTGGGCTCCGCCTTCTGGATGGCCCCTGAAATGCTGCGGGGGGAGCCGTACGACAGGAAGGTACAGTTCTGCCTCCCTGCCCGTCGTGTGTCCACAAGGCCCAGGTCAGGTCCCCCCGTCGCTCTCCAGAGCCTCCCGCACAATCAGTAGTGTTAGCTTCTCTTCCAGATGGTGGCTCTGTGATGTTGACTTGGTTATGAGTTTATGGGTCCCTGGCAGGATCAGCTCCACACCAGTGGGGTCCGAGGCCTGGCTGAGTGTCACCAAGCATGGAGAGGTTTCTGGTCAGACCCTTCAGAGTGAGGGCACAAGTGCTGTGCTGGAGAATCTTTCTCCCTGGGATAGGTGGGAGAGGACAGGAAAGCTCCACTTCCCATAATGGGTATTGCTCTCCCTTCTTTCATCCCAACTCTGCTCTCTCCAGCTCTCCAATGAGTTAGGGAGCCATGCAAGCTTGCCTAGGAAAGTTCCTTTGGAGACAAGAGGTTCTGATGCTTGACTGGCCTGGGTCAATTATGGCTGCTTGTGGGACGTGTTCTCCTTACTTTGGAGAAAGAGCTGGTGAAGCCTCTGTTAAAGAAAACACTTGAGCAGGCTGTTTGGTAACTACACATCTATGTAACTATTGTGATCGCTCTGTCCTCCATTGAAATGCAGCCAGTTCTGGGGTGGTAATGTGGCTGCCACTATAAAGGTGCCAGCAACATTGAACGAAGCTTTAGGGACAGGAAGGGAAGAAGAATATCATATGCAGTTATCCACATCTGAATTAGCTGAGGACACTGGGATTAATACCCCTCCCTTTTGCAGTGTTTTGGGTGTTTATCTTATAGATCTGCTCTAGGAATTATTGTGAGGCAGTTCTATGGCCTGGCTATGCAGGAGGTCAGACTAGATGATCACAATGATCCCTTAGGCCTTGGAATCTATGAAAGAGGTGTCACTGGGTGTTTGGCCATGTGCAGTGAGTCCCTCTGTTTTATGTCTCAGCTGAAAGACAGCACCTCCTGCAG
This sequence comes from Natator depressus, assembly GCF_965152275.1. Classification (NCBI taxonomy): domain Eukaryota; kingdom Metazoa; phylum Chordata; order Testudines; family Cheloniidae; genus Natator; species Natator depressus. Next base: position 7,011,991 of record NC_134249.1, read on the forward strand.
TTCCCTGCGCTGTATGTTGAAAGGAACAGAGCAGCTTGGTGAAGGCAGGCAGAGAATGAAAGGCAAGGGATTGTTCTCTTGTTACACGTTTCCCTGCCCACACCCTTGCTTTTGGGTGACCTCAAAGCAGGGTCGCTCGGTCTGCCGTCCTCTTTCTGACCCTTTGCTTCTGTACACACTAGAGCCCCCCCTCACTCTGTGTTTCTGCCCCCTCTTGCAGGTTGATGTGTTCTCATTTGGCATAGTCCTGTGTGAAATACTGGGCAGAATCCCCGCTGACCCCGAAGTGCTTCCCAGAACGCAGGTAGTTATTACTGCAGCTCAGGTCTGACGGGTGGATCCTGCATGCTCTGAAGTTAACAGATTGGGTGCCTATGGTTTCTTACACACACACACACGTTATTAGTTGCCACCTACATTTTTGGTGGGAAAAGCATCAGCTTTGGTCAAATGTAATCAGTTTTTCTGAAGTACCATTTTGGTTCCCTATGTTTTTCATCTCAAACCTCTCTTCCAGACATACCGTTTTGAATTGACGTTTCAGCTTTTAAGTGGAATGGTCAATTCAAAGCACAAATAGTCGTTCCATATCGATGTTCTGAACTGGAACGGTGTGGCCTTTTGCATGGAAAGGGTGAAATATTGTTTCCATTTTTAAAATGGCACAGTCGTTGGCTTGGTTCAACATCGCCGAGTCAGAAATGCTCAGGCATGACTTCCCTTTCCACGAAGTTCTTTTCTATTTCAACGGTTTTGTCCAAACCGACGTGGCGCTGTTGGAACTTCCCCTGGGATGGAAATGCCCTTTCCCGAGCCGCCCTGCTTAGGAGGGAAAGAAGGAAGGAAAGAACTCAAAATAACCTGAGACTGGGGAGAGACTAAACTCTCCATCTGTGTGCGTGAGAGGAAGGGAATTCTATGTCAGAAAGTGGTGCCTCAAAGGATGACGCTACAGACACAGAAAGTGCTACGAAGGGCTGAGCTCCAGCTGAAAGCCTGGATTTCACGTTGACAGTAGTGCTCATCACCTCCCAGGATGGAGCTCACTGACTGGCTGCTACTTACTCATCTCCAGCTCAGGTGCTGACATGGTGGCCCCCGTCACCACGGTGCCTAAGCACCTCATAATCTTGAATGTATTTGTCCTCACCCATGCGCAACAGGGCAGCGCTGTCATCTCCATTTACAGATAGGGAGCTAAGGCACCCAGAGATTACGGGCCAGATTTGAAAGGTACATCGGCGCCTAAAGACGCAGAGAGGCACCCAGGGGAATTTTCAAAAGTGCCAGCTTGGGAATTAGGCACCTAAAAGAGCATTTAAAACCCCCACGAGAAGCCTATCTGGATAGGGAACTGAAAATCTGGCCCCAAGTGACACAGGAAGTTTGGGGCAGAGCAGGAATTTGAACCTGGGTCACCTGAGTCCAGGTCTAGTGTCCTAACCACTGGACCATGCTTCCTTGTAATTTCTGAATCCATTTCAAATCATTTACGCTGGAGGAACAGCGTTGCCTAAGGGTGAGCGCGCACGGCTAGGAACTGGGGGAGTCTGAGTCTTTTCCTGGCTCCACTACTTATCAATAAATTGATCGTTTTTCTAAAGTGCCTGTTACTTTGGTACGTGTGTGTGCTTAGCCATTAACGTAATGGCTATGATAGAGGGGTCGTGAATCTTAATCCATGGATCAGTGCTTTGAGATCCTTTGATGCGAGGTGCGAAGGAAGGGCATAGGGGTTGGTTTGTGATCCGACTCTTCCATACCATGTCTCCTGCTTCTCACTGAGGTTCACGTGGCCACTGGTGGGGTCGAGCTTCAGGGACTGGGAAGTGCCTCCAGAGGGAGGGTAAAACATCCGTCAGGTTCCTTGTCCCTGGCCAGCCACCTGGAAAAAGCCATATCCTGAGCCCTGCAATTGTTCTGAGGCGTCACAATCCCGTTCCTCGGTGCAAAGCGCTTTCCCACAGCCCACGCCCTGCCCAGTCAGACCATCCCCTCCCCCTCGCCTGTCATTGACCCAGAATCTCGTTGTCTGTCTTCTCCACCAGGATTATGGCCTGGACGTTGCAGCTTTCCAAGGAATGATCAGTGAATGTCCCAAGCGGGTTTTGGACCTAGCCGCTAGTTGCTGTCGGGTAGGTTTCTCCCTCGGTTTCCTTTCTCTCTCTTTCAGTTTTACCATCTCACTTGCTGTGTGTGAGAACTCAAACTGCCCTTCAACCCCAGTGGGGACTGAGCCCTTCCCCTTCGTCACAGCCCTCTGCCACTTGAGGGAAAGGAGTGACTCGGGGACCTGGCAGCGGAGGGGAGGTTTTATCCTCTATGTAGACTAACCGCTACAAGAGGACACTTAGCCGGTGTGTGACAACGGCAGAGTAATGAGAAAACTTGAGGGAATCTGGCAACACAGGGGCAGGTTTTGAATCCGGGTGTCATTGTCAAACTTACCCGCTGCACCAAATGGTTTTTGCACTGGCAGTAATGGAGGAAACGGCAGGTATTTTCCCAGGAGTCTCTCTCAAAATCCCCTCCCTTCTCTGTGCAGTGACTTGGTCCCACAGCAAAAAAAGGTTAGATGGCCACTGGCATACACAGATGTCTGATATACAAATGGCAAGGATGCAGATGGAGAGACAGGACCTAGAGGATGTGGTCTGCCTGCATTGCTGACTTTACAAATTTGTTCTCCGGGGCCCACCGGTCACACCACATCATCTTTTGCTTTTTCATTTTCCTTTAACTTCTGGTTTTTAAAATAAAATGTCACAGAAATAGCAAAGATGCCTCACTGTGCTGGCTGGAGCAGCTCTGTTGCCAGGCCGTACGGGGCAGGCTAGAAATGAGGCAAAAACTCACCATATTATTTGCAAGGAGGAAGAAACAAAGGCAGTTTCTCACCCAGGCAGACAGCAGAGAGTTCTGTGACTATATTCCAACTAATTACTTTGGAACTCAACGGCAGCAAATTAAAAGAAGCTGCAGCAACAATCCTCAAGATGTGTCATTAGTTTATTCTAGAATCAAAATGGTGAATCAGAGTTGGTAGCTGGCTTCAAGTCACATGTCTTTAGCTCCTGCATCTCTAAGGCTGACATGAGGAGAAGTGGCTGGGGATGATTCAGGCGGCTTGCAGAGAGCGGGTCTGTGTCATACAAGGTGGAGGACCTTCCCACAGGGCTCGCGCTGCGCAGCACTTCAAAGGGAAAGTCAAGAACTTGACGATGCAAAATGCCTGCCATGGCCAGGTCTGCTCAGGATGAGATGTGTCGGGAGGGATTCAGGGGGAGCTTATCAAAGGCACAAAGGGTGGCCAGACACTCGACTCCCACTGGAAGGCAATGGGAACTGGGCACTTGCCTGCTTTGTGGCTTTGAAAACCTTCCCCTCAAATCCCCTGGCCCTGCACATTTTGGGTTGGATTCTGGTCCAGATCCTCAAAGACACTAGGCACCTAATTCCCACCGATTTCAATGAGAATTAGGTGCCTAAATATCTGTGAGGCTCTGGGCTTCTGTGCATGAATAGTTTCAAGGCCCAGTCTGAGAAACACGACCGGCCTTATTCTTCTCCGTGCAGAGGAGAGGCAGCTTGCACATCCCCCGCTCAGGTGCCTCTAGGGCCCCATTCAGCCACTCAGCCCTGGTGAGTGCAGTGCCTTGGGCAGCTTCACTGGCACCTCTGCTGCCATGGCAGGGGCACGGCGTTACCAGCATGCATGACCTCTCCTGACCCCAGACCTGGAACATACCCTGTCCTAGGGCTTTACCAGCTCGGTGGCTCCGATGCCTGATGGCCCTTTTGCAGGTCCTTTGCACTGGGTTAGTGGTGCAAAGGGCTGCCATACAGGGGTGAGTTTCCCGGAGAGAGCCAGAGACTCCCCTCACACTGGAGTAACACCAGATGCAGGAGAGAGGAGAACCAGGAGGGTCTTAAGCTTCAGTGTCCTTGACGTTGTTAGACCCCTATGCAAATGCCGTGCCAAAGTCAGCTGTAACCAGGGGCTTGATTCTCCATAGAGCAGGTGCGACACATCATACAAACAAGTTCAAGGCAAAATGGATGAGCGGGTGGGCTTGGTTCTGTGTTAACGTGATAAAGCTGCTAAGAAGTTACTTCTGACAAGAGGCAAAGAGGGGACAGCATAGCTGGGAGGGAGGGTCATGCTGATGTCCACATCTCAGACACCCTCACACCTTACTCCTTTTGGACCCTGCTGCCTTGAAAATCAGGGTGCAGAGGGTCTCGGGACTTCCCACCACTCAGCGTCCAGGGCTGTGCCTTGTGCCTCTCCTTACTTGTGCCCACAAGTTGCTTCCATGCACCCTCACCCTGGAGCACAGCGCCCCTTTGCTCCTTGCTGTGTGCACCATGGGAGGACTTGCAAGGTCGAGACCCCAGTCAGGTTTGCAGCTTTGATGTCCCACTAGCCTAGCTTGCAGCCCCTGGGAGAGTCAGCCCTATTTTCCCCATGTCCCCTCCCAGCAGGAAATTCCCTTCAGCCTCTTGTTCCTCCTCCCCCTTTCAGGTGGAAGCATTTAAGAGGCCCTCTTTCTGTGAGCTGCTGGATGAACTGGAAGACGTAGCAGAGAGTTTGGAGGCTCTAAAGGACAATCAGCTGTCTGGATGATTGCCCAGGCTCTTCTGAGCCCTGATGGAGTCAGACTCAAACTGTAAATTACCTGTACATCAGAAAAGGCGAGAGGAGAAAGAGCGCAAGGGTGAAAAAGCGAAGTAATGCCCTGGTATTTATTTAATTGTATTCTCATTCTCACATAGAAAGTGTGGCTTGAAAAATACAAAGGTGGACTCTCCAAGGGTTTTTTTTCTAGCTGAAGTTTTTAACAGAAATAATTCCAACACTGAGCAGTCTTTGCTTGGTTGTTTTTGTTTTTTAAAGAAGATGATACTAATTTCTGATGTAAATACAGAAGGTGAGAGATTCTGGAGGGGACGCTTGATAATTTAATCTCAGCTGGGGATGCTCTCTGAAGCCCAGGATAGAAGTGTGGCTCCCCCCACCCCCCCATAGTCCTACCTGTGTCTCAGCCCTCCAGCCTTCATCGGAGCCATCTCTGGAGGCTGTGGATTTGGCGTTGTGTAAAGGGGAAGGGGTGGCATGGCAGATTGTGAGCCAGTAAAGTCGCCTTACAATACGTAGCCTTAAAACCGTCCTCCAGTAGCCTTGAGAGGAGAGTACGTTCTGTAATGTCTCTGGTCATGTGACCTTCCTAGAAACCGGCCAGCGTCCAAGCATGCTTGTTGTGCTCAGAGCATTTTGGGGGGTTCGTGTAGACAGAGGGTGATGGTTTGGGAATCCTGATTGGCTGCTGAGGAAGTTAAAATTGCCTGTTTGTGGAACATTCCACTGAGACGGGCGTATTTGCTTGAAAAAATATAAACGAATGAACCAATATATACCTTTTGGAAAAGCTGCATCAGGGATGCTCGCCGTGTCACAGGCGTGTCCGTGCCAACAGAGAAGTGCTTGCCATGTTACAAGCGTGCCCATACCAACAGAGGTGCTCACCATGTCATAGGCGTGTCCATACCATCAGAGGGTCTTTGTGTGGTACAGGTGTGTCCTAGCTTTCTTACAGCAGATGCTAGACTGTCTGGGTTTATTCCCATGGCTCCCACACCCCCAAGACTCCTGTGACAGGGTCGCACACCATACAAAAACATCCCAACAAGCTCTGAGGCAGGTCTGTCAGGGGGTTGCTAGTCACTGGTGAGGGGCCATGATTGGCAAGCAGGCAGGATAACACCGACCACCTCCACCCTGGGGAGATCCCTGAGAGTTCCTGGCTGTGTTCGCGTCTTGATGCCCCTTGTCGTGGTGGGCACTGGGGCGTGCGCTCCGTGATGCAGGGTGTATTGGGGTTGGCAGCCCTGGCCTTCGCTGATTTGGGATATGCTTCAGATCATATCCTACTGCATCACTGTTCTGGGTCCATCCCCAGCTGCCCTCTCCAGGGGCGGATGCGCTCCCCGACAGGCAGGTTCAGACTCTGGTACCATAATACCCACCTTATGATTCTGCCTTATCCTATTAAAGACTAACCACTCCCTGAAAGGAAACCCTAGTTTATCAGTGCACCTAAGCAAGTGTCCTGAACGTTGCTAATGGGATCCCATCATCAGGTTCATGCAGGCCCAGCACTTCGGGCTCTCCTCTCACCTCTGCAAAGCACCCTCCCATAGCAGTTTCTGAACTAACGCTGCCAGGCAGATGTATTGTCCGGGGGACTGACAGTGCCAGCGCAAGGCTGGAGACAGAGGCGCGCTTTGCAGAGCTGCAGGACAAGAGCTGTCTTTGTTGGACCCCATTGATTTGTTAATCGGGGATGGGGAGGCTTTGGTTAGAGAAGTCAGGCCACAGCAAAACAGCTTATTCCCACCCGAAGTGAAGGAGGAATTTGCGGAGGCTCAAGTCCTGAGGCATTGTGGGGATGCATGAGCATCTGATTTATGGGCTCAGGAGGAGAAATGAAGAATGTGCCAGTCATCTACCCCCTGTGCAAAGCCATTTCCTCGTGTGTGGGTGTTTGTGTGTGATGACACTGACCCACCTCGCAGGGTGTTGTGTCCTTGAATCAAAGGGCTAATGTGCTTTGCAGATGCTAAGGTCCAAGTGTTATATTTTCTTCTGGGATTGGATCCAGCAGAAAGAGGTTAAATACAGTTAGGGAAATAGTTGGAGAAGATGGGGTGGGCTGAGATGGGAGGGATTCCAAATTAGGGGCAGGAAGGGGAGGGGTTAATTAGAGTTAACTAGCAGTAGCAGAAACCCTTTTCTAGTGTAAACTTTAAAAAAAAAAAAAAAAAAAAGGCAAGTGATAAATCCAGCATCTGACTAGTTCTGGGCTTCTCCTAACACATGGTAGGGTCTTGTATACGAATGATTTCTCAGCAGCAGGGCCGGCTCCATCAATGGTTTAAAGTGGTGTACTTCGGCTGAATTTCATGGAGTTGCACCAGGTTACTCTGGCTGAAGCTCCTGCCCCTAAGTTGTAGCTCTTCGGGGCAGGGCCTGTCCGGACAGTAAGGCTGAACACAAGAGGACCTCAGTCCTGCATGGAGCCCGTAGGTGCTGCTGTCACACAAATGATGAAGCATAAGTGGGGACCAATTCACACACTGCGGTGATGTGCTGTAACCTGATGCACAGCCACTTCTTATTGTATATTTCACACTTGGTAAATGTCCTGACAAGTGTTTTCAGATGTTCTTTGGCTCTGGCTGCTCCCTGAAGCCTGTAACAATGCAGCAGCTCAAATACAGAGACTTTGAATGCTGGTGGATTCTGTGTCCTGCGAAATACAAACAACTGTGTGGGGAAATGGCACTGACATCTGTGCAAGTGAATGTCTGCAGTAATAAGGGACAGCGTTGTAATGGTTTTGCATTCTCTCAAGGGACTGCAAGGATTTGGAAGTCTGCAAGAAATATACTCAATGCAGCAAAGATGCATCTTACAGTGAGAGATTTACTAGTTCAAACATGTTTCTGGAAGATTATTTGTTGCTCCATTTTCCTCTATATCGCTGCTATGCTTTTTGTCATTTGCTGATGAGTTTATACACAAGGGACTTCTTGCTTAAGAGTTACAATATGCTCAGCAAATATGGATTTCTGTGCAGCGGGCTCCGAGGAGCAGAGTCTTAAGGAGCAGCAGGGTGAGATTCCCTAATTATTCTGCCGAGGAAGGAGACCGTGGCTATTTGACTCGCTTCCCAATTGGAGTCTCTGTACCATCTGAGTGGAAGTTACAGGAGCTTGTGTTTTACTGCCTGGCAGTACAAACACCATTGATATGCACTGTGTATCTTCAGTGTGAGCCAAGCACCACCTGCGTCATGGCAAAGTGCAGGGTGGTAGAAGGCAAATAGCTAGGTTTGCATTGAACTATTAAAAGGTGATGCATGGTGGGAAAGGAGGAGACCTGCTGAGGAATCCTCCTGCCCTCTTCAAAGGAGCCAGGCTGTACAATCAGCTGTTGTGGGGGGCAGGGGATGTACCTCTTAATCTTTTGAGGGCCAAGTACGGTGACGTGGAGCAAGACCCACGGCCCAATCCAGCGTCCATGTGTAACTCCCATTGGCTCAGCGGGAGCTGGAGTGGACCCTAAATGAGGGACATAAGGGTATATCATAACGTGGAGAGCCCTGAATGACATAGGGCCTGATCCAAAGCCAGTGAAGTCATTGGATCAGAGTCCCTTGGAACATAGGACTGGAAGAGACCTCCTGGGTCATGGCGTCCAGTTCCCTGCTTTGTAGGCCACCCCACTGTATCGTCCCCATCAGGAACTTATCCAGCTCCATCTAAAACCAGTTAGGTTGTTTGCCCCACACTGCTTGTGTGGGAGATGTGCCACAGCCTCGCTCCTCTGATGGGCAGAAGCCTTCTTCTGATCTCCAGCCTAAATATGCTCCTGGATCGTCCACCGCCATTTGTTCTTGAGCCAAAATTGTCCTGTAGCTTTGGTAGCTCTTCTCCCTCCCTGGGATTTCCCCCTCTCCTCTCCCCATTATTTATTGACTTCAGTGGGCTGTGGTTAAGGCCCTCTATTGCTTTAATAACATTAGCAGAGACCTTCCCCCTTTGCCTCCTCTCCACAGCATCTGGAATGCCAGCTGCGTGAGCCCACTCCTCTGTTGCAAGTACTGAACAATAACAGAGGAATCCAATTTGGCATGGAAGCCAGGCACTTTTGGGGCTAAAACGAGGTAGGGCCCTGCTCATAGGGAGTGCTGCAGGGCATGGGCACTGGCCTGCTTCTGAAGGTACAAGTTGCAGTTTTCAAAGGCCGTTGTGGGATTCAGTGCCCAAGTTTCATTGAATTCCGGACAGGATGGCGTTCGGAGGCCCAGCTCCATAGACTGGACAGATCTGGAGCAGAGCGGGATGTGGGTTGCTTCGTATTATGTGGCTTGGCTTGGCTGAATGGGCAGTGCTAGTGATGAGTGGTCTTTGCAGAAGAGCTAGCTGGATTCTCACGCCTCTAACCTCATCTCCCAGGACAACCTCCTTGGTGCATGAAGAATGATCCTCTACCAATAGGTGTGTCCCATCTAAGACAGTCTACTCCTTCAGTCCTTCCAAGTGCCCGCTTGCCATGTGACTGGCTCCTCTGTAGAGGGCTGGAGCAGTCGTTTGTGAGGTGAGCCCACTCTCCAGTTATTTACTGCAACCCCAGCCAATCCCAGCAACCCCTCACCGAAGGCTCCGATCACAGTGAAAGTTACAAAGTAGAACATAATTGCAGAGTGAATAGAAACTTTGTTGAAGGTCTAGTAAAGTATTGTCAACTGCTTTTAATTGTATTGTTCTGAACAGTAGCATCTTTTCATGGATGCCTGGAAAGGAAGTACATTGGTTAAAGGGATATGTTTGGTACACACTGAGACTGTACGAAGCAGAGGTGTCCAGCTGGTGTCATTGGGAGCGTGAACCGGACAGATGTGTAGCTGAGTGCACTAGGCTAGGAGCTGAAAATGGTACTCATTTAGTTCTGGAGAGCTGAATGAGGGAGACATTGATGCCAGTCAGGTCCTTTCTAGACAGCAGGGGTGAAATTGTGGCTCCACTGAGGTCAGTGGGAGTTTTGCCATTGCCTTCAACAGAGCCAGGGTTTCTCCCCAGACGTATAAAGAGTTAAAGTTTGAGATGAGCCAAAGCAAACACCCTGGGGAATTTCCACCCCAGATGTGAAGAGCATTGCTGGGATCTGTCTCTAGGAAGCTGACTTTGATCCCTCATCCTGCTCTTTGGGAACGTCCAGCTCAATATTTGAACTTCCCAGCTCGGAGCCCTGCCTCTGAAATCAGGGAGTCACGATGCTGGGGATCTGTGTAGCTCTGCCGTTGTCCTCCAGGTTGCATTACTCACCTCCCAGTCACAGTTAATCACAGGCTCAGCACATCTGTTCCCCAGCAGGAGCCCACTCCTCCAGCTCCCTGTCTCTCTACTCTGACAGACTCTCCACTCCACAGAAGCGAGCGAGGGTACAGATCATGGTGTATGTACGGTATCCAACAGGAGAGTGTGTTTCTATCACAGAATGTCTTTTTAAAAAATGCCACTTTGGAATAAAGTCCAGTGCTTCTTTCCCACACAATCCTAGGCTCTTGTGTGTGTTTTGTTCTCCTGGGTTGATTGAGTAGTGTCACAGAAAGTCTGTGTTTCCACTCGCAGTCAGCTATGGCATCTAAACAGATGGTTCATGCTCTATTTATCTGTGTAATTGACGCTGTAAATCTTTACTTAAATTGCACTTGCAAAACAGCTTTAACTGTGAGATGACCAGATCTTCCACTGTTCATCCTTCTGTAATGGGGCCAGCTGATCGGCACTAAATCAGACCCTTCGCTTTAGTTTAGGAGATAGAAGATCAAGAAAACAACACACGTGATGTGCTAAGACAATCAAATTGACACTTGCATCCTGGCAACCCGGGCTAATCCAAACAGACCCAGCGACAGTAAAATGATTTTCCTTCCCGATCACATTTATATTTCATACTTTCTGACTCATACATTGCAAACAGCAGCATTAATTGCTTTTTCAGATGCAGCCCACTCACAAGAACACCCTGTAAAGTCAGAGGGAGGATGTGTTTTGTTTTGAAACAAGGTTATGGACTCGCAGGGTTCTCCTGTCTCCAGCCAAAACAGGTGGAGTGGAGGTATAGCAGCCCCCTGGACCAACTTCTCCAGCCCCGCTTCATGAGAACTCTCATTTGTGCTAAGTGGAAAAGACCGTGATTTTAAAGCACCCAATTCTCATTTACCGCTCATGCAGTAAGGTGAAGTAGTAGTGAAAGGAGTTTACACCCTGCCAGTTGCCAGAACTGTGTAAAGGAGCCCTAGTCTAAATGAGCATCAGGCCCTCAAAAATGGAAGCCTAAAATTAGGTTCTTAAATCCATATTTAGGCGCCTAAGTGCAGCAAAGGAAGAACCAAGGGAAGAAAAACCCTTTGATGTTTCTGCAGCCATTTTCTAAATGCAAATGATCACATGATGCTCACACAGCTGATCTCACTTGATTGTTTCCCTGCCATTGCAGTGGCCTCGGGTGTTGGTGCATCTTGGTTCTTCCTGTTCTCTGCCTGTGGCACATATTAGTCTATTTAGTCTACATATCTAATAATATGTCTGGTGGGCTGTAATCAGGGCTTAAATTCTCAGAGCGTATTTCCTGGGGCTTGGCGCTTCAGCCCTGCGGGAGGCCCTGGTGCTTGTGCCCTGAAGGTTTGAAAATACTTACCAGAGCTCTGCTCCAGACAGCTCTGGCCTGTCTGTAATACTTTGGGCTAATATCAGTGGTTAGCTTTGATGCGCGAGTACTGGGTATGGTTGGTGGCCTTTTCAAAACCACCAAGCACCCAGTAGCTCCCATCAGGCTCTTGTTTTGGAAAAATCTTGGCCTAAACCTTTAGATTGGAATGCTGGTCCCATTGAAGTCATTGACTTCCAGAGAGGCCCAGCATTGGGCCCTGGCAATGGAGAGTCATGCAGACCAGGAATGCTCAGTGTTTGACTGAGCGAAACCCTCTTGAGTTAATACTGGTGAAAATCACTGAGTCCGTCCATGAAAGCTGCCCCCATACAGCCTGTTTCAGAGTAGCAGCCGTGTTAGTCTGTATTCGCAAAAAGAACAGGAGGACTTGTGGCACCTTAGAGACTAACCAATTTATTTGAGCATAAGCTTTCATGGACTACAGCTCACTTCATCGGATGCATAAAGTGGAAAATGCAGTGAGGATGTTTTATACACACAGACCATGAAAAAACACCCATATTTTCATGGTCTGTGTGTAAAAAACATCCTCACTGCATTTTCTACTTTATGCATCCGATGAAGTGAGCTGTAGCCCACGAAAGCTTATGCTCAAATAAATTGGTTAGTCTCTAAGGTGCCACAAGTACTCCTGTTCTTCATACAGCCTGTGTGCAGAGTGGGCCAAACTGAAATCCAAGGATGAGTCTCTTAAGTGCAGTGGCTTTGCTGCGTAAGCCGAAAAGTGCTGGGGCTAGAGACCTGGCACCGCATTCGTTACCTGTATTTTACTTATGCATACGGCTCTGTCTGATATGACGACTCCCGCCTCATCCCAGGGGGCCTGGGGATCTGACTTGAGCACAAGGAAATTCAGGCTGAATGTAAAGCAGCTTTCCTATCCCTGGACACGTTGGACCATCTCCCAGGGGCCATGGTGGAAGTCCGTCTTGAGTCACTTAGAATTAGACAGGTCAAAGGACAAGAGTAGTGACTGTAGGGAATAATCTTGCCTTGGCCCTCGGGCTATGGACTTCGGGAGACCTATTAGGTCTTTTTCACCACTGTCTTCTATGGCAGGGAGGATGTGCAGTAACAAGGCCTGGGTCTGCACCAATGGCCTGCCCTGGACAGGGATTTGCTACATCACTAGAGTAAGCCACTCATCGTCCTGCAGCTGGAAAGCTGTGGAGATGTTACCCACTGGTCTGGGTGCGCTACGTGCCCGAGGCACTCAGGACAGTCTGACAGCCCTCAGCTGGAGAGCCTTGTCTCTTTATCACGTTGTAACAGACTCAGCCTCTGTGGGTGCGGCATGTAACATACACTGAACAGGGTTACATGCTTCTGGGCATAGGAAGCTTATTCCAAGCATCTGAGGCTCACAGGAGTCTGAATCCCAGCCTAGCCCAGCCCCCGTTTATGTGATGGCTGTTATCTTGGCCAGAGCCAAGGAGCTCTGGAGTTACAGGCATAGTGGGTCTCTACAGCTCGATCTAAAGAGCCAGGCTCTGTCACGGGGCCTGTAGCAGACCCATATCCTTCACTGGTCAGGCACACAGGCAATGCAAACACAGTGGGTCACACCAGTCAGCATTTTCCAGTGGCCTGTTTTTGGGGCCGGGAGAAGATTGTGATCAGCTCACGGCTTCCAGGGGGTGGAAGCAGCAATTGTCCAAGCACAGCGGGAATGCCCATGCGAGCCCGCAACCCTTGGACTCAGCTTCAGGGAGCCATCAGAGGTGTTCTTCCCTACGGGTGTCTCCCACAGCCTAATTGCATTCAGAGCCTGGCTGCAGATGCTTCAAAGGGTTTTTCTCCCCTCGCCTCTTGCTTGCTTCTCTCCAGCACCTTCACAAGGAAGAGGGGGTTCAACATTGCAGATGCTGGAGAGGAGGGAGGGGGGTGGCCAGGCTGCAGGGCTGCCGTGCTAATTGAGGAAATGGCTGGGATTATTTATTGTTCTCTTCGGGGCTGGTGCTTTTCCCAGCAGAGCTATGGCAGGAGGGAAATGGTTGCTTGGGGCTGAAATTGATCCTTAGAGGAAGGGATCCTCCTGGATCACAGAACCAAAGTGGGGGCAAAGCCACATGCTGGTCCCTAGAGAGCCAGAATTAAAACCGGCTGGGTGATTATGGGGAACGCTTCTTTTAAAGGGGATGTGAGGGCAACCTTGGGTTGCGATGTTCGCTATCTGGACCGGAGGATTACATGCCACAGTGTTAAGTACTGCTTAGTGTTTATGGGCGTGTCACAGGCAGGCTGGAGCTTGAAGGGGAGTCAGGTTCAGACTTGCCTGTGACCTAGCAATTAACTGCCAGCTGATCCTAATTGCGTGGCTTAATTACCATGAGTGACCCCAGCTGTGAAAGGGTCAGGGAGGCCTACACAGAGATGAGAACCGGGGGAGAAACGGTTCCCTTCTCTCTGGGAAGGGTCTAGTGCAGTGGTTCTCAAAACTTTTTTTACTGGTTACCCTTTTCACACAGCAAGCCTCTTGAGTGCGACCCCCCCATATAAATTAAAAACACATTTTTATATATGTAACACCATTATAAATGCTGGAGGCAAAGCGGGGTTTGGGGTGGAGGCTGACAGCTCACAATCCCCCATGTAATAGCCTTGTGACCCCTTGAGGGGTCCTGACCCCCAGTTTGAGAACCCCTGGTCTAGTGAAGGCAGGCTGAAGAGGGCCCAAGGATGTAGTTAATCTGTCGTGGGCCCTGGAAAAGGGTCAAGGCTCAGGGGGGCAGTGCTGTGGATCATCATACCAGAGGAGGGACAAGGCCTCGGAGCCAGAGGAGCGGCTATATCAACCACAGGCTTCTGGGAAGCTGCACGAGAGGCGTGGAGGTAGGAAGCGGCCCAGGGGTGCAGCAGCACAACTGAAGAGAGAGGGACTGACACGTGCGCGTCCCTGAAGTGGGGCATGAGAGCTGAAGTCTGCAGCCCTGATGCACGTGGAGCAAACACCACTCGGTCTGAGCCAGGGCTGCAGCCTTGGCTCCTACGACGTGTCTGCGTTGTTTGCGCTGTGCAGCCTGCCTTTTGCAACCTTCCTCTGCCCATCTTCCTCTTTCCCCTTGTGTCATTTCTACCCTGGGACTGTATTAGGATGACCAGACAACACGTGTGAAGCATCAGGACGGGGGTGGGGGGGTAACAGGCGCCTATATAAGAAAAAGACCATAAAATCGGGACATCTGGTCACCCTGGACTGCAAAGTCTTTGGCGCGGGAGCTGTGTCTTCCATGTTTGTCTGTGCACCACCTAGCCCATCTCTGGCGCTACTGTAATAGAAACATAATTAAGCACAAACTCAGCTTTGGGAAGTGGTCACTCCTTTTGAATTAAGTGGACCATCCTTGTCATCCCTAACTCTAAACCTAACTGGGTTTAGATGGATCGTTCTACATTTTCATCTTGCGTATACTGCAAATAAATAAAGGAATAAAAAACCTGCTGGAAAGTGATCTCTGCACTGCCCCCTGCTGGATTTGCCTTGATTTACTACTAGCTGTATTTGTGTCAAGGTGTAAGAAGGGACTTAGGACCAGCAATGGCGATGAGTGGGAGAGACGGATCAGGCAGGTAGAACATCTTAAACCGAGAGCGTTGTTGCATCTGTCTTCCATCTCTTCTAACCTGTATCTCTGCCCGCTGGTGGGTGATGCAGGCAGCAGAAGCTCCAGTATTTCAGGGGTAAGTGAGGCAAATTTTAAGTTAACTGATTTAACTAACAAGAAGAAATAACATAAAACGAATCCAGCAGCTGTGCTCTAGTCTGGCTGGATTCTAATCTCATCACCAACTGGTCTTTGTCGGTGAATGGCAGGATGAACCCCGGCCGTGCCCTTTCCTGTGTGGCAACTTTACACTTCCCGGGGAAACTTAATTCTGTAGAGTCCAGGAGCCTTCCTGGTATGGGAGGTTGCTAGGGAAGAAGCAGCTAGGAATGCTGGTTCCAGTCCAATATACAGTAGTCAGCTGCCCTTGAATCCCGTGTGGATTAGGTGGCTTTCACAGTTCCTGAAGGTCAATAGGTTTGTAATAACCTGCCTGTTCCAGACAGGCCAGGGCCGACCCCAACCTTCACTGTCTTTCAGTGCATCAAATGCTGCACGTAGTGCCTTCTGGGATTTATCAGCTCTTGGGGTGGGAGTTCACTGCCCCTCCTCCCCTCCCCCCGCAAAGCAGCCGTCAGTACCTCCCTGGGGCCCCCAGGTCCTGCAGAATCAGGTTCCCGAGTACTGGTGTGTTATTACTTGTAGTGCAAAGGAGGCCTAGACATGATCCAGGACCAGTGCTGGGCACTGACAGACACACAACAAAAAGATGGTCCCCACTCTAAAGAGTTTACAATCTGAGTTTAAGACCAGAGATAACAGGTGGAGACAAACAGAAGGGGGAGCACAAAGAAATAATCAGACCATCGTGGTCAGCAATATGACCAGCCATCTCAGCACTCATAGAGCATCAAGGTTGGAAGGAGCCTCAGGAGATCATCTAGTCCAACCCCCTGCTCAAAGCAGGACCAAATCCCCAATTTTTTTTGCCCCAGATCCCTAAATGGCCCCCTCAAGGATTGAACTCACAACCCCAGACTTAGCAGGCCAATGCTCAAACGACTGAGCTATCCCTCCTAGACTGCAATACTAGTCCACATAATTCTTATTCTTAATAAATAACTGTGTGGGTTCTATACACATATAATGAAATTTCAGTCCCTGCCCCGAGGGGCTCATGATCTAAGTATATGCCAAGCGATGGATATGGCGACAGAGTGGGTGAGCACAAGGTAGCAATAGGCCAGTTATGATTTGCTTAGTAAGCAGCAGCCAGACACCTGAAAAATCACTGCTCTCTGCTCCCAGTGTAGGTGAATCAAATCATGTTATCGGATTAGAGACATCTAATATTAATCATATGAGTGTCAATGGCGCTTCACCCAGTTTACCCCAGTGTCAGATCTGGCCCCCATCTTTGCTACTTTCCAGTGATTTCAGAGCGTCACCACCCCGGTGTTCAGTATGATTTACCCAAGGCCTGATCCTACCCTGCTGGAGAAAAGGGGGATTTTGCTCGCGCGTTGAATGAGGTTGGGATTGGAAGCCAACAGCAGAACGCCCAAATGTCACTGAAGGAGCTACACTGACATCTGCTGGCCACGTGTGGTAATTACAGTTCCGAGGTCCCACATACTGGGAGAGGGGCATAGGTGGGTTTTCCAGCACGGTTACCTTTTAAGAATTTTGCAAAGACCTTTTGTGAAAAGTTTTGCAGTGGCAAAACTCCCATTGACTTCAATGGGGCTGGGATTTCACCCTCAGTTCCTGGGGATGCTCCATTTCTCCAAGTTTACTAGGACATTTATCTGCACAAAGAACTCCAGCTCCAACCTTAAAACTTGTCATCTCCTATGTGACTAATCCTCTGGTCCTCCCTGAGTGCCAGCTACTTGATGAGCTTGCAACATTTTAAAGGAGGTAATGGACCAAATTTTGCTCTTAACTACATGGGTGCAGCCTCTTTGGCACTGCGCAGCTGCTGTGCAGAACTCCAGAGTGCCACGAGTAGCTTTTCCTGCAGCTAGTGGAGTGGGGTAATTTAAACCCCATGCCATGGAAAAACACTTGTGTAACTCCACTGCTCTACAAGGCTGCCACATTAAAGTTGCACATTTAAACTACAAAAAGGAGTGTAGCGGGATGGTCACCCGCTCTGGCCTTAAAGGGCTTAAAACAGCCCAGGAGAGGGCTGTGGCTGGGAGCAAGCAGTTCCTGGGCTGATTGAGGGAAGAAGGCTCAGCTGGCCCTTATAAGAGGGCAGTGTGCCAGGGGCAGACGGAGTCTTCTCTAGCTGTGGAGGGAGATGGGCCTGGCTGCTGGGGTACCTAAGGTGAAGCAGGGCTGGGGAAGGCCAGAGGAGCTGGGAGGCTCCAGACTGGAAAAGCCCCAGGCTGCAGGCCTGGCAGATGGCCTAAGACAGGGTAGTGGGGTTGCAGGGGGCAGCCCACGGGTAGGCAGAGGCAGCCAGTCCAAATCCCCCTTGCCTGTGATGATTGGCTTATACCCTACAGTCCGCCCCAGTGGGCGGGGGCTCAATGGTGACTGGCAGTAGCCAAAGACTGAGGCGAGGTGGGGATAGTGGGTAGGGGTTCCCTGGGGAGGAGAGACCCAAAGACTGTGGGGGTACTGCCAGGGGGCTGCACCATGGGGAAAAGGGGCACTGGGGTCTGGGAGGGACATGGGGGCCAGCAGCAAGCAGGACACCGGCCTGCAGGGGGCGCTCTGGAGGCTGGAAGAGCTAATTCCCTGAGAGACCAGCAGGAGGCGCCACAGGGGTGAGTTGCTGCACCCTGACAAGGAGAAAATGCAAAAGTGACAGTTCTCAGGCTAATGTTATTTCTCTTTGCATTTTACTCTGGATTTGCAGGGGTAAATGAGAGCAAAACTTGACCCAGGTACTTAGGCTGTAGACCAGTGGTCCTCAAACTTTTGAGGGTTATGTCCCCCCCCCCCCCCGTTGGCTGTGCCCCTCTTGCCCCCCCTGAGATTGCGAGTGGGGCTGGATGGTTCTCTCTGCCCCCCGTGCGGGCTGGTCTGGGCCTGCCAGGCCCCCTGAATGTTCCTCTGCACCCCCCTAGGGGGCATGCCCCACAGTTTCGGGACCTCTGCTGTAGACGGGATACAATTTTCAACAGCACCTAAATGACTTCATGAGCTCCAGCTGGCCACAAATGAGGTCAGTGCCACTGGGAGCAACAGAGGATCCTGGGGCTGGGTCCCTTCTTTTCCAGCTAGTCTCTTCTCCCTCCCTCCAGCAGGGAAGCAGCAGCAGCAGACCAAAACAAGACACTTCACTGCACCTGTTCCTCCCTCTGGGGCGAGGATGAGAGAACAAGCGGCACAAGACAGTGTGCTAAGCAGCCTGACTGGTTACTACACTGATGAGCACAGTTTAAGAATCTACACAGAATAAATGAATTTTGAAAATTTTGCTCAGAATCCATATCATGCATGTGAATTAACACGAAAGCATCTTAATCTTTGCCTTTCTTGCTGCCTCTCTTTGCATTAATGGAGGTCCCTGAATTGAAATGCATTTTGTGCTTGGAAGATTGTGTTGTGAATACTGAACACCTCTTAAAATTCTCTTTGGTAAACATTCCTCTGTGATCCAGTAACTCACCAGCATTACCATGAAGAAAATCTCCCAGAATCAGCTTGTATTTTCTCAGATGCTCCTGAAATTTTGATGGAATCATACTTGGCAAAATAGTCAATGTTTCCCAAGTCACTGAGCAGTTCGTAGGGTCCTACAGGAAAAATATAAGCAGAGTTACTGCATAGGCTGATGATAATCTGCAAACCACTCTCCTTCTAGCAGGCTTCATAATGGAGAGCACTGAGCCCATGCAGAGACTGTGTGAGATTCCTCTATCCCAGCAACAAGGGATTGTTTCAGATTTCCAGGAGCCCTGCAGAATCTCAAGTCTTCAGAAGTCAGTATTCTAGCTCATCTGAATGCCTGCTTCTGACACTGCCCTTGTCTCAGTGCTGGATGTTATGAGATAGGGGCTTTAGGAGCAGGGCCGGCCCTAGGTGCTTTTTGTTGCCCAAGGTGGAAAACTTATTTGACACCCCTACCCCCAAAAGGTGCAAGCAACCCCCACGCCCCCTAAATGGGCACCTCTGAATGCTGGCACTGAGAGCAGCTGCCCGATTGCCCACCCCAAAGGCCAGGCTGGCCCTATTTAGGAGTCCGAGAATGCAGCCATGCCTTTTAATGTTGAATGTGGACCTACCAAAGCAGTTGTATCAGAAAGAGCGTTGCTGCATAGATGTGCTAACCCAGTGGTTTCAGCACTGGGTTGCGGAATGTCAGGCACTGGGTGGCGGCGGCTCCGGTCAGCACCGCCCACCGGGCCGTTAAAAGTCCCAGCGGCAGTGCTGCCCGGCTAAGGCAGGCTAGTTCCTACCTGGTCTGACACCGCACTGCGCCCCGGAAGTGGCCAGCAGCAAGTCTGGCTCCTGGAGGGCACGGGGCTCCACTCACTACCCCCGCCCCGAGCACTGGCTCCACCGTCCCATTGGCCAGTTTCTGGCCAATGGGAGCAGGGGAGGGGGCGGTGCCTGCAGGTGAGAGCCACATGGAGCCGCTTACGTGCCTCTGCCTAGGAGCTGGACCTGCTGCTGGCTGCTTCCAGGGCACAGCGCGGTCTGCAGTGTCAGGACAGGCAGGAAGCCTGCCTCTGCACCCCTGCTGCACCGCTGACCAGGAGCTGCCTGAGTCAACCCTGTGCCCCAATCCCCTGCCCCAGCCCCCCCCAAACCCGGGGCTCCTTCCCGCACCCCAAACCCCGCATCCCTGGCCCCACCCCAGAGCCTGCACCCCCAGCCCAGAGCCCTGACCCCCTCCTGCACCCCAGCCCAGAGCCCCCTCCCACACCCTGAACCCCTCATTCCCGGCCCTACCCCACAGACCTCACTCCAGCACCCGAACCCTCTGCCCCAGCCCTGACCCCTCCCACACCCCCAAATCCCTCATCCCCAGCTCCGTTGGGTCGCAGGCATCAACAATTTTCTTCAACTGGGTCACCAGAAAAAAAGTTTGAAAACCACTGTGCTAACCCATTACAAAGACAAACAACACAACCAGCCATTTCATGTAGCCTGTGTCCCTATGACTGGGTTTCCTCCCTTAGGGTGGACTTCATCCTGGTGCAGTAGGCATAAGCCCTATTTAACGTGTATTTTGAAGGTTCAGGTGGTGCATGGCCCTTTTGCTGGTCTTAGTTGGTCTCACGGCCAACTCAGATTTCTCAGAGAACTCAGTTTCTCTGCTCCCATTGTTGTACCAATAAATTAAAAACCAGCAGGATCTTATTAAAGGGAAAAAGGCAAAATACCACATTTATTGTGAATACAGAAAGAATCATAGTCTACAGCTGTAACATTCCATTCAATCTCATCTTTATTCACTCATTCATTCATACACACACACACAGGTTCTGCAAGGTTGTTATCATAGTAAGCAGTTAGTTATAGCTGTAACATTCCATTCAATCTCATCTTTATTCACTCATTCATTCATACAAACACACACACACACACACACAGGTTCTGCAAGGTTGTTATCATAGTAAGCAGTTAGTTATAGCTATAACATTCCATTCAATCTCATATTTATTCACACATTCACACACACACACACACACACACACACAGAGGTTCTGCAAGGTTGTCATCATAGTTACCAGCCTTAGAGTTGCTCATGCCAAGCCATTGGCCAGGTGGCCTGGACATGAGGAGGGAGCAGGGCCTTGTCAGATGCTCATCTGATGCTCCTGGAAGTTGGTTTGCAGAATCAGACCCCAAAGTT
Organism: Natator depressus; assembly: GCF_965152275.1. NCBI lineage: Eukaryota > Metazoa > Chordata > Testudines > Cheloniidae > Natator > Natator depressus. Next base: position 7,032,656 of record NC_134249.1, read on the forward strand.
CTCACTTTTTAAGAGTCTATTTTTATAGGAATTTCTTCCTATGCCAGTCTATGGGAATTGCTTCATCATGCTGTTGCTGAATCAATCAGCAGATAGCACATTCCTGACGGCTCCAAGAAGTTATCTTGTTCTTTGGTTCTCCCATTCTTGAGGCTGTTGGGTGGATTCCAGTCTGCCCTCCGGGGGTCCTCTGGTTATTTCCACTTGACGCCTTCTTCAGCCGATGGACACTGGATTCTTAGGCTGGCACCTCCCTGATCATTCAGTTGTTATCCACACCAAGCATCCGTCCACATACATCCTCTATCTCTATTTTAATCACAATTGTTAATACAACAAAAGGGCGGGGAGTCTCTGGGTGCTGTTTCTGTTGTTAGAGTATTGCTTTGAGTCTCTGTGAATTGCTTTGAGAACAGATTCTGTCTTAGAATGTACTAACACAATTAGCAGCTTGCAAGTTTCACACATAGAGGGAGAGAAACAGTACCAAAACCCAAGAGACCTCTTAATTAGTAATACCCTGGAATTTAAACTATGGGGAATCAAACTCATTTGTGATTTTAATACAGAACTTCTTTAATATGATCCAACACCATGTCCTGACTCTTGTTTTCTTTGCCTCAAGGGCTGTGTCTTTGTGCATGTGTGTGTGTGTGTTTGTTTTCCTTAGAACTTTGCCCCCTCCCCATCCCTTTCTCGTTCTCTCTGCTGCTGCGTTTCTTACATCTTCAAAGCAAGATTTCCAATCTGTTTCTATTGTTTCTAGCAATCCCATTTTGCAGAGGTGTATATACATCACTGAGATGTTATACCTGAATTGTTAAGGGTGAAACGAACAGTATAGAGATTCTCACCTATTGTTCCAGGAAAACCAGGGTCTCCTTTATCTCCTGTTGAAAAGACACGACATCTGTTTCTCCCACTATCCATACATGATCATACCCTCCTCTGTCAATTCACATTACTCCAGTCAACATTTTCTAGTCTGGCAAAAATGGGACCTGTAATTCACTTCTGGTGCAGCCCTACTGGTGGAAGCTAGCACAGGTGTTTTTGGAGCACTGTGTCACTTCGCCTTCAGCATTAGACAATACAGTGGTAAAAATGCCCCGAGCCTGATCTACCCGAAAGCTACTGTAACCCACATACCTCCTGGGTGTGCTGGTGTGTCCCATCTAGTGGCACCGAGATCACTTAGAGAGATAAAATGCGTCTGCTCTTCAGCCTGAGCTAACAGCCAGGTGGCTTTTAGTTCATGTGGTAGAGACTCATGCACTAAGCTCCAGAGGTCCCTGGTTTGGTCCTACCTGCCGCCAACCAGGGTCTGTTGGAGTTATACCTGTGGAGCAAAAGGCTCCATTTTCACTAGAGTAGGTCAGACTCTATTCCCTTCTCTGTAGCTTTTACTTTAAAGATCCAGCATCTGTCCTCAAATGGCCAACCCCATCCCACAGTGGGGATTTTTTAATCACTCCCATTGACTGAATTTTCCGATCACAGCACAGAATTCTTCTATCTGCTTCCCAGAGACAGGAAGAAACGTCAGCCGTCGTCTCAGGATGGACTGCTGACCCATTCTTACCTTTCCACAGTTTTGCAGGGAGCTGTAACCATAATCAGTAGCTAGTACCAGATTCAAGACAGAGAATTATCCAAAGAATCCTACCGCTAGGTCCTGGGAAGCCTGGATCTCTGGTTGCTCCTATGGAAATATAAGGAGAAGGCGCTCACCATAATTGATTCATGTTACGTAATTATTTAGATTTCTCAAGCCACTTCTCCAGGCTCTAGGTGTTCCACATTATTTAAAAAACACACAGCGGGCCAGATTCTCTGCTGGTGTAATTTGGTGTATTGATAGAAGTCAATGGAGCTGTGCCAGTTTTCCCCAGCAGAGAATATGGCTCATTGACTTCAATTCGATATCTAAAAACCTCAAGCAATTCATTTACTCAATGGCCTGTCTCCTAATAATAGCAGAAAGCAGCAGAGCTAGTGGAGAGAAAATTGCTTCTCCATCTGTGGTGTCACTGGGGCGTGTTGCTCCTTTGTAGATTTTTGGTGTGCTTGTTCTTTGTTTTTATTCGAGTGCCTGGAGGCCTCTGGGCAACAGCTGCTGAAGAGGGTGAATAATTATTATTTCAACTTTTACTAATAGAGGACTAAATTTTTCAGGCCTCAAACATTTTCAGCACAGAAATGGATGCAAAGGCCGCGTGATTCTGAGCCAGTATCCTTGCGAGCCCCTCCATAGGTGCCGAATCTGCTGATGGAGACTATTTGTGCCAGGAGCATCACACGTCTCTCACAGGCTAGCTGGTCCCTGCGGATAGACTAGGCCCAGCGTTCCTGGACCAGAGTGGGTGGGTCCAATCCAGCCAATGAAAGGGGGCGGGGCTACACCTGGGCCTATAAAGGGCCGGTAGTGGGCAGGTGAATGTGGGATGGATTGAGACAGGCTGTTCCTGGGAGGGTCCCCTGGAGCAAGGGCCAGGAGCTCATGGAGACCACTCTGAGGCTGCTGCCCCAGAGAGGGAGCAGAACTGGGAGGTGGCCAGAGGCCCCTATGAGGGGTGGAGCTGAAACCTGAAGGCAACGACTGAGTTAAGACTGGTTTTCTCTTTGTGGGCTTGCTTCTGTTAAGAAAATAAGCCTCCCTGAAAGAGACTGGGCATGGCAGCACGTACGCTGGAGCTGGGGAGCAGCTGTGCTTGCTGACAGCATCCCAGTGGGGGTGAGTGCCTACAGAATTAGGGTGATACCTCCTGGACCCCAGGATATGCCCCTCGACAGCTTTCTGGGAGTGCACCACAGTTTCATTCCATGAGCCCCACTCCTAGCCCTGGCTTCTTGGGTGGGAGTCTAGGCACAGCCTGATGCTGGCCCACAGTCTTAGATAAAGGAAATCCATTTTTTCCTGAATTTATTCATTCAGGAAGGATTGGGGTGGGGGTGAGGGGATTAAGTAGGCTGGGAGGGTCACGGCTTGTGGACACACTAGGCATGTGCGTCCACACAAGCTGTATTTGTCAGTCTGGGAGCTAGATGGACTGAGAGAAACCAGTGTGTGTCCAGCAGCTGGAATAAAGAATCCTCTTTGTAGTCGTTATGGCCTGTCTTCTCTCTACCCACAGCGACCCCCCCGCCCCGAGGGCCATGGGAGATGATTGTTGCAAATGCTGTCTGAACTCCAGATTCTAAGGCATTCACCAACCCAAACTGGCAAGTCTGTGCTTTACCTTCGGCACCTGGTGGTCCTGCCTTTCTGGTAATGCCCTGCATGCCTATTTTGCCCCCAAAATTAGCAAAATGGAGGTTGTGTGTAAGAAATCAGTAGGGCTGCTTTCCAGCAAAACCATGAGCTGCCCTGCCAGAGAGGGTGGAACAGCTGCCACCGAGGGTACAGAGCTGGTGTGGAAGCCCTGACCTCCCACTTATCTCCTGGGATCCACTGGCTCCTAGAGGATCTGTGAGGCTCAATGATTGGAGAGAAATCTGCATGATTAAAACCCTCTGGAGTTTTTGTCCCCTTTAGCCCCCTCCCATGGGTCCTCTCACAGGAGGAGGTGAGTGGGGCTATATACGGGCTTTAAAATTTGGCCCAATGTTTATTTGTACTTGGAGAGAGGTATTCTAGGTATTGGAGGTCTATAGCAGAATACAACAATAGGTCCAACGCTATACACACACACACACGCACCACAGTTCATTCTCATTCTCACGCCGCTGTTGCCCCACAGCGGTAGAGTCAATTCCTTTCTGACCAGGAGCTTTCAACAATCGGAAAGCTCGTAATCTCTTGAAAGAACTCCAAGGGCTGGAATCCTTTAGTCTTGTAAGTGAGTTCACTCCACCAGGAGGTCATTGAAAACAGATACTGTGGTGGCAAAAAGAAATGGACATTTTTGTGACTACTAAGAACAGTTGTAGCTAGGCAGGTTATCACATCTTAAGCTTCAGGGCATCTTCTGATCCCCTGGAGGCAGGAAGGAGTCACCACCACCACCATGGATAGCATGGCATCATTATCTAGGTGTATTATATTTTCTTTTCCCTGTACGTTCCTCTGAAGCATTATTTTGGCATTGTTTATATTCTACCTACACCATAAATGATTTTTTTTAAAAGAAAAAAAAAACCGTCAGACCCTGTGATTTATTGACTGATGGTGAGAAAATGCCATTGACATATGCCTGGTAAATATGGATTCTGTCAGCGTTCCCAAATGCCACCTTAATTCCAACCCGCTGACAACTTTTCCCTGCGGACCTCTTGTTAAGTTCAGAGATGGGCCTGACCTGAAAAACAGAGATCTGGTGAAGGACCCTCACATACTTGTTTTGGATCAGGCCAAGGGCCTGTCCCACCCTTCAGGACCTGCCCATCCTGCTGACTGAAGCAAGAAGAGTTTTCACTTGGCAGGTATTTAAACCGGAGCAGGAAGTGGTCTGGAGGGTGTCAGAGGAAAGGTAGAAGGACTTTCTCCTCTAGTTCTATCATGAGAAGCTGGAACTTTAAAGGGACAGAGTTAGTAGCTGAAGCCAGAGCTTTAGTGAGACAATGTTATAATTTAACATAGGGTCATCTTTTTGCTTAATTTTCTGAGTTTGATGCTGCAGCCCTGGGCCAGCCTTGCATTGCGCAGGGTTTGTTTTGCTTCTGCTTCAGGATGTCCTACGTCTCCACCAATGTTCCCTCTAATTTTTGACAGGCCCTGTGTACAAAAAATTTCTTCTGTGCAAAGTTTTGAAGCAGAGTTCAAAATTGTGCACCATGAGGCAAATATGCTCAAGCAAGTAAAATGCTTATACATTGAAAGTTTTAATTTGCAATTTGTGATAGTTTTACACCATGTTATTTTATAAATTAATAAATTTGTGATAATAGTTTTACACCATGTCATTTTTAAATACTTAGAAAAAGGAAATTTAACCATTCTTCATGAAGCAGAAGTTAGTTTTAAGCATTATGCTTTATGATCTTTTTTTATAGACAATCACGAGCATATATCAAGCACATATTAATCATGATCATTATCAGTCCATAGGCTTCTGCCTGTTGGTGTCCACTTTCACCTTTCATTCTGTACACATGTCTGAAAAGATTTTGATAAACATATAATAAAGACAATTTAATAAGTATGCCATTATGTCAATTTACATGGGTTTTCAAATAGAGACATCATAAGTAAAAAAAGGAAAACAGGAGTTGTGTTTTAAATTTAAAATTTTCCTAAAAAATATCAATAAATGATCATCAGCCAAGAATAAGATATGTAATTACAAATGCATTTTAATTTCCTTATTGGTCAAAATGTCAAAGACTGCTAAACTAACCTTACTGTTTTTCCCTGCGATCTTTTTCATTTGCCCATTGAGTATAAACTCTGTCCAGATCTATCAGTCTGCCATCCAGCTGGTAACTCTCAATACACATCAGCATGTCCAAATGATCTATTTGTAAATGATTCCGTAGTTTGTTTTTTAGAGTGTTCATTAAGCTAAAGCCATGCTCACAGTCTGCACTTGATGCTAGGAATGTTCCTCCAATATCCATCAACTTTGCAAGATCCTGAAACCGTTCGTTCTGGTGAGCAAATGTCACCATATCCGGGAAACTTAAAACCAGTTGGCTTTTGATTCTTTCAGCTACTGCAAACTTGAAGTCATTGTACTGACTGACTATAACAATCTCTTCAGCAAGAAAGTCTTTGTATTTTGAACATAGGGATCTGACCTGATATATTCCAAAATTGAAGTCACACTTAACTATTGCTGCACTATCAAAAGCGGACCACTCCTGGACTTCATCCTCTGGAAACCTGTCTGCCAAATGTGCACACAAGATGTTTATGAAAGTTATTATGGAACTGGTATCAATTTCATTATTTTCTCGAGAGCTCATATCTAAGAGAGCCTTAACTTTGTCACTCCATAAGACTGAATCTCCAAGGTACTGTCTTCTGATCTTGTTCAGTTTACCTCGGGCAAAGTGAAATGCTTCAAGAGGTGTAAGGTGTAAGGCCCCGTTTCTGGAGCAGCGTGGATAGTGAAGTCAGCTCCGACAAAACATCATTCAAAACTTCTAATGTTATTCGGTATTCCATGGTATTCAGCTTTTTGTGGCAGTATTTAGAAACTGGATCAGTATCTTTGTCTTGCTCAAAATATTCCAGAAGAGGATTATAGTTGCGAATAATTGCTCAAAGTGCAAAGTGCCTAGATAACCAGCGCACTTCATTGAGTGGCCTGAAAGCCACTGACACACATTCAGAAGCATCCACTATTTCCTGAAATTTGCATTTTGGATGCATCCTGGATGACTGACAGAACACCGTGTAGACAGTTCTCATTAAGGTTGCGATGTCTCTTGTCCACTTGACCTCTTTCCATGCATCGGAAATCCCCAAGTCTTCCCGGTGTGCAACTCAATGTTGCTAGACTAAGTGTGGAATATCACGTTTCAGCTGAGCCGCCACGCCATTGAGTTTGCTCAACATCACGGAGGCACCATCAGATGTGAACATCACCATTTTCATTACATCAAGTTGGTGTTTTTTATAAAACTCTTTGATTGCAGACACTATTGAAACAGCATCACATTCTTGCAATCGTAACAGTTCACCAAACGAAGTTTTTATAGTCTGCAGAATTTATGGATCTATATTTAAAGTAGAGTATCAAGTATCTGTTAATGGATATATCAGTGCTTTCGTCAACAGCTAGAGTATGAAACCTTGCCGATGCTATTTCATGCATGAGGTCATTTTGGACAACGCAGTTGATAATTTCAAGAAATTCAAAAGCATAATTTTTACTTCTCCGGCTCGCTGGTATGCACACATACTTTTCCATACGGTCATTAATATCCTGAACAGAAAGCATTGAGCTGTTCATTTTAATAGCCAACAACGCACCGTCAATAAGTACCTTGATTTCTTGTGTTCAAGATTAATTTGCCTCCTCTGCGTTTCAGCTGGACTTTCAAGAATCATGCTAAGCAATCCACTCTGTAAGGAAGGGTTTTTGTTACACCATCTATATGAGACTTACTTGACAGGTGACGCTTTAAGAAATCCAACTTCCATACATCGTTCCACATTCTTCCTGTTGAAAATTCTCCCGAAGCGCTGGCATCTCGACAATATACACAAACCACTCTGTTGTCCTCATCATATGTGAATATTTCATGAAGTTTAACAAGCATTACACTATGTGACCTCGGAGTAACTGTCTGTATAGTCTCATCCAGCCCTCCAGAGTTAAACGAAGTCGCTGTTCTTTTACCCTTTAGGCGTCTAGACAGTGACATTTTGGGATTGATTTTTTTACCAGATTGGTTTATTTAAAATGAATGCTTTTATTATATGGCTACTATTTCAATGCGCTTAACAGCGTGACTCGACAAAAGGGCAAACGGGAGATCATTCAGATCAGGATACCGGCAGTTTGTGCATAGCTCCGATCACGTCCATGCATCTGCGGCAAAACAATGTGGGAAAATGGTAAAACATCACAAGTAAATGTGCGAAGTCCAACGCCTTTGAAAGATTTCAGTCACGAAAACAACAGTTACCTTTCTTCATTTCTGGGAAATCTTTGCAGTTCCTTAGCAACTACGGCCAGGCTTTTTGACTTACTCGCACATACTTGAGTTTGTACACAGCCACATGAACAGTCTACAAGGAGATGTGTGGGTCCCGACCATCCCAACGTGATCAACGTTCCACGTTTGAAATGCTGGTGGGGAAGGGTACGATTCATTGCCCTCCTTTCCCTTTCCGCCCCGGCCAGCTAGTAGAATCTGGCTGTGTTGATAGATGGCAGGCGAACAATGTCAAAAGTCGCCCGTAAATGATATTTTGGCCTGGCTCCGATGTAGTATTTCATTTTTTGTGCGTGTGGTGTTTCACCGTGTGTGTGGAGTTTAGGATCTGTGTGTGCACGCACATGCGCACAGCTTAGATGGATCAGTAGTCTCCACTGGATGTGCATGTTTGTCCTCTGCAATGAACACATCTAGCACCTACCTGGGTCGCCCTCCACCATGTTCCCTAGAATCAGTTTGTATTGCTCAGTTTCTCCTCAAATGTTGAATGACTCGTACTTGACAAAATAGGTCTTGTTTTCAACATCTTGTCCGAGGTCAAGCAGCAGGTTGTTCTTTCCTGGTGAACACAGGAGCAATGTGAAATATTCACTACGTGCCATTAACACTTTGCATGATGCTGGGTTTATTTGTGGCGACACTTGCCCACCTGGGCACCAGCCTGTCACCTGTGTGCTCATTCTGCCTTTACTAGTCCAGGTTCAGTCCCCCAATCTCACATTCCCCTTCAGTGAAAAATCTTTGTTCCCCCACTAAAGAGATCTGAATCTGTAGCATCCATCCTGCTTTGGCCTCCTCCAGCACCATTCTTTGGTAAACCAGCAAGAGGCAAAGGCAGCTCTTGGCCTAGCTCTCCTGGGACTTCCCGTCACAGTGATTTGGTTGGAGTTCTGGATCTGAAGTCTAAGGGAGGCAGGAGGGAGCCATCGGGAACAAGGGGAAGGGCAGGGGGAAGGAACGGAACCAGAGACAGAGCTGAGCTGTCCGGGAACGCTGGGTGCCCAAGTGTGTTTGGAATCTCACAGCTGGGTTAGGGATTTCGCTGCCAGCTGACTCTCTTGCCCATTGAGGGTCTGATGAGCTTTTCTGTCATTCCCAGAACTAGAACCCATAGAGAGGTATCATAAATAAATATAAAGGGAAGGGTAACCACCTTTCTGTATACAGTGCTATAAAATCCCTCCTGGCCAGAGGCAACATCCTGTTACCTGTAAAGGGTTAAGAAGCTCAACTAACCTGGCTGGCACCTGACACAAAGGACCAATAAGGGAACAAGATACTTTCAAATCTTGTGGTGGGGGGGGGGAAAGGCTTTTTGTTGTGCTCTTTGTTTACGTGGTTGTTCTCTCTTGGGACTGAGAGAGGCCAGACAGAAATCCCTCTTCTCCAACCCATCCTAATCCAAGTCTCCAATATTGCAACCAGAAGAGGTAAGCCAGGCAAGGCGGATTAGTTTATCTTTTGTTTTATGTGAATTTTCCCTGGGTTAAGAGGGAGGTTTATTCCTGTTTTCTGTAACTTTAAGGTTTTGCCCAGAGGGGGATGCTCTGTGTTTTGAATCTGAATACCCTGTAAAGTATTTTCCATCCTGATTTTACAGAGATGATTTTTACCTTTCTTTTAAGAACCTGACTGAGTTTTCCATTGTTCCAAGATCCAGGGTTTTGGGTCTTTGATGGTTTTGTAACCAATTGGTTAGGATATTATTCTCAAGCCTCCCCAGGAAAGGGGGTGTAGGGCTTGGGGGGAATATTTTGGGGGAAGACATCTCCAAGTGGGCTCTTTCCCTGTTCTTTGTTTAAAACGCTTGGTGATGGCAGCATACGGTTCAAGGACAAGGCAAAGTTTGTACCTTGGGGAAGTTTTTAACCTAAGCTGGTAAGAATAAGCTTAGGGGGTCTTTCATGTGGGTCCCCACATCTGTACCCTAGAGTTCAGAGTGGGGAAGGAACCCTGACAAGAGGGATAATGATTTCAGGGAGTGATTGGCATTTTGGAGGGGTTATTTCCATGAATGATGTGACATTGCCCAGCTCAGGAATACCCAGGGACAGTTTTGGGGGAAATCCAAATGCTGGATATTTGCTCTTCAGGCACGTTAAGCCCATCTTTACATTGAACCCATCTTGATTTGAGCCAGGAGAGAGACAGATTTATCTGTCACCAAGGGCAGGGAGACAGCTTCGCAGAGACTGGAACCAAAACTTCATCAGAGTGGTTTCCTTACCATGGGCTGTTCACACATGAATATTGTTCCCTAGCCAGAATCCAGAGAGCCAGCTGCCAAAACTTTTCTAGGAATTCCAGTCATGCAAAAAACCCACCCACGCATCCTCCTGTCTCTGGAATTGGAAACCTGCGGTCACATTTTTGTGTTAGCTTTGTAGCAAAGCAGTTAACTGAATATTATGGGTTGGAGAGCCATGCTCCACTCCTCCCCCACTGCCCCTTTAGTTAGTGGGAGTTTCCCTGTATTGTTACTTAGCTGAACAAAGCAGCACATTCCCAGCCTGCAGGGCTGTAAGTAGAGTGTTGTGGTGGTCTTGTGCATTGAGTGGTCCCTTTCCACAAAGTTTTAAATGGAAAAACTCCTCCCAGGGCAAGTTTTCAATGTGGGACCCCTGAGGAGGGGAGAAGAAAATCCCTGAGGTTTTTATCCCCGCACTTTCAAGAGCGGGAGAGAAATCAGGCAACATCCACAAGCCACCATCAAGGGAGACATATGTCAGCCATGCCTTGGCCTCCTGGGAAGGGCAAGCTTGGGGAAGAACCTACAACATGTCACTAGCAGCAGGCCGGCCTGCAGAATGATGCCCACCCACGTTCCTAGTGTCCGCAGCAGTGAACTCCATCTGAGTTCCATCTAAACTAAGAGCCTCTTCTAGAAACTGGCTGGAAAAGTAGCATTGTGGCGTTCCCACAGCCATTGTCTCTGGGACTCCAGATTACAGCAGGGCAGGAAACGATTTTCCAGTCCCATGAATATTTGAGAGTTTTGGACATTTTTTCCCTTTTTGCATTAGGATGAAGCTGAAGCCGCGAATGCTTTCAGTTTTGACAAAGAGGTTTTCGTTAGAAAATGCCAATTTGTCGAAAAATTCCCAGCCAGCTCTGCTTCAGCTCAGCGCTGCTCAGTCTGCAAGTAAAATCCGGGACTGCCAGCCCAGCACCCTTGGGCTGGGATGTGAGGGGTTCTTTGCTGCTCACCCATCATCTGCAATAATAAAGATTTTGCAGCAGGCTCAATTCTCTCTTCATTTGGAGAGGAGTAACTGAGGGCAGAATGTGGCACTGGACCTTGCTTAGAAGTTTTGCTGATGATGCATGAGAGAAGAGCAGTTTGCGTTTCTCTCTCCTATAGGCGCCTTGGCTCTGAACTGCTAACAGTGCTCACAATTGGTAGTAATTATTCTGGGCAATAAATCCAGCAGATCTGACTGCGAATGCACAAAGGGAGGACGTGTGCTTGAAAAGAAGAGCCGGTTTTTAGTGTTACTCTTCAGAGCGTAACCTACCTAAGAACTAGCTTCAAGCTATGGATTTGCTTGTATTTTACTTTCCTGCTGGAGCTGTAAGTTCTGTACGTAACCCCACTGGCCAGGGGCCTGCCCCGCTTCTGGAACAGGAGTGTGTGCTGACTAAAGATGGTGCATGATGGTTGTTCATACCTATAGGTCTTCCCCCATCATCTGTCTGCATGTCACCAAATACAGCCACAGTAGCACAGTCCTGGGGTAGACCGTGTACCGGCCACTCAGGCCGTTCCTTCTGGCTAAACACTACTGGCAGCTTCTAGCTCCTGGGTAGAACAAACCCACAGATGATACTGTAGCTGAATGGCTTTGAATCCATGATAAAATGTGTAGAATTTATTATTTTGACACTTGTGCCCTTGTTGCAGAAGGAGAAGAAGAGATGAGCTGGATGAGGGGAGATGTATATCATGGCTGAGATTTCCAAACGAGATTATGAGCATTCGATAAGACACATAGGCCCAGACCTTTAAAGGTAGTTAGGTGCCTAAATACCCTTGAGTATCCCAACCGACATCCATAGCATTTTAACTAAGTGTATGGCTCTAACAAAATGGTACCATCCATACTGAAGTGAATTGTTCTCTATCGGACTGAAAATGTACTGGACTCCTGTTGCTTCTGCCCATGAGCCTGCTCTCTAGCGGGAACTTGCAGTCTGCTGCTCTCCTTCGGAGTAGCTCTGAAAGTCACGTGTAAGACGGTTCTGCCAATGAGTCAGAAACCCAGTTAGCTACACTAGGTCTGTGCTTATAAAGGTTCAGGTGAACCACACACACTTACGGCATGCACGCGTGCTGGGAATGACTGGCTGAATTCAGTAACCGCTGGGCAATTAAAGTAAACACTTCCCTTCCTTCCAACTCCGACTCCTCCGTGCATAAAAAGAAGTACAAGCGAGCTGGATTGGAGCCATGAAAGGCTCCCATGCAAATTATTGCTGCAAAAGGCAAGAGTAATATGAGTGAGCCATGGGCTGGAGGTGAGTGTGTGTATACTAAACTGGGCAGACCATACCCTATGACCCCAAGCCCTGTCCCAGAAGGCCCTTCCTGTAGGGTTGCCAACTTTCTATTGGCACAAAACCAAACAGCCTAGCCCTGTGCTGATGCCCCCCCCACTACATTGCCCTTCCCTTGGTGGCTCACTCTCCCCCACCCTCGCTCACTTTCACTGGGCTGGGGTTTGGGGTGCGGGAGAGGGTGAGGGCTCCAGGGTGGGGTCAGAAATGAGGGGATCTGGGCTGGGGCAGGGAGTTGGGGTGTGGGAGGGGGTGAGGGCTCTGGCGACGAGGGGTTTGGGGTACAAGAGGGGGCTCAAGGCTGGGGAGTGGGGCTGAGGGATTTGGGGTGCGGGAGGGGGCTGCGCGTTGAGGCAGGGGTTTGGCGTGCAGGAAGGGGTGAGGAATCTGGGGTGGGGCCGGGGATGAGGGGTTTGGGGTGCAGGAGCGGGCTCTGGGTTTGGGTGGGGCTCAGGGTTGGGGCACGGGCTTACCTTGGACGGCTCCTGGTCAGCAGTGTCATGGGGCTAAGGCAGGCTAGTTTCTACCTGTCATGGGGCACTGTGCTGTGCCCCAGAAGCAGCCAGCAGGTCCGGCTCCTAGGCGGCGAGGCTGGGGGGCAGGAGGTGCAGCGTGATGCCCCAGGACAGGTAGGGACTAGTCTGCTTGAGCTCCGCAGCACCGCCGACCGGACTTTCAACAGCCCAGTCAGCGGTGCTGACCGGAGCCGCCAGGCTCCCTAACTTCCTGCCCCACTGAACACAAGCCAAATGAGAACTTACCTGTGCATTTTCTGTAGTGTATGTTGTATCAAAGTAGGTAACAAAGTCCTAGCAGTGTGAGAACTCAATACCACAATCAGATACTGAGGGTCAAATGCTGCTCCTAGTTACACTGCTACAAATGTGGGCTAATTCCACTGGCTTCAGCAGAGTAATTCCAGCTTTACACTAATGTAGATGCCAGCAGATATTGCTTCTGTACCTTCTCTGAGCAACAGGGAGAGACCGCGTGTGATGGAGTGAATTTAATTTGGACAAATTAGAGGGACTCTATGGTCCATATTTGTGTCTTGAAGGAACTGGGCTGAGTTTGCCTGAAGAATTGTTACTTTGCATTTCTTTCATTGTGATTGGGGCTGATACATTCACACTACTTAAGTAATTTTGTTAAACAAAAGAAACTAGATTAAACAAGACAAGACACTTCCCCTTTGCCAGTGGCCTGGGGCCCATCTGCTCTGTGCATGTACCAGCTGCAGCTGATGGGGGTGCAGATGCTCCCTATCTAGCTGAGCTATCATTGGGGATTAGCGGGCTCAGAAGGAGCAGATGTAACAAGGAGACCTGGGGGAAGCTGGGCAAACCTGCAAAGCCAGAGAGGCCTAGGTAGGCGAGAGGATGAAAAGGCATCCAGTCTACAAGAGATGGTGAGCAATTTTTCTGGTTCAGGAAGACTAACCTGACCAGATTCAGAGGCTTTGATTGGGAGCCCTGAACTAGGATCTTCATGAACAGTTTGTAGTAATTGCTCCTTCCCTGAAATCTTATTAAAGGAAGAAATCTTATTAAATCTTATTACTTTGATTGGGTTTTTTTGGCTTCTACTGGCTTGGATCCTTTATAGAGAATATTTTAATGCCCCAATCGGGGCAAAGTAAGGCAGGGCTCACATGCAGAGCCAGAGCTGGCGTGCAGGGATGGCTCATACCCTTTTAAAACGTGCTAGAAGAGAGATATTTAGGCCACCCCACAACTTGCATGTATAAAGCCAAGCACCCTAAAGTGTATTTGGACCGCAAAAGAGAAATGGAGAGGATTTTGCAAGTGCTCAATTCACACAATGCCCTTTCATTGCAGCAGGAGTTGTAGGTGCTCAGGACCTCTGAGAATCAGGTTGCTTAGCCTTAACATTAAATTAAAAAAAAGTCAAGTAAAGATCAGTTACAGATAGAAAAATAATCAAGTCAGGAAAAAACTTCCCCTAGGATTCCTAGCCCCCCACATGGGAACTGTAGACTAGAGGGTTAAATTGATTTTAAATGGGTTAGAAATAGAGTTCTCTGTTTACTTTTTACACTATAATTAGGCTTGGCAGAATTCAATTTTTATTTTCTTATAATTTTGACATGTATTTATTTGGTGTTTGTTTTAAGCATTTTATTTTCAATTGTGGGAGATTTTGGGGAGGGTTAGACAATTAATTATTTAATGACAATGGATATTGAGAGTCAAAAAGTTAAAGCTTTATAAAGGCTAAAACACAAACTGTCACAATATATACAGTAAATATCCTTAAAGCAAACTGGTAAGTTCTCAAGCAACACTTTTCATACTTTGCCTATCTGTACATTTTGATGATTAGTGATCAGTTTGTGTGTACAGTGAAATTGATATTTGTTGACATTTACTGATAAAAATCTAATCCTGTTCAAACCCTAATGATAACTATTAGGCCAGATTCATTCCTAAACAAGGAAATGTCTGTTGTCAAAATGTTATGTCTGCTATTATTCCAGATGCTGCAACATTTGTTACTCCATACCAGTCCCGTACTGAATTCATAGTGGCATAGGTACACGTCACAGTCATCTGCTGGAGGCACCAGACACAGAACACAAGACAGATGTCTGCACAAGTACTTGAGATAAGGGAAAATAGGCTTATTGGTTAGCAGTGGAAAAGCTTTTGTCTTCTGTCGGCCTTGAGCCACGAGAGGGCAGAGGTACACATGCACATTAGCCAGATTCTTGCAGCACAGTTAGATAATTTCAGTTTTAAGAGACAGAATTAATTACAGAAATAGAGCACTCAATATTGCAGGCAAATTTGGCGCAGGTTTATTGTGCATACTAAGTAGTAATGATTCAAAAAGGAAACAAATTCCAGCTTATGCGAAATGGGCTGGTGGGTCTCAGTGCAGTTCCTAGTGGACAGGTACATTGCAAAACAACCATCATAACTAGCACTCTTACGGCCAGTCTCAGAAGCCAGGGAAAGGACTGAATAGGTTATGGAGACTGGTGCATGTAGCTTTGTAACTGATGCATCCGATGAAGTGAGCTGTAGCTCACAAAAGCTTGTGCTCTAATAAATTTGTTAGTCTCTAAGGTGCCACAAGTCCTCCTGTTCTTCTTTTTATGGATAGCCTCATAGCAAGAGTCCAAGGGTCAATTTACCTTGCAGTTATAGTTCAGGGGAGTGTCAGCCACTGGTGAGAGGATATTAGGAAACTAGCCCCCAGCTTCAGAGGCCACCTAACATCCCCAGCCTGTGAGCCACTCAAGCATTCTCCTCTGGGCTTTGCCAGCCCTTAATTTGCCTTCCAGATTAACAGTAGGTGAACCCTAGTCCCTGAGTCCCTTTGAAGAGTTCCTCTGTAGTGTCCAGCCCTTTGTGCTCTAAACACTGAAAGAAATACCAGCTCTCTGCTGTCTCCAAAGGAACAGTGTACACACCAACTTGTAAGCTTCAGCTCTGGACCAGCACTTTTCTTGATATCACAGCACTGAGATATAGTTATAGTGAAAACAAGAATATGTTTATTATCAAAGATTCAAGTGATAGTAAGAACATTGGAAATAAAAGATTACACAAAACCAAAATCATAACACACTTTCTAGAGAGTAAATGTAACTACTAGGATAGTTTACTGTCTACAGAAGTTTTATTTCACCCAAAGTATTTGCAGCATTTTCAGCGAATGTTGGCTGAGATCCTATTTTCATGAATGTAAATGAACTGTCCTCTACTTCCCAGATGCAAGATGAGGGGGTGTCTTCTCTTCCTCCTTTGTACACCCACAAAGTTCATTGACTTGTCCTCAGAGACAGGGTAACCACCCATGGCTTGTTTTTCCTGTGTGGTGCATTCCTGTTGACTTCACATCTCTTCATTAACATCTGACTTTGTATGTAAATAGGCAACCATTGTCTTAGTATACAATACTCAATTTATATCCCAACAGAGAGATACATTACTTACCTTCTGTCTGGAAGAAAATCTGTTCTCCACCTCTGCTAGTGACTAATGCCTTGATACAGACTTTAAAAACATATTTTCGGTATATATACCTAACTCCTTACATAGTATTTGCACATACCTTTCACATGATATTAATGACCAGTGTGATCCTGGCTTTCCTTGAAGACCTCACATGCCATTCTCTGGCATACCAGAATGAACATACTAGAATCAAGATATTTTTGTAATGCCCTTGCCAGTTGGCATTAGGGAGTTCTTGGGTCATACTACCTGTTGGGTTTTCCATACAAAATGGATCATTAAAGGCTCTCTTAGGCTTGTTACCCAAGCATGCTAACTGCCTGATGAACAGCAGTGTGAAGGTAATGCCAAATAAATTGGAAGGGATGGACTGTCAAGAGAAATTAGTGAAAGGGCAAATGGGGATAGTCTAGTCAAAGGTCACGATGGCCAAAGAGAAGATGCACTTAAAGAGGCTGAGGGGCTTTCTGGTTGAATCATTGTCTCCTCATTTATTGGACTGAGGCTGTGAGGGGCTAGAATCTGAGAATCTCAGGGTGCCAAGTATCAGCCGTGTTAGTCTGTATCCATAAAAAGAGCAAGGAGTCCGGTGGCACCTTAAAGACTAACAGATTTATTTGGGCATAAGCTTTCGTGGGTAAAAACACCTCATTTCTTCAGCTGCATGGAGTGGAAAATTACAGATACAGGCATAAATATATAAAAGTATATTTATGTATCTGTAATTTTCACTCCATGCATCTGAAGAAGTGAGAATCTCAGGGATTGCTGTTGGCTCTGACTGAGGGAGGGATTAACCATTTGTGTTACTCACTGTTGGAATTCATAATGTTGTCCCCTGGCCTGCTCATCCTAAAAGCAGGAAGTAAAAAACTTGTCCCCATGGGGCTGCCAGGACGGCTGTGTCTGGCTGCAATGTTCAAAGGAGCAACAGGGCTCCCTGTATTGGATCTTTTTTATTGTCACCACCCAGTCCCTAGGCAAATTACCGTACTGAACTCATCTGGGGAGCTGTTGAACTTCTGCACAATGACACGGAGAACAATTCTCCACTGCTGGAGGATTGGAAAGGTGGATAGTTAAGGAACTTTAACCATAGCGATGGGATATGTAACTGATTGGTGCAGAGAGATGGGAGGTGGGAAATAAATACATATCTCATGAACGTAACTTGGAGAATGACGCTTCCACTGCAAGTGTGAAGGCTGCAATCCAGGCCAACACACCAGGGACTGAAACAGGGACTTCCAGCACTAACAGCATGAGCTGCTATAGCTTGAACTAATGAGCCAAGGCTCCCCAGACTCCTGTCCTCTGTGGGTTGGGCACTGAGATGGACCTGTTTCACACACGCACCAGTAGGTTACACAAGTACACATTGTGAAGTGGTTTTCAGTGAATATTCACTCACAATCCCTTTCTGAATATTCCTGAGAGTAAACTCATTCAGTATGATATTCAGGGAAAGCTAAAGCAAGAGAAATGAATTCTCTTCTAAATGCAATAAATGTCTGTGAACATTTTTTTTCTCATTTTCTTAATTTCCTTATTTTTGAAGAGTTTCCGCTTTTTAGCAGAAGGTGGTGCTGAGCTCACTTTGCTTACCCAGGCACTGCAGGGAATGTGTCAATGATTCTCAAATGTGTCAGAGTTT
Organism: Natator depressus; assembly: GCF_965152275.1. Lineage (NCBI taxonomy): Eukaryota > Metazoa > Chordata > Testudines > Cheloniidae > Natator > Natator depressus. Next base: position 7,050,455 of record NC_134249.1, read on the forward strand.
AACAAAACAAAGAACAAAGCCCATAATACAGAGTGGACAAAAGATACAATCGCGGTTACTTTTCCATATCACCGCTTCCTCCTGTAAGTTGACGTCTACTCACAACCTTACATAATCTTCCATAAACAATGCCTGTCAGCATAATATTTGTAGTTCTTTTTCATTATTAAAGTAGGGCTGTCAAGCGATTAAAAAATTAATCGCGATTAATCGCAAGATTAAAAAAATTAACTGCGATTAATGGTGTGATTAATTGCACTGTTAATAATAGAATACCATTTATTTAAATATTTTTGGGTGTTTTCTACATTTTCAAATATATTGATTTAAATTACAAAACAAAACACAAAGAGTACAGTGCTCACTTTATTTTTGATTACAAATATTTGTGCTGTTAAAAAACAAAAAAAAGGATTTTTCAGTTCACCTCATACAAGTACGGTAGTGCAATCTCTTAATCATGAAAGTTGAACTTACAAATGTAGAATTATGTACAAAAAATAACTGCATTCAAAAATAAAACAATGTAAAACTTTAGAGCAGAGGTTCTCAAACTGTGGTCTGCGGACCACCAGTGGTCTGCAAGCTCCATTCAGGTGGTCTGCGGATAGTTCCCTCTAAGGTGCGCACTTGAGTGGCTGCACACGAGAGAATGAAGGGCCACCCACCTAATTAGTGGAGCCGTGCAGGTGTGGCTCCTCTAATTAGGTGCTTGGACCCTGGAGAAGACACACATGTAAAATGAGGTGGTGGCCTTGGGAATAGGGGGTAGGTGGGAAGGGGCAGTGGGGTGAGAAGAGGGGGTGGGGAGAATTTAGGATGTGCAGGGTTGTGGCTGCCAGAGAAAGAGGCGACTTTCCCCAGCTCCAGGGCTGTGGCTGCCAGGGAGAGATGGCCCTCCTTCCCAGCCTCTGCTCTGTGGCTGCTGTGGCCGGGGAGAAACCCCCTCCTTCCCAGCCCCAGCTCGTGGGCTGCCGCGGCAGGGGAGAGAGGGCACATTCATCGCATTAGAAAGGTAAGACGACTGATATTAAAATATGAGTTGTGTGCTTTTATTTGTAGAACAAAAAATGTTTATTATTATTAAGGGGTTTTTTTATATAGCGCTTTCATCCAAAGCACTTTACAATACTTAGTTAACAGAACAAACAACATTTGGAAAGATCATTAAGAGGTCCGCCGAGACCCTCACCAATTTTCAAGTGGTCCACGAAAAAAGAATTTGAGAACCACTCTTTAGAGCCTACAAGTCCACTCAGTTCTATTTCTTGTTCACCCAATCACTCAGGCAAACAAGTTTGTTTACATTCACAGGAGATAATGCTGCCCGCCCACTTCTAGTTTACTATGTCACCTGAAAGCGAGAACAGGAGTTTGCATGGCATTGTTGTAGCCGGCGTCACAAGATATTTACGTGCTAGATGCGCTAAAGATTCATATGTCCCTTCATGCTTCAACCATCATTCCAGATGACATGCATCCATGCTGATGAGGGGTTCTGCTCGATAACGATCCAAAGCAGAGTGGACCGATGCATGTTCATTTTCATTATCTGAGTCAGATGCCACCAGCAGAAGGTTGATTTTCTTTTTTGATGGTTCAGGTTCTGTAGTTTCCGCATCAGAATGTTGCTGTTTTAAGGCTTCTGAAAGCATGTTCCACACCTGGTCACTCTCATATTTTGGAAGGCACTTCAGATTCTTAAATCTTGGGTTGAGTGCTGTAGTTTTCTTTCGAAACTTCACATTGGTACCTTCTTTGTGTTTTGTCAAATCTGCAGTGAAAGTGTTCTTAAAATGAACAACATGTGCTGGGTCATCATCCGAGACTGCTGTAACATGAAATATATGGCAGAATGCGGGTAAAACAGAGCAGGGTACATACTATTCTTCCCCCAAGGAGCTCAGTCAAAATTTAATTAATACATTCTTTTTTTAATGAGTGTCATCAGCATGGAAGCATGTCCTCTGGAATGGTGGCTGAAGCATGAAGGGGCATATGAATGTTTAGCATATCTGGTATGTAAATACCTTGCAATGCCAGTTACAAAAGTGCCACGCAAACACCTGTTCTCACTTTCCGGTGACATTGTAAATAAGAAGTGGGCAGCATTATCTCCCGTACATGTAAATAAACTTGTTTGTCTGAGCGATTGGCTGAACAAGAAGTAGGACTGAGTGGACTTGTAGGCTCTGACGTTTTACATTGTTTTGTTTTTGAGTGCAGTTATGTAACAAAAAAAATCTACATTTATAGGTTGCACTTTCATGGTCAAGAGATTGCACTACAGTATTCGTATGAGGTGAATTGAAAAATACTATTTCTTTTGTTTATCCTTTTTACAGTGCAAATATTTGTAATAAAAATGATAATATAAAGTGAGCAGTGTACACTTCGTATTCTGTGTTGTAATTGAAATCAATATATTTGAAAATGTAGAAAAACATCCAAAAATATTTAATAAATTTCAATTGGTATTCTATTGTTTAACAGTGTGATTAAAACTGTGATGAATCGCGATTAATTTTTTAAATCATGATGAATGTTTTTGAGTTAATTGCGTGAGTTAACTGCGACTAATTGACAGCCCTATAGTATAGTCAATAAAGTGCAGCTACTTTCCTGAGAATTTCTTCTGCTCTTCGGATCTTGAGCACAGAGGGCAACCTTTGTGAGGCAGACAGTTGTGGCTAGTGGCTGGATCACAGAGCTACAAACCAGTGTCTACCCTTGACTCTTTTTGATTCAATATGTATAAATTTGGACAAATCATCTAAACTACATCACTACATCAATTTCTCTGTCTGTAAAACAGGGATAATGATACTCACCTGCCTTTGTCAAGCCCTTTGAGATCTTCTGATGAAAAGAACCCCGTATTTATTTTCATTTGTTTTATGTTACTAATATAATAATCCCTGCAAATGACTGTGAGGGCCATGGTGCATAAGCCAGTAAGAAAACTAGAGCAAGGCAAAAGATGTAATCATGCCACACAAAATGTACTTTACATGCCTCGTTAAACGTACTTTATTAATTTATTGTGACATATGCAGTTTTCTTTTAACCAGTGAGGATTATGCTTCATAGTATAGCATAGCACTACTGTAGAGATAAAGGGGTCTTAGTAATTTAAGACTTCACTCTAAAGCTCTGGGTGCCATCCTGGCCCCACTGAAATCAATGGCAAAACCTCCATTGACTTCATTGGTGCCCGGATTTCACTCCTGGTGTTCAGTCTTTGTTGGGAAGTGGGGCGAGCTTAATATCCTTTGTGTAAATGGTAAACGGTGTAAATATCCTTGGTGTAAATGCAAATTAGCATGGGACAAATATCTTGCTTTCTCCAGGCTCATGATCTTAAAAAAAGAAAAAAAAACTGGTTAAAAATTTTTGATCGTCTGCAATTAACTGCAGATGCATCATCATGCTATGAGCTCTGATGCAATGATGAATTTCATCACCAAGTGCCAAATCTTAAAACCTTCACTCAGCTCTTACTATGGCAAAACTGTCACTGAAGTCAGAGGGATTTTCCTTTAATTTAGCAGGAATGAAAAAAGGGACGTCAGGATGTGGCTCAATAATTGTGACAAATGCGCAGCAGCAGCTCACAGCTCAGCCGCTGCCCTGCCTTTTGGTCACGATCTCGCTTGTCTGTGCCGGCAGCGCTGGCTCTGCCTTGGTTCTAACAGAAGTAGAATGGAACGGGCTGGGCATTCACATTTGAACAGAGAGCTCCTGACAACATGGTTTTACAAAAGGTAGATCGTGCCAAACCAACCTGATCTCCTTCTTTGAGAAAGTAAAAGATTTTTTAGACAAAGGAAACGCAGTGGATCTAATTTACCTAGATTTCAGTAAGGCGTTTGATACCGTGCCACATAGGGAATTATTAATTAAATTGGAAAAGATGGGGATCAATATGAAAATTGAAAGGTGGATAAGGAATTGGTTAACAGGGAGACTACAGCGGGTCCTACTGAAAGGTGAACTGTCAGGCTGGAGGGAGGTTACCAGTGGAGTTCCTCAAGGATCAGTTTTGGGACCAATCTTATTTAATCTTTTTATTACTGACCTCGGCACAAAAAGTGGGAGTGTGCTAATAAAGTTTGCGGATGATACAAAGCTGGGAGGTATTGCCAATTTAGAGAAGGACCGGGAAATCATAAAGGAAGATTTGGATGACCTTGTAAAATGGAGTAATAGTAATAGGATGAAATTTAATAGTGAGAAGTGTAAAGTTATTCATTTAGGGATTAATAACAAGAATTTTAGTTATAAGCTGGGGACGCATCAATTAGAAGTAACGGAGGAGGAGAAGGACCTTGGCGTATTGGTTGATCACAGGATGACTATGAGTCGCCAATGTGATATGGCCGTGAAAAAAGCTAATGTGGTCTTGGGATGCACCAGGTGAGGTATTTCCAGTAGAGATAAGGACGTGTTAGTACCGTTATACAAGGCAGTGGTGAGACCTCACCTGGAATACTGTGTGCAGTTCTGGTCTCCCATGTTTAAGAAGGATGAATTCAAACTGGAACAGGTACAGAGAAGGGCTACTGGGATGATCTGAGGAATGGAAAACCTGTCTTATGAAAGGAGACTTAAGGAGCTTGGCTTGTTTAGCCTAACTAAAAGAAGGTTGAGGGGAGATATGATTGCTCTCTATAAATATATCAGAGGGATAAATACCAGAGAGGGAGAGGAATTATTTCATTCCTCAGTACCAATGTGGACACAAGAACAAATGGATATAAACTGGTCATTGGGAAATTTAGACTTGAAATTAGATGAAGGTTTCTAACCATCAGAGGAGTGAACTTTTGGAATAGCCTTCCAAGGGAAGCAGTGGGGGCAAAAGACCTATCTGGCTTTAAGATTAAACTCGATAAGTTTATGGAGGAGATGGTATGATGGGATAAAGTGATTTTGGTAATTAATTGATCTTTAAATATTCATGGTAAATAGGCCCAATGGCCTGTGATGGGATGTTAGATGGGGTGGGATCTGAGTTACTATAGAGAATTCTTTCCTGGGTGTCTGGCTGGTGAATCTTGCCCATATGCTCATGGTTTAGCTAATCGCCATATTTGGGGTCCAGAAGGAATTTTCCTCCAGGGCAGATTGGCAGAGGCCCTGGAGGTTTTTCGCCTTCCTCTGTAGCATGGGGCACGGGTCACTTGCTGGAGGATTCTCTGCTCCTTGAAGTCTTTAAACCACGATTTGAGGACTTCAATAGCTCAGACATAGGTGAGAGGTTTTTCGCAGGAGTGGGTGGGTGAGATTCTGTGGCCTGCGTTGTGCAGGAGGTCGGACTAGATGATCATAATGGGCCCTTCTGACCTTAGTATCTATGAAACTCAACGTGACCAGGAAAAGGAAAAGGTTGGTACTAAACATCAGTGTGTTTGCTTGGGTGCTTCCAGCTATGGGCCTCATCCGCACACACTGATGTCAATGGAAAGACTCCCATTGACTTCACTGGGCTTCAGATCAGGCTCTAAGGCCCAGATCCGTTAGGCACCTAACTTCCATGGAAATCAATGGGCTTAAGGCATCTAACTACCTGGGAGGGTCCATTCCCACACATTGCTGGAGAGCGACCTCCCGCTGCACTTTCCTTGTGCTAAACCGGCCTGAACTTCATCTCTGAGACTTTGTAGGAGTAGTGAGCCCCTTTGCCTGTTGCCCAGATGACACTATCTGCGTAGCTCTTGTGGGGCCCCAGCAGGTACAGCCCATTCAGATTGGAACCGTGACACTTGTTATACCACCAGCCTCCCTTGTACAGCAGAGCACAGTTCGCCGAATGCATATCATTGTCATTGTCTTTGGTTGTAAACGTCATATTTTTATGGCCAGACAAGGAATCACCTGTTAAAACATCAGAAGCAAGAACATGGTTGTGGGTGTACAAAGCACTTTCAGGCTCTGAGAGATGTCCTGGTCCCCTGCATTTGACTATTAATCAAGTCACAGGGATTCTCTATTCCACACTTTGGCTATACAGCTACGGTTCCTTTTGTTTAATATGTAGCATGCCTCTAATAGCTCCTTTCCCTTCCCAAACAATATTTAAAAATAGGAGGCTAGCTGTGGGGGAAAAGACCCAGCAGGGCCTCACTTTAGTAAGTTCCCCCAACCAAACATCCTCTTTCTAGACGCTGGAGGACCAAGAATCCTGAGTTCAACTCCAGTTAACATTCTGATTCCACTTTTCACAAGTGTGGTGAAAACATCATGCTGATAGCCTGCACTGGAATGTCGCATGGACTTTCTTCCCACCTCCCCTTTCAGGTAATCTCTGAGTTGGTAGAACTGCCAGAGATACTCTGTGCTTTTGATGGCTGTTCATGATACCTCCCTTGTACAGAAAGTGCAGAATGGGCCCCAAACTTACCTGCAGTGCCTGTAAGAAATTTTCCTAGGTTCAGTCTGTATTTGTCAGATTGTCCTGAAATGCTGAAGGTCTCATAGTGGGCAAAGGATTTATTGTTTTCCGTGTCACTCAGATCGACACGAAGTTCACAAGTTTCTAGAGACAAAACGGAAACAAAAATGTCAATCACGTTCCATGAACGTTCTGCCTGATCTTTGTAAGGAATACAAGCAGATGAATCACTTTATGTGTCCTGTATCAGAGGGGTAGCCATGTTAGTCTGGATCTTTAAAAGGGGCAAAGAGTCCTGTGGCACCTTATAGATGAAGAGACGTATTGGAGCATAAGCTTTCGTGGGTGAACACCCACTTCGTCAAATGCATGTAGTGGAAATTTCCAGAGGCAGGTATAAATATGCAAGCAAGAATCAGGCTAGGAATAACGAGGTTAGTTCAGTCAGGGAGGCTGAGGCCCTCTTCTAGCAGCTGAGGTGTGAACACCAAGGGAGGAGAAACTGCTTTTGTCGTTGGCGAGCCATTCGCAGTCTGTGTTTAATCCTGAGCTGATGGGGTCAAATTTGCAAATGAACTGAAGATCAGCAGTTTCTCATTGAAGTCTGGTCCTGAAGTTTTTTTGCTGCAGGATGACCACCTTTACATCTGCTATTGTGTGTCCAGGGAGGTTGAAGTGTTCCCTTACAGGTTTTTGTATACTGCCATTCCTAATATCTGATTTGCGTCCATTTATCCTTTTACGTAGGGACTGTCCAGTTTGGCCGATGTACATAGCAGAGGGACATTGCTGGCACATGATGGCGTATATTACATTGGTGGACGTGCAGGTGAATGAACCTGTGATGGTGATGGCGTGGCTGATCTGGTTAGGTCCTGTGATGGTGTCACTGGTGTAAATATGTGGGCAGAGTTGGCATCAAGGTTTGTTGCATGGATTGGTTCCTGAGTTAGAGTTACTACGGTGCGATGTGTCGCTGCTGGTGAGAAAATGCTTCAGGCTGGTGGGTTGTCTGTGAGCGAGGACTGGCCTGCCTCCTAAGGCCTGTGAAAGTGAGGGATCGTTGTCCAGAATGGTTTGTAGAGTTCTGTTGGTTTCTTTCTTGGGTTTGTCTTGCAGCAGGAGGCTTCTGGGTACACATGTAGCTCTGTTGATCTGTTTCCTTATTTCCTCATGCAGTCATGTTAACACCACCCTATACTGAAAACCCACCGACCGCTATGCCTACCTTCATGCCTCCAGCTTCCATCCTGGACACACCACATGATCCATTGTCTACAGCCAAGCGCTGAGGTACAACCGCATTTGCTCCAACTCCTCAGACAGAGACCAACACCTACAAAATCTTCACCAAGCATTCTCAAAACTACGATACCCGCACAAGGAAATAAGGAAACAGATCAACAGAGCCAGACGTGTACCCAGAAGCCTCCTGCTGCAAGACAAGCCCAAGAAAGAAACAAACAGAACTCCACTGGCCATCACAAACAGTCCTCAGCTAAAACCTCTCCAATGCATCGTCAGTGATCTACAACCCATCCTGGACAACGATCCCTCACTTTCACAGGCCTTGGGAGGCAGGCCAGTCCTCGCTCACAGACAACCCGCCAGCCTGAAGCATATTCTCACCAGCAACGACACACCGCACCGTAGTAACTCTAACTCAGGAACCAATCCATGCAACAAACCTTGATGCCATCTCTGCCCACATATCTACACCAGCGACACCATCACAGGACCTAACCAGATCAGCCACGCCATCACCATCACCGGTTCATTCACCTGCACTTCCACCAACGTAATATACGCCATCATGTGCCAGCAATGACCCTCTGCTATGTACATTGGCCAAACTGGACAGTCCCTACGTAAAAGGATAAATGGACACAAATCAGATATTAGGAATGGCAGTATACAAAAACCTGTAGGGGAACACTTCAATCTCGCTGGACACACAATAGCAGATGTAAAGGTGGCCATCCTGCAGCAAAAAAACCTTCAGGACCAGACTTCAACGAGAAACTGCTGAGCTTCAGTTCATTTGCAAATTTGACCCCATCAGCTCAGGATTAAACACAGACTGTGAATGGGTCGCCAACAACAAAAGCAGTTTCTCCTCCCTTGGTGTTCACACCTCAACTGCTAGAAGAGGGCCTCAGCCTCCCTGATTGAACTAACCTTGTTATCCGTAGCCTGATTCTTGCTTGCATATTTATACCTGCCTCTGGAAATTTCCACCACATGCATTTGACAAAGTGGGTATTCACCCACGAAAGCTTATGCTCCAATACGTCTCTCAGTCTATAAGGTTGCACAGGGCTCTTTGCTGCTTTTATGTATCCGGTCTCCAAGGAGATGGTCTGGCAGAGAACAAAAACCAGAAAAGAATCCATCAGTGATTTTGTTACCAAGGGATGTTAACAGGTGGATATTGTCATTCCCCAGCCAGAATTCCGTCAGCTGGTTCCCAAAACCCTTCTTGTATGAATCCCAGTCACGGAAAAAATCCACTGAACCATCTGCGCGTCTCTGGAAAACCTGCAAGGAAATGAGAGGGTGAGAGGTGGAAGACTGCACCATGGTTTCTATCCATCATAAAGCAGCTGCCTGACATACCATTACTTCATACCTGCACATGAACCCACTATACTTCGCATTCACGTAATGCTTTCCAATATATCTCCCTGCAACAGATCAGTCCTGCTCTACAGAAATGGGCACCACTACCTTCATCTGTAGAGAAGGAGGAGGCTCAGAGATGGGATGTGACCTGGCCAAGTTCAAAGAGTGACTCTGGCTCCCATCAGCTCATTTATCTGGGCAAATCCATTTCTATCTACTTCTTTTAACTACACGTTAGACTGATGGAGCTAACTCTTCAGGCTAGGAAGTGTTGCAAACCCCCTCTTAGCTGGTAACCTCTCTGCTCCATGTCCCATGTCTCTTTCAGTCTGTGGCTTGAAGAACATAAAAACCCTTCAGTAGTTGGGATACGACATAGTTACGGCCTTGCAATCTTTTGCCATCACATAAAGGTCTTTCACGCCTTGGCCAGACTGTCAGGTGCTGAGAATGCTGTGTAGGCAACGTGCTTAACCTCTGGGGTATGTCTGCATGGCTCCAGTGACGACTCAAGCTAGCCATCCAAGCTCAGACCTTGGGGCTCCAAGCTGCCACCTGAGCCACTACGTCCACACTGCTAGTTTTAGTGTGCTGGGAGCTGTTCCCAGCTACAGTGTAAACATACCCTGGGAGTGCCCACGCCTCCTGGGCTGATGTAAGGAACGACCAGCTCCAAAGGAAGCCCGGTCAGCAGATAAAGAAAGCCAGGTGTAGCCCTCCCAGCCACTAGAGGGAGACATGGTCACATGCACTAGGCAGGTTATTACACCTGAAGTCACCTGTAGAGTCTTCCAGGCTAGACAAGACCTAAAAAGCAAATGTGAATAAACCAAAACCTAACCAATACAGAAACTTCCAAGTTTCCACAAACCCAGTTTCTCCTTTTTGAACTGATGGGCTGGCCTGGATATGAAATCTGTGATGACATATTTGGGGCATAACTGGATGAATTATTTCAGCTTTGTCTCAACATTTCCTCAATTTAGGACAGATTTACAGCTGCCAGCAAGTGGCAATCCTCACACCTCTGATTAAAATAAAACGTGTTCTCTATAACACCCTCGTCCCCGCCACACTCCTTCTCACTTACAGTCCAGCCTCCACCGTCTGTATCCATGTCACAGAAGACAGTGATGGAATCATCAGCAACTCCTGGGTAGATGGCGTACCAGCCGCTCAGCGTTCTCCCTTTGGCTAACAGCTCCTTGCAGTTTCTGGATCCTAGACAAAATGGAAAATTAACCATGCTTTGATTGAAAGCGCGGGACTGGATCTGATTGTGCAAGGGTTGGGTGAAGAGTCAATGTGATCTTGACTGATATATTGGGGCCTTCAGAACTAAAAGCAGGCACTGCTATGCTTTGAGCTAAATGGTCAAGGCCCCTGACACCAGACCCCTACTCCTATTCTGTGTGGATCGGGCACAGAGGGGGACCTGTGAGACACACTCACCAGGGGGTTAACTCAGCAGAGTTTAGACAGCTGATTTGTTTCATCTTTTTTCAGTAGGGAGAGGCCGTGCCTGGCCCTGGCAGGTGCGTAAGGGCAGGGGAAGGCACCTGGACCTTCATGCCCTACTCCTAAGCCCTGTCTCTGCCCCCCTGTTCCCTGAGCAAAAGGGCTGCTCAAAGCTAATGCCAACAATGTCCACAAAAGGCGTGGAGAAGAGTGGGGTTAGGGCCCTGGCTCTGCACCTTGTACCCTGCCACCCATCAGTGGGAACGAGCTGGCACTCCCACACAGGCTGGAGGAGGGTCCAGGAGGCACCTTTCACGAGGGCATCAGGGACTGCTCCGGCCACCTTAAATAATATTATGAGTTAGTGGGTCTTTCTGAAATAAGACTCAATATTACTCATTCTGTGCCTTGGGTAGGGGAGGTGGTGTGGGAGCAGTAGTTCCTACACTGAAGTGGGAGAAGGAAGTGTTTTGGTAATAGGTTGTTTTGTTTTGAAATGGCGGCTATTTGAGAGGTTAACCATCCTCCTGAGGGATTGGAGACAGACTGCAGCTCAGGGCGGACACAGCTGCTACTGTCAGTTAAATCATTCTTTTGCTATATGGGAGAGTGCTGAGGTTCTTACCTGTTGTTTCTGGTTCTCCGGACTCTCCTTTCTCTCCTAGAACGGAGCACAGGTTTATATACTTGCAAGAGCTGGAGATCACACTGTAACCTCAGAACTCATGGGGTGTCAGCCTGACTTGCTGCAGGAAAATACACTAATGCCATGCATCTGAAGAAGTGGGTTTTTTTTACCCACGAAAGCCTATGCCCAAATAGAGCTGTTAGTCTTTAAGGTGCCACTGGACTCCTCATTGTTAATGCCCTTCCAACATCTCCAGAGCTGCATGAATTTGGCATAGATGGTACAAAACAGAAAAAGAGGGCAGAAGAGGAGCATTACATTTAGAAGCGTGTGAAGTACATAGACACTTTTTTTAAAAAAAAGTTAATATTTGGGGGTTTATTCTCCATTTGTAAAAATTTAATTCACGTGGGTAAACAAGATGAAAGTAGCTTGGTGCAGAATTGCTCCTGGCTGACTGTTCAGAGACTTCAGGCAGCCAGATGCAATGGGTAACATTTTCAAAAGCACATACAAACCTTACAAGCCTACGGCCCGTTAAAAAGCAGAGCTGGCCGGAGCATGACAATTCCATTTCGCGGCAACTCTGGAGGTTTTGAATTTTGTTTTCGTTCCACACTGGCATGAAAACAAAACCTTTTTTGTAGAAAATGAAATTGTGTTGAGATGTCCATGTTCCGATCGAAACCTGGGCTCTTCTATTCGAGAAGGTTTTTGGGTACAAGGCTCTCTGGTTACTTCTGACAAGAGAGACTCTCTCTCATACTTTATAGCCTGGTGGTTAAGACACTGGAATGTGGGAGAAGGGAGTTCAAGTCCCTGTTCTTCTTGAGACAGGATGATCTGGGATGAAAAACTCTGCTCTGAATCAGCCAGAGGAGAGACTTGATCCTGGCTCCCCTACATCAGGGTTTAAATTCACCCGGAGCTATTCAGAGCTCTGCTCTGGTAAATATTTCTGGGCCCCTGTGCACCTCACGGGGCTGAAGCCCCCAGCCCCTGTGCCCCCCACCCCTGTGGGGCTAAGCTCCGAGACCCCCCCGTCCCCTCAGCGGAAGCCCGGAGCCCTGCCACCCCTCAGGGCAGAAGCCCTGAGCTCCCCGCACCACCAGCCCAGCAGCTGAAGCCATCTTCTCCCCAGGGCCTGGAGGTTTTTATAGCCTGTTGGGAGAGGGCACATGGGGGGCTCTGGGAAATAATCTACGAGAATTTGAGCTCTGTTCCACATCACAGGCCAGTGTGCTGATCACCAGCCTCTGAGAGTCTTGCTCTCTAGAGAGCCTTGGCCCGTTACTAAAACTTCATTTTGGTGAAAATATTCCAACCGGTTCTACTCCTCAGGTGCTTTTGAAAATTGTATCTGATGTTCCTTCAAAACCCAGAGCAAGTTCTAGATGCATCAGGTGGTTGCAAAGAAAGATGAGGGTGAAATGGTATTTGTCACAAGCCTCAGTCACGGTCTCCCTCATGTACAGTATTGGATTAGCTGAGCATGAATTCCTGTAAGTGCTAAGAAATATTTGTAAGTACCTGCAGGCCTTTGTGAACCAGCAGGCACTACAGACCTATTGCACCTTACATGCCTGTCACTGTGGGTATGTCTACACTGATGCGATTTGCAGCTCGTGTAGACGTACTCGTGCTAGATTTCACCGAGCAGCTTGCTGACAATAGCCGTGAGGATGTAGTGGCACAAGATTCAGCATATGCTGCACAAGTTTGCCTGACCGCTCTGGCTACCCTCATTTGTAGCTTAGACCGTGCTACCATGGGTTCACTTCTGTTGCTAGCAAGCTAGCTAGATTAACGCTAATGTGGGTATAGCGACATGAACTGCAAATCACGCCCCCGGCTGCACTGTAGCCATCCCTGCATGTCACTAAAGAACAGAAGGGCCACAGCTTTGCAGTGAGAAGAATTATTTGAATTGATCAATCACCTTTCAGTCCAAGGAGGTTAAACAGTGGAAAGATTTATCTGAAGTGCAACAATTTCAATGGGGGGCTCAGAACTGAGGTTCTACTGGGGTAAAAGTTTTCCCAAATGTAACCTGAAGACAAGCATGTTCAGAAGCTGTCACTGTGATGGAATCCAAGTGACTAGCTCTTTCTTTCTTTACCTTTCTCCCCTGCTGGTCCCATCTTTCCAGGGATCCCTGGAGCTCCCCGTTCCCCTACGAACACAAGAGGGTAAATATTTGACAGCGCAAGCCCTGACCAATTCAAACATACTAGCTAGAAGTGAACTGAATCCCCACATCTGCCATTTCTGATTTGAGTCATGAGGCTGCAACTTAGAGTCCAGAGAGAGGATCCTTCCGTTGGATTTTCACATCACATCAGTGGCCGGTTGGGGTATCCATCCCAGAGAATGTATCAGACCCTGCTTCCACTAAGCCATTGTCATGGGTGCAACTCAGATAGCAGCTAGCTCTTAGTTTTAACAAATCTCTCTGTATCAGCGTTTCTCAAACTGGGGTCCGTGAGGGTACTCCAGGGGGTCCATCGGCCCTGCTGATCAACTCCTCCCACTCCCTCCCTCAGCTTCTCTCCCTCCCTTCCAGAGCCTTCTGCACTCAGTACAGGAGGCGCTGGGAGGAAGGGGGAGGAGTGGGGTTGGGGGGCGCTCAGGGGAGGGAGCGTAAAGAGGCGGAGAAGAGGAGGGGCAGGGCTGGAGCGGGGGAGGGAAGAGATGGGGTGGGGCCTTGGGGGAAGGGGTGGAGGGGGGATGGGGCCTGGGGCTGAGCGGGGGGCTTGAGGGGGTCCGTGAAAAATTTTATATCAAAATGGGGTCCTCGGGTTGCTAAAGTTTGAGACCACTGCTCTATATGGTCAAATTGTTTATTGGTATATGTGAGTCCTGGCAGATAGATCTGTAACCAGCGGTGAGGGAGGATGTCAGTCTGTTACAGCAGCAGAAAGCAGCACTTGGCCCTTTGGCTCCTGCTCTGCCAGCTCACACTCTGGAGATCCCTGGTGTGCTGGCCAAGGTGGTGGCCATCAAAGATACGCAGCTGGCCTCCCTTCCACAGCAGCCCACAGGCTACCATTGTTCTGGTCAGAGGAAAAAGAAATTGACAATGTTTCAGAGCCAGCTTGTTAGTTCCGGCCCCTCCATGTGGAGTTATAGACTGGCATAGTGACCAGCCTGTTTGAGGCACCTTTTCCTCATGTTGGGGACTCATAAGGATCTCCACGGGCTGAACTATTTTAACATCACTCATTCACTTTTCTGCCATCCAAGGCAGAGTCTCCCTCAGCCCCTGGACACATACCTCTCATTCCTGCACGTCCAGGGTCACCTTTGGGCCCCATGGCACCAGGAATCCCAGGGCAGCCCTGGAGAACAGCGAGCTTCTCTGAACCGCTGAGACCCACTATTTTCACATCTGGAGAAAGAAATGACATGTGAGAAGGTCCATAGGACTGAACCTTTCTGCAGATCCCTGAGAGAAATAAATCCTGCAAATGAGAATCTCCACAAGCTAGCTTTCTTTTTTCTTTTCTTTTCTTTTCTTAAATACAAAAACCACAGCCTCAATTTAAATAGCCTCTTAATTCCTCAAAACTTTCATGAATTTGCATGTATTAAATTAACCACCAGAACAGACCGTACGGCAGACACTGGAGAACCTCAAAAAGGATTTTCAAGTGACACTAAAACTGGTGGATTAGAGAGGGTCTGGGTGAAAACTAATCACACTGCCATGTGATCTGGATAGTTGAGAGCAGTGAGGACTGCAAGCAACAAGAGACGATTCAAAGCTTGTAAATGTGAAGTCAGTGGGAGTTTTGTCATTGGCTTCATTGGGAACAGGATTGTACCCCGACATCTGGGAAGAGGAAATCAAGAAAGCTACACAAGATGTAACCAAGCAGCCTCACCTACTGCGTTAAACACAAACCACAGTCATTGCTTTCACCTTGTTTTATTAATACGATTCCAGGGACTTTTTCCTACAACCATGTACTGCTGCAAGAAAGATAGGTAACCAGGGTTCAGGACGCTGGGAGGAAAGTGTCTTTGAGCAGCTCTTAAGAAGTGTGAAATAAAGGAACATTTGAGAAATGCCAGAGTATTGTGCATGTGTGAATTTCCATAAACTTTAGAGATTTTCTGACTTTCACATTAATTCCAAAGATCTGACTAACATCTCCCTAGGAGCAAACCAAAAGTAGCTATGGGTAGAGGTATCTATTCCCATTCTAGTTTACTTCTTATATCAGACTTATTCTGTTCTAGTCCTTACATCAGATCTGTTCCATTTTACTTTATATCATGTGCATCATATTCTGTTCCTTTTATTAGGTCTATTCTATTCTATTCCTTATATCATCTCCATCGCTGCAGTACCTGAGCTCACTGGACAGAATCAGTAGAGAATGGAACATGGCAAGATTTTCATTTAATCAGATTATTCTTTAACTGGAGAATGTTGCTGTTCGAGGACTGCCAAAGAGTAAAATCAGGGCTGATGTAATAAAAAGCATCTCATCTTGTGAATGCCATTCTTCTCCAATCTAGTAGCTGGGGGTTTCACAGCCCCTTTGCTCCATCTCATACTATGCCATGGAACAGCCCAACAGCAATGGAAAGGCATTAGTTATACAATGCATACGTGAGCTGTCTTGTTTCTTGATTAAAAGGGATTTAATTAAGGAAGAAAATAAGAAGGGCTAATATTAAACTTCTTATTCTGACTGATGAGGAATTCTGTGCATTCTAAATTCTGCATCTTAAAGTGGGGACTAGTCAGATCCATGTTATGAAAAGGTAACAGGTTTGTCTGTGACTCACCTGGACAGGTGTCCTGAGCCTCACAAACCGCTGCTGCTAGGCAGAGTACGGCGAGGAGGGTTTGCTGGGCAGCTCTCCCCATGGCTGGTGCTGGTCTCAGCAACGGCAGCTTCGCTCGTCTCCTCATTTTCATGCTCTGTTAGCATCTCAGCCCTGGGAGCCTTTCATATCGTATGAAAATACAATAAGTAAACTCCACCTCGGAACTGTAATCTCCCTTACATCCCAGTTTCCACGTTCCAGCTGTAAAATGGTTTCCCCTTGGCTCGTTGTGTGGACAGTTTCCCAACTTCAAGAATCTGATACGAAAGTTTCCTGTCACATTGTTCCTCCTGTGTGACTCAGTAAATATTTTGGTGCCAACGGGTCTGCTTCCCATTAATTTTACTTGCTTTCCTTTAAGTGTTGGTGTCAGCAATTCTTCATTTAACTCCTTTATACCAAAGGGTTGAGATTATTTTCCAGCTAGAGCTTCATTCCACCGATGTCAGGGTGAAAGATCAATCTGGCCAAGAAGGATATGCAATTATTGTAAGCATTGCAAAACCTCTGAAAGTATGGTTTACACCTGCCCCAAGACAGCAGAGTGATTAGATCATTAAATCCTGAGAGAGGATTTCACATGGTTGAACACATGTTCACATCCTGGTTTTCATTTGCTACCTAGTGCTTTACACAGTGAAGAATTGCAGGTTTGATATTGTTGTACTCTTCAGATTGGTCTCCATTCTAACTACTTGTTTGTTGTTAAATTGTTCCATGATACTGCCTCTAGACCAGAGGAGGTTTTGATTCTATGAAGTTATCAATGATACATAGTGCATGACATCAGAAGGCTATTCTATTCTGTTCTATTCTTATACCCAGTAGTGCATTATGTGGCATGACTGACATCTCTCATGTGTGGTTTGTTCTCTTTTATCTCTTCCCCAGGGGAAGTGGTTTGGCAGCGTGTGGGGTGTTGTGGGTTGTTTATTAATGTTCACGGTATTCCAGATTTATATTAGAACAGGCAGGTTGAAGAAATGTACCCTTTATTTGGAGTGGAGGCTGATGATGATCACGACGATTTTTAGTGGGGGTGGGGTGGGGATTTACCCAGTCTCGGACTGCCCCCAGGGAAGGTTTTGTCTTCCACACAGAGGAGCTTTACTGCTGTCAGTCTGAGAGGCTTGTAATGTACAGCTCAGTGTGTGTGTGTGTGTGTGTGTGTGTGTTTAAACTCAAGTAGCTTCCTCTTAATTGCTGTATGGGGGGACAAAGTTGAACTGAATCTCAAATAAAGCTCACCAGTTGTTGCTGGTGCCCCAGCATTTCCTTTATCTCCTAAAGAAAGAAGTTTCAGATCTTGTGTTACCTGGATGTCACATCCTGATCTGAGTGTGCAACCCAGCATTGGTACTAAACCCAGGCTAGGGCACATGAATGCTGATGTTTCCTTTCACTACTCTATTAAAAACATATAAATAACGTTTCCAGGGTGGCACATTTGCCCAGAAGGCACAGGCTGTAAAGTACGCTTGCCTTTTAACCCAAGAGCTATATTAAAATGCCTGTTATGTGAAGCATATTGGGAATACATGTCAGAAAAGCAAGATTTCAGAAGTCCCTTCCTTGGACCATGTGAAATGACAAGTGCTGTTATTACAGCCCAAACCCTGAAGAATCTCTTGGTGCATCACAGCGAAACTGAGACTATGGCATCCCACTCAAGGGTACACCTTGGGATGCTGTGTGACCCATTGGATGGATCCAAATGAGATGATAAGAAGAGATGGGGAATAAGGAGTATTCAGGGAATAACTAAAGCAGCAGATGACTCACACAGGACACAGAGCAAAACTGTCAGCAGCTCCCCCCAGCACTGCATCATCAACAGGAAGAGGTCGCAGGGGAGCAGACAGAGCACAAGCAGCAGGGTATGGAGGTACCTGGAAAGCAGCTACCAATCCCATGACACTGAGTTCAGAGGCTCCTGCGCATTTCAAGTGAGGTCTCAATTAACAGAACATTCAGTGCCATCTTTTGAAAATTCTAATGAGCCATTCTCAGTCTCACAGATGCTCCCTGGGGTTTGTGACAGCTTGTCTTCTCTCTGTCCCTCTAGGCTGGAGCAGATGGCAAGTGCAGGTCATCTTCTCCTAGGACGTGCATTTGCATATCGGGGGCCAGCAAGTGGAACATCTCTTCCACGCCTTGCTGATCTGCCTGGTTCCTCCTTTGTTGCTCTGTTTGTGCCTCCTTTGTGGCACCTGTCCTCTGGGAACAATTCTCAGGTAATACAACCGCTAGGTAACCATTGCCTTGCCACACCTATCCTGTGCTGCCATGCTCCCTGTCTGGCCTCAGCTCAGCAAAGCACTTGAGAACGTGATTAGCTTTAACCAGGTGCTTACTGATGTCAGTGGAACATAAACATGCTTAAAGTTAAGCAAGTGCTTCTGCAGGTTTGCTGAATCAAGGACTCTCAGTGCGAGTAACATCAGAAAGGCAGGTGCACCCTCCCACGACAGCGCTAACCTGTATGTCCAGGGAGGCCAGCAGCACCTCTTTCTCCTGGTGAAAACGGGGAACTATTTAGCCAAGGTGCCGTGGCAGAGCTCTGAACCCGCTCACCTGTGCGGGAACAGGAGGGGCCTGGATAACGTCCGGTAGCTGGCTACAGATGCAGGGCTGTTGCTGGGAAAGGCTGTAGTCGCTCCCTGAGTGGAGGGAGTTGGGAAGCTGGCAAACCTGCCTGGGGGAAAGCCAGATATGTAGGAAGAAGCCCAGGGAAACAGCAGCAAAAGGTAGGATTGTATTGGACTGTGGCTGCTTGTTATAGGGTCTCTGGGCTGGAACCCAGTTTAGAGGGCAGGCCTGGGTTCCCCTACCAGCTGCCGGGAAGCGGTACAGGGTGTTGGAGGTGCCAGCCAGCCAGTGGGTTTGGAAGGATGGTGAATTCCCCAGAAGGGGAGGACATTAGTGACCTGGCCGGAGGGCCAAGCCACGAAGAGGAGACTGCAGTCCCTGGAGTGAGAGGGGCAGCAGGGCAAGACCGCATGGGAGAAGACATCACCGGAGTGGGAGCACTAATACACAGAAGACAGCCAGCAGGAGGTGCCATGAGCAGTGAATGGACCCTGTGACATAAGCGTAAAAAAAAATCACAAGAATGTTGTGATTATTCCAATCCCAAATCTGACAAGCCCCAAAAATTCAGTGTTACGGTGTCATAGATTCCAAGGCCAGAAGGGACCATTGTTATTGACTGTTCTGACTTCTTGTATAACACAGGCCAGAGAACTGCCCCACACTAATTCCTAGAGCAGAGCTTTTAGAAAAAATCCAGTGCTGATTTAAAAATGGTCAGTGATGGAGGATCCACCACAACCCTTGGGAAATTGCCCCAATGGTTAATAATGCTCACTGTCAAATATGTAGGCTTAACTTCCTGTCTGAATTTGTCCAGCTTCAACCTCCAGTCATTGGATCGTGTTACACCTTTCTCTGCTAGATTGAAGAGCCCCTTATTAAATATTTGTTCCTCATGTAGGTACTTATACTGTGATCAAGTCAACCCACAACCTTCTCTTTAAGCTAAATAGATCGAGCTCCTTGAGTCTATCACTATAAGGCAGGGTTTCTACTCCTTTAATCATTCTTGTAGCTCTTCTCTGAACCCTCTCCAATTTATTAACATCCTTCACGAATTGGGGGCACCAGAACTGGACACAGGATTCCAGCAGCAGTCGCACCTGTGCCAAATACAGAGGTATAATAATCTCTCTACTGCTACTCAGATTCCCATGTTTAGACATCCCAGGATTGCATTAGCTTTTTTGGCCACAGCTTCACACTGGGAACTCATGTTTAGTTGATTATCAACCATGAGCCCCAAATCTTTTTCAGAGTCACTGCTTCCCAGGATAGAGTCCCCCATCCTGTAAGTATGGCCTACATTGTTTGTTAAATTAACCGAGGGCAAAGCTGTGATTATCCCAAGGGCATCACTGAGAGGTGGTTAAGAATTTTCAGTTAAAGCCATTTTTCAGAAGAAAACTGGGTTTTCAACAAAATACTTTTTTGCAAAAATGTGTCTGCTTTCAGTGGAAAATCTTGAATTTTCATTAAAAAAATGGAACATCCCCAGCGGTGCCCCTGTCATGATGCACTGCTCCCCTCACCAAGACAGGAGATTGTGAGGCCTCATGAGAAATGTAGTCTGACCAGCGAGTCCAGCCAATAGAGGACAGTGGGAGTATGAAACATCTGAACCACAACTCCCAGGAG
This sequence comes from Natator depressus, assembly GCF_965152275.1. Classification (NCBI taxonomy): domain Eukaryota; kingdom Metazoa; phylum Chordata; order Testudines; family Cheloniidae; genus Natator; species Natator depressus. Next base: position 7,070,626 of record NC_134249.1, read on the forward strand.
GCACCGCGGTGGCATTTCAGAATTGAACTACTGTATATCATTTTTTTGGCAGAAATATTTCAGTTTTTGATTTTTTTGGTGAATACTCAAAATTTTCTGTGGAAGAAAAGCCATGTTCCAACCAGCTTTAGTATCCATTGCAAACAGCACTGTGTAGACATTTGTATAATTGTCCTTGCCTTTGAAACCCAGTCTCACTGCATCTTTTCCATCACTAACTAGTATGAGTGGACATTTTAGGTCCAGTGTGTCCAGGCCCTGGGTATGGTTAAAGCAGAAAATAAGAGGAGACAGTTGTAAAGAGAACTGAGACACCTTATACTTGTTATTTAATATGGAAACAAACTTAAAAGAACCACCCCCTCGGTTCTTCATCATCCAACTAGTCTTGACCTGATAAACTCTCAGTTCTGTGTTTGCTCGGTAGGGTCTAGCCAGAAGGTCCCTAAATATTTTAAAGCCCGCTTCCCCTTTCTAATGTGTCTTTTCATCCCATTCTGTTTCCTTGCTTGTTTTACCTTCTCGCTAATTAGTTCCAAACAGGGTCCGTGTGGAGATTAACTCAGCTTTATTATACCAGCCCTGGAGCAGGCTCAGGAAAGCTCTGGCAACTCCTTTGGCAAAGTGCGGCAGAACCTGGGGGAGAGAGCATGCTGTTTTCTTTAGCGACCAAAGTGAAGGCCCAGACGCCATCAGCATCACAGAGCCATGGGCTTCTTTTTCTTCAGTGTGCTGCATACAGTTGGTTCAGTTCCCGATTGGTAAAAGGTGCACAATTCACAGATGTCCTTATTCGTGTTCTGGGAATGTCCCAATTTAGTCAATTTTCAGAGCCGCATCTACAGTCACAGGATATGAAGCACCCAACCGTTCACTCCCACTTTGATACAGATCACCACTATACGGTACAATTGATTGATGTTGCGTTTTCAATGGTCAAACATATTATTAACTATTGGAAATCAGAGCAAACACTTCTACATGAAACCGGATGGAGATCACGCATTCTGTACAGGCACAAGGGAAACTCATACCAAATAAGGGCCCAGTCATGCCAATGCTTATCAAGCATAGTACCTACTAATGTCTGCAGTCACACTGAAGTCAGTGGGACTACGTAGGTTAGTACGCAGGCTGCATGGTACTAACTGTGTGCAGCAGTGACCCCAAGAGAGAAATGGGAGGGTTTTTATTTAATTTGGCCATTTTAACTTGACGTCGCTATATAGCCAAACTCCGGTTGAAAATGCCTATATGGCCATGTCCTCTATCCAAGACCCCACAGCAGCTGAACCTAAATCTTACAGCAAAGTCTCTGGATTCCACAGTGCTCTGTTGCAGCAGACTAGAAATTTGGTGGCAGTTTTATTTAAATTAAGAATGGAGGCTTTACATGATTTTGGTATGAAAATGAACACAACGATCAATACAGCTGCCCTGTTGTTAGTTTTGACTTTTTTTTTCCCCCCTGCAAAATCAGTTTGTTGGTTTTCAACAAACTCTGCCATTTAGATTACCTGGTTTCACATGCATTTAGCCTCTGATGTGTTTACTTGTCCCAAGAAGCTTGGCTGGATTTTAACACTCCAAACTTTCCTTAATTGGAGGGCATCTCAGAACGCCCTTCTTTGACCAGCTCACTCCCTGCCCCAGGCCAAGACATGCACGGCTCAGGATTCCCCAGGCAACCCAAATGAAAAAAAGATTTGCCAGCTAATAAAAAGGAAAAAAGAGAATGTAAGTATGCAAATTCACTGATCCTCAAACAGGCCCAGAGTTACCTGGGAACCCTGCTCCGTTCCCTCACCCATCTCAAACCACTCATGACTCAGCTACAATACCCACTTTTGCCTCCTTTCCTGGTCCCCATCACCTTGCATCCCGAACCCCAAACTATCCCTTCCCACAGCATCTCCTCATTGTCTCCTCACCCCACCGCATTCCCAAGAGCAGCACACGAGTGGGAAAGAGCTCCACATGCCCCAAAAGGAGGAGATGCCCTGGATTCCATGCCAGGCCGCGTCTTAGATGGGATGTGGCCTGTAGCTGTTGGTCCATGGTCTTCACAGGTGCCGGGCTCTTAGCCTGTGTGGATCCTCTGGTGTGTAATAAGGTTCGAGCTCCGGCTGAAGCTCCGCCCACAGTGGGCACAGGCGTAGGGCCTCTCGCCTGCGTGGGTCCGCTGATGCTGGAGGAGATTGGACCTTGCACTGAAGCTCTTCCCGCACTGGGCGCACTCGTGCTGCCGCTCCCCCGTGTGGATCTTCTGGTGCTCGCTCAGCTCCGAGCCGCGGCTGAAGCTTTTCCCGCACTGGGCGCACTGGCGGGGCGCGTCGGCTGCGTGGAGTCTCTGGTGCCTGATGAGGGCGGAGCTCATGGAGAAGCTCCGCCCACACTGGGCGCACTGGTAGGGCCGCTCGCCCGTGTGGATGGTCCAGTGCTGCAGGAGGTGGGAGCTCAGGCTGAAGCTCTTCCCGCACGCGCAGCGGTAGGGCCGCTCGCCCGTGTGCGTCCGCTGGTGCTGCACCAGGTGGGAGCTGACGCTGAAGCTCCGCCCGCACTCGGCGCACACATAGGGCCGCTCCCCCGTGTGGATCCGCTGGTGTCGGACCAGGTGGGAGCTGACCCGGAAGCTCTTTCCGCACTCGGCGCAGTCATAGGGCCGCTCGCCAGTGTGGATCCGTTGGTGCCGCAGGAAGGTGGAGCTCTGGGTGAAGCGTTTCCCGCACTCGGGGCAGGCATAGGGCCGCTCCCCTGTGTGGGTTCTCTGATGGATAGTCAGAGACGAGCTCTTGTTGAAGCTTTTCCCGCAGTCCGCGCACGTGTTTGGTCTCTCCTGGTGGGCGAGGCCATCGCCCACCTGAGCAGATTTACCCCAGCTCTGCGCCAGCGGGTTCTTCCGCCGCCTTTCTGACCTGCACCGAGTCTCATGGGCTCCTCCCCACTCAGGGCTCTGGGATCTCGTGGGTAAAGTCACAGGAGGCTCCACCATCTCAGGGGCTTCATGCAGGGGCTTCTGCTCCTCATTCTCTCTCGGCATCCCATCACCTGCTGGAATGAAAAAGGAATCCAGCCATGATTTGCTCCCTGCACTGGGGACAAAGAGAACCTCAGGAGCAGGAAGGGCAGTGGGGCTTGTCATGAATATTAAAAGTCACCAGAACTAAACTCCACAAAACCCTTTCTCTGGGAGGGGGACTTATGGTTCCTCAAAATCCCACCGGAGCCATAGATAAAGGATGGGCCAGGGGAAGGACCCCTGTTTCATATCAGTTTGGACGGGTGGGAAGCCCTGAATGTCTAGGATATGGTTACTGCAGTGAAGGAGGCGGGATGACAGAATGGCGAGGTCTTACAACAGCTTGGATGGAATTCCATGATTCTTCTCCGTTCATTGAGTTTTGGGATTGGTGCAAGCTTACTCCTCACCTGTGTGGGCACAGCTCACAATCACCTCATGGCCTTGCATATCTGGGACCCACAGCTTTTCTCCTTGTTCTGTCAGGGATCACAGCCGGTTTCAGAACGGGCAGTCCTGCTCAGGGGAAAGGAAGTGGGTGAGATCAGGGTTTGTCACATGTTTGCAGAGCATTTGTTACAAAAATGGTGCATGGTTTTTAAATGATGCTTCCTTTCTGATGGCAGATATAGCTCATCTCAACAGAGGGGAAAATGTTCTTGGAGGCTGGTGGCATAGCTAGGAATGGAAAGGTGAGTGGGCAGGCAATGACCGACTCACGCTAGCTCATTTAAGATGACATTGTGACATGGGCTAGCTGCCCGAGTCTAAGCCGACCCCTTGGGGCTGAGTTGGGGAAGAAGCAAGAGAAACTAAACTGGCTGAAGGCAGTATCTAGTATTTAGTTGGGGATTGATCCTGCTTTGAGCAGGGGGTTGGACTAGATGACCTCCTGGGGTCCCTTCCAACCCTGATAGTCTATGATTCTATGATCTACCCCCGATGCACACACCGCTCTGGGAGTGAAATGTGGGGTGAGATGCAGCTTGTCTCCCTTGAGGCTGAGGAGCTGCCCTGACACCTGCACAGGGAGCAGGAGTCAGCGCTGGGAGGGCTCTGCTTCCAGGGGGTGGCTCTCTATCAGTTGGGGGGGAGTGACCAGGCTCCCAGCTCTGTGGGGAAGGGTGCTCTAGGGGCATGGGTAGGGCAAGTCCCCACCCCCTGTGGGTGGGTGGGAGGAAGCCATTCCCAGTGGGGTATCAGGCCCCACTCTCCAGTGTGTATGTCACTGTCCAGTCTCTGTCCCGGCCCGGTGTGTAGGGGAGGCCCCAAGGGAGGGGGGGTTGGAGAGTGAGCCTGTCCTGCACTCACCCTGCAGAGGCAGCTCCTGTCCCATGGGGCTGGGCCTGGCTCCCTGCCCTGTCCTGTTGGCTCTTGCTGCTTGCAGGTCTGGAGCAGCCAGCCGCAACCTCACATGGTGCGTGTGCAGTTGGGGGCCTCCCTGCTCCCTTCCTGGCCCTGCTAGATGAGGGGCTTCGCCTGCCGAGCTGGGCAGGAGCGTGGGGTTCCTCAGAAAATGACAAACCAGAGGTGCTGGAGTGCAGTTCAAGTGCTGGAGCGATGCTCCAGCAGGGCTAGAGCCCTGCTCACATTTGGGCAGGCCTGGGTGCTTCGTGGGTGGGCCATAGACTGTAAGAGGGTGGTGGGAGCTCAGAGCCAGCCAACCATATTCCCAGGTACAGCTCTTCTAGGGAGATCCTGTGGTAATACACCCAGGGCAATGGGTGGCTGAGGAGTCAAGCACGGCCCCTAGATGGAGGTTTGTGGAGACCCTGCCTCCAGGCTGAAGGAATGGCGTGAGGCTGGCAGGGCCAGAAGAACTGTATGTTCCCAAGAGTGGCAATATTATTGCAGAACGCCTGGCTACACCAAGTGTGGGACACTGAGGCAAGCGCACTGCATGCCCTGCAACCAGACCATCTGGGAACATCGCCTCTCTGCTGGCAGACGCGTTGTGCTCCCTTGTAGGAAATGTGGAGCCCTCCCACTGAAGGGGACCTGATGACTTAGGCAAAAATCAAGTACGAAGCCTGTTGCTTGTTCATGGGTGCTGGGACTAGAGGTGCGAGGGGTGCTGCTGCACACCGTGGCTTGAAGTGGTTTCCACTGGATTTACAGTTTGGTGCAATCACTCTCAGCACCCCCACTATGCAAATTGTTCCAGCCGCCCTGTGTTCATCTCCACATCTGCAGAGCGACCACGGACAGGCCGGGTGTGGAGAGGACACGGGAATTCTATACAGCTGAGTGACTGCTCAAGCACTACACTCCTGTCCTCACGGAAAGCTCTGAGGACAGGGAAATTACCCTCCTATTTTATTGATCAAGTTCTGGCAGTGTCCTCAGCCTGATGCAAAACGCAGAGGTGAAGTTAAAGAGCTTACAAAGAGGCAGACACAAAGAACGCAAAACCGGGACTTGTCAGACCAAAGGTGCAGCTGGTCAGATAGCCTTCCCGGATGGTGGCCAAACCAGTTGCTTCAGGGAAAAAAACAAAAAAATCAGGGGGGAAATCCTTGAAGTCATGGGGGCAGGATTTTATCCTGTCTGTAGAAATATTAAATCCTGACCATCGATGAACAAAACGCCATACAACAACAGAATAAAACGAGCCACTGCGGTGACATTGCTCCCCAGGGCAGCATATTCCCTCAGAAGTGTGTTTACTATGAAGAGGAAGGGAACTGGCTTTGATTTTTGTTCCCCCCTCTGGTTAAAAGGAAAGCAAACTGGCCCAAGGATGATGCAGTTGCGAGATCTGGGAGCTCATATCTCGGAGCTCTTATTTCTCCTTCTGCCCCTTTCAGTCTCTCTCCTTTCCCAGTGGCACTCGCCCTCCAGCTGGCAGGTTGATCCCTGTTACATTTCCAGTGTGATCTCTCTGCCCAGGCTAGGACAATAACAGTGAGTCTGTGCAGTGAGCGGATCTGGGGCTCAGGCACACAGGGGGCAGCAGTGGGGTAGGGGGGAAGGAGAAGGCAGTTACAGATACTTTCCTGCCTTCTCTTTCAATTACCTGCAGTTCCTGGCTCAGAAGGTGACTGTAGAATCTGTTTGCTTCCCTGAGACAGTAGTTACAGCCAGGGACGGGGCCCATTTTTGGTCTGCAGTGGCACTTTAAATCATGCCTCTCAGCAGCCAGGGCCCCCTGGACATGGGAGATCAGCAGCTCCTTGCTCTGGGCTCCTGGACAGAAGGGAGCTGGAAAAGGGCCCTTCTCACCCGGGAAGCTCATCCTTAAAATCCCGAGGACAGGCAATGCAGAGGCAGAAAGAGAAGCAGCCTCCTGTCTTTTCCCAACAGCCATCACCCTCTAGTGGCAACAGCTAGGGGAACGCTTGTGAATTTTGCACAGGTGGCGAGCAGAGGCTGTGAGCAGTTCAGCGGAACCCGCTCCCACGGAGCGTATGCCGGGGTAATCAATTATTTGTTGGCAAGGTCCAAATTTCTTGGCCAAGGTATAGTCAAGAGCCAGACTCCAGAGAAAATAATACAAAAATAATAACTAATGATAAGAAGTAAATAAAAAGATTTCGAAAGCGTCTGGCAGGTAGAGTTGCCAACTTTCTAATTGCACAAAACCAAACACCCTGGCCCCGCCTCCTTCCCCGCCCCTTCCCCAAGGCCCCGCCCCCACTCACACCATCCCCCCTCTCTCCGTCGCTCGCTTTTCCCCACCCTCACTCACTTTCACTGGGCTGGGAGAAAGGGATGGGGTGCGGGTGGGGGTGAGGGCTCTGGGGCCGGGGATGAGGGGTTTGGGGTGCGGGAGGGGGCTCCGGGCAGGGGATTGGGATGCAGGAGCGGGTGCAGGGTGCGGGCTCTGGGAGGGAGTTAGGGTACAGGAGGTGGCTCAGGGCTGGGGCAGGGGATGAGGGGTTTGGGGTGTGGGAGGGGGTGCAGGCTCCGGCTGGGGATATGGGCTGTGGGGTGGGGATGAGGAGTTTGGGGTGCAGGAGGGGTCTCAGAGCTGGGGCAGAGGGTTGGAGTGCAGAAGGGGGTGTGGGATCCAGGAGGGAGTCTGGGTGCAGGAGGGGGCTCAGGATTGGGGTTGGGGAGTTCGGGATGCGGGCTGGCTCCTAGGTGACGCTGACCTCAGGCAGCTCCCGGGAAGCAGTGGCATGTCTGGCTCCTAGGTGGGTGGCGCTTACCTCAGGTGAATCCCGGTTGGTAGTGCAGCAGGGCTAAGGCAGGCTCCCTGCCCGCCCTGGCTCTGCGTGGCTCCCAGAAGTGGCTGGCATGTCTGGCTCCTAGGCAGAGGAGCCAGGGAGCTCTGTGTGATGCCCGTGCCTGCAGGTGCTATCTACACAGCTCCTATTGGCTGCGGTTCCTGGCCAATGGGAGCTGAGGAGCCAGCGCTCGGGGTGGGGGCAGTGTGTGGAGTCCCCTGGCAGCCCCTGTGCCTAGGAGCCACAGGATATGCTGCCATTTCTGGGTGCCATGCGGAGCCAGGACAGTCAGGGAGCCTGCCTTAGCCCTGCTTTGCCACTAAGGAATGGCCCTGCCAGGGTCCCTTTTTGACCGGGCATTCTGGTTGAAAACTGCCCTACTGGCAGTCTGGATTTGGCCCACGGTCTGCCTATTGATTCCCCCAGCATATGCTATGCTCATAGGTACTGAAACATGCGTGTCTGTCTGGAGGACAGAGCGGAGAACCCAGGGGAAATTCCTCCTAACTCCCAATAGTTAGAGGTTGGCTTATGCCAGGGTTGGCCAAACTTACTGACCCTCTGAGCTGCATACAATAATCTTCAGAAATTCGAGAGCCAGGTGTGCCTGCCAGGCTCGGGGCTTCTCCGTGCTGCAGGGTGGTGGGGCTAGGGACTTCTGCCCTGTGGGGTGGGGAGGTCTTGGGGTTTCAGTCCTGCAGGAGGTGCCTGCAGGGACTCAGGGCTCCTGCTGAAGGAGAAGCCCTGAGCTCCCTCCCCACCCCAGTCTGGTAAGCGGAGAATTGGGGAGAGGGGTGTGGAGGGCTCCGTGAGCCACACTTTAACTGTAAAAGAGCTGAGATTTTGCCACCCCTGACTTATGTCCTGAAGCATGAGGGTTTGTATAATTTCCAAGACTCCTGGTTTTAGGGGTTATTATTTTGTTACTACATCACAAGATATTCTTGTTACACATATAACAATCCTTCTCTAAATTCTGCAGAGCTATCTATTTTTACACCCCCACTAACATGGTATCTGAGTACCTCACAACCTTTAAAGTATTTATACTCTTTGAGGTAGGGGAGTGCTACTATTCTCATTTCACATGTGGGGAGCTGAGGCGCAGGGAGATTATGACCTGCCCCAGGTCACACAAGAAGTTTGTGGCAGAGCAGGGAACTGGGAATTGAATCCAGATCTTCCAAGTCCTAGGCTACAGCCTTAGCCACTGGCCATCCTTCCTTCTCTAGTTTTTTTAAAACTTCTATAACATGTTGTGGCAATGAGTTCCACAGGCTAATTATTCATTCTCTATAAAAGTAGTTCCTTTTGTCAGTTTTGAACTGACCACCTGTCAATTTCCTTGATTGTCCCCATGTTCTTGTATTATTGTGTACCTTCTCTAGAACATTCATTACTTTTTATATAGTGTTTTCTCTTGGTTTCTCATGTCCTTGTTTAGAAGATGGGGATCAGCTTCCATTGTTAGGCACTAGCCATTGTTTGTTTCTCTTCCTTTTGCTGCTGGGTCAGGGTGTTGCTGCTCTTGAAATTCAGGATGTGGAGATGTTTGGGGACTTTACAATCTAGTTTAAATAAAAAAAACTCATTAAAAACTTTTGAAATCTAGCTTGTTACTCTGTTTCCTTGCCCCCCCAACCTCCGTTCTCTAGCTCCAGGAGAGAGGCTGGGTTATTTGTCCCTTATTCAGTCCCCCGGAGGGGCAGGCTACAAGAAAACAATTCCTAATGATGAGGAGACTTTGGCCACGTGGAATAGTCTCCCCCTCAAGAGAAGGAGCAGTAGCCTCCATCACTAGGGACATTGAAAATCTAGGTAAAATTGGATAAAGCCCTGGAAAATAGGCTATTGACAATTCTACACAGCCCCCCCAGGAGATGGGAGAGAGGGCCTGAGAGACTCAGAGGGGAACTGCCGCGGGATATACCTGGGATCGGGGGAGGCTGAGAGACAGAGAGAAGCTTGGCAGAATTCTTTTTTTTTTTTTCTACAGTTTTAATGGATAATATTGATTTTTATTTTTAAGCATTGTCTTCGATTTTTATCCATCTACACTTTCACAGTCGTAGGGAAAATATACATGGCGGGGACCCGACACGAATTGTTTAGTGACAGCAGACAGTGAAATTCATAAAGCTAAAGCTTTGTAACCACCGAAACACAAACAGTCAACGTCAAGTGTCAAGATACACGACGTAAATATCCTTAAATCAAAGTTCTCAAGTGGCATTTTTTGTACTTTGCCTTTCTCTACATTTGATTATTGACGGAAATATTTTCACGTCGGTCTGTGTCCGATGAAATCGACGTTTATTGACGCTTATGGTGTCGTTGTAGCTGTGTTGGCCCCAGGATATGAGAGGGACAAGATTTTCTTCAGGACTGTGGTGCTCCAAAGCTTGTGTCTTTCACCAATGAAAGATGTTACCTCACCCTCCTTGTCTCTCATTTACTGACATTTACAGATAAAAACTGAATCCTTCTAAGCCTAGCTATAAAGAACCGAGACTTTGTGGGAGACAGAGAGAGGGTCAGTTCAGAACAAAGCGACCCCATTTAAAACCATCAAGAAGGGCTCAACAGGAGAGATATTGACAGGAATCCCCACTGATCGTTACCTCCTGCCCCCCCTCAGACATAGCAGCCTCTAACAAAAGCGAGGAGGGGATTTGGCCGGGAGATCCAGCACTGTTCCACGAGGATCCTGAACTAAAAAGGACACTGGGCTCATGGGAACCTGATCTGATGAGGCTGCACAGCCCTGGAGGACAGAGTTATCCCTGGCCCATGCTGTTATTTCCCCTCTGATTTTCTATTCGTTAAACAATGAGGAAAGGATCCTGGACTGCTCTGTGGGGGAGGCTGTGTGTCCAGGTTTCTGTGGTGATGACCACTAGAGGGTGATGGTTATTGTGGCAGGAGAAGCTGTGCCTGTCTCTCCTCTTGCTAGGCCTGTGCTTTGGATACCAGGGGCTGAGCTTCCTGAGATGTAGCTGCTGCTGCCTGTAATTTGCAATTGCAACAGCCCCTGCTGTGCCCAGAGGCCCGCCTGAGCTCTCTGGGAGAGATCTCACAGCAAGGTCCTGTTCCTAGCCAAGGTGGGGACTGTCTCTGGCTGTCACTAGTCTCCTAGGGAGACAGAGGACTCTGCAGGTAATTGGGAGAGAGAACTCAAGCACTGACTGGCGATGGGCAGGAAGGGGACTATGTAAAAATGGCCGTGGCCTCTGCTGACACACACAGGCTCTCAGTTCTGTTAGCACTTGCTGGCGCTGATGCAGGTCCGAGAGTCCAGTGCTTCCAGGGGTGGAACAATAACCCCGGCTCCCAGTCAGAGGCGGTGGACAGGGGAGGAGAAATGAGACTGAATTGCTCCCTCACCTTTCCCTACCTCAGGCTCCTGCTTCTGTCTAGTAAACATGCTGATGGAACAGGTTGCCTGCCTGGCAGGGGAACATCATCAAAAACGCTTCTTTTTATTCTGCCTTTTCATGGGCTGGTAAAGGGAGGGTTTAAAATATTTTGCTGTTCTTAGCCCGGGCGAAAGGTGCCAGATCTGCACTATCATCAAGTGACCAAGCATTTTACCAGCCCCTCACAGCCTGCAACTTTTGCATGCAGACAAAGATTGTAGAGAGGACTGGGCTTTAAAATGTTCGGGAGCCCATCCTCATCTCTCCCCATTTGCCCTCAGTGCCCTGACAAGCTGAGGAATAACACCCACCTTTTGATCGTTTCAGGGGGACAGAAAAGAGAAATGGCTGCGTTGGAGCCAGCTCAGGTAAGGCATTTTCATGGGGCTGCGGGGCTTGTTATGCAGGGAGAGGACTAAATACACAGGAAGGTGGAGGAGGGGAGAGAGTGCAAGCAGCCTGCCAGGATGTGTTCAGAACAGGGGCTGACTTGTAGGATCAAGGAGATGATTAGGGGAAGGGAGAAATCCCTGAGCTACAGCATTTGGATCAAATCTTAGCACTTTCCTCTCTGTGCTGGGCAAGGGCTGCTGGGAATTGTTTCTGGCAGGATGAGTGAATAATAGAGCATCATTAAGAAGTTTCTGATTGAATCTCCCAGTCTTGCCAAGACCCAAACGTGAAGCCACAGATCCCAAGATGGGGGCAAATTAACGGAAAAGTGCCCGGAGCTCAGGACACAGCCACAAAGAGTGTTTTCTGCCTCTGGGCTTCCCAGCGTTGGCATGTTGGAGTTCAGTGACGTCTGAGGCTGAGTATGTGAGTGCGAGGTGGGCTTACACCTGGGGGAAAGCAGGCCTGCATTGAGGGGTCCCGTGAGAACTTGGTGCCAGGTGAGTCTAACCTGACCTTTAGGTGAGCTATTGCCATGCCGTGCCACAGAGCATAAGGTATGGGACACTGGGGCACATGGCTTGAGCGGCGGGATTGTTCATGAACCAGCAGGTACTGAGTGGGCAATGCTTGTGATTTCAGGTCCTGGTGACATTTGAGGACGTGGCTGTGTATTTCTCTCGGGAGCAATGGGGCCTTTTGGATGATATGCAGAGGGCCCTCTACAGGGATGTCATGCAGGAGAATTACCAGACTCTGGTCTCACTGCGTAAGAATTCAGCTCTTCTCGGTTATTTGAAGCTCTGTGGTTGCTGACGTGCCAGGGGAGGCTTTGGCTCAGGCCCCGGGCCCTTTAGGGTACGTCTACACTGCAAAGAAAAACCTATGGCGCCAAGTCTGAGAGCTTGGGTCAACTGACACAGGCCCGTGGGGCTAAAAGGAGCAGTGTTTGTGGCCTTGGTGTTTCCAAGCCCACGCTTGAGTGTCCACACTGCATTGTAACCTAGACTTACAATTGCAAAACCCAGGTCTCACAGCCATACCAACGCATCCATACTGCACCATGCAGACCTTCTGACTCGGGTCTGTGGCTTGGCCTGCGTTCAAAATAACAGGGGTTGGACCTGAGCCACAGCAGGACTTGAGCTCTGACCCACCCCACTAGCAGGGTCTAGGACTCAGGTGCTGAGTGCTTGCTGATGTGAGTCAGACTGATTTGTGTGTGGATGGAAGCAGGGCTTGGGCTGAAACCAGAGTCAGAGCTTGGGCTTAGTAGACATACCTGTAAATGTGCAGTGTAGACGTACCTGTAGATGTCTGGGGATCCAGCCAGGCCTGGAGTGGCAGAGAGAGACCCCAGACAATACCTTTCAAGTAGCCCATAAATGAGCGATCAGTTTGCAGGGGTGGGGAGGGATTGAGCCCTTGTGGGTATTCCTCCCTGCCCCTTTATACGCAAATGTTATCCACAGAGATGTAATTGTTACATTCTCACTGGCCTTTCTGTTACAAAATATGTTTAAAACATGACCCACTCTCTCCCCTTTGGGGTTTTCTTCCTTCTTTCCTTTTCGCCAGCCTACTCTCAAGGGGACGTTAACAAAATGAAAAAGGTGTGATATTCAAAATGAGGCATAATTAGGCTAGGAAATCATTAAGGCCAAGAACTTAGGATAGGACATTTATATGCATAATAAGAATAAAAACATAAAACTGTTACTGATAAAATTTTCAGGGGACACAAAGATTGGGGAAGTTGTAAATAATGAAGAGGACACGTCATTGATACAGAGCAATCTGAATCCCTTGGTAAGCTGGGTGCAAGAAAACAAGACTTGTTTTAATGAGGCCAAATGTAAAATTATACATCTAGGGACAAAGAATTTAGGTCACACTTACAAGATGGGGAGACTCTGTACTGGGTAGGAGTGATTCTGAGAAAGACTTGGGGATCATGGTGGATAACCAGCAGAATATGAGTTCTTGGTGCACTCCTGTGGGGAAAAGGGTTAATGCGGTCCTAGGCTGTATAAATGGGAATATCAAGTAAGCACAGGGAGGTTATATTATTTCCCTGTTTGGCACTGGTGTGATCATTACTGGAATACTGTGTCTAGTTGTGGCATCCATAATTCAAGAAGGATGTTGATAAATTGGAGAAGAGCCAGGAGAATGATTAAATGATTGTAACACTTGCCTAATGGTTATGGAAGTCGTATGGCCTGTGTTATACAGGAGGTCAGATTAGATGATCACAGTGGTCTTGTTTGGCCTTATACAACTCTCATGCTTCAGGGTTTAAACTAGAGATGAGGGCAAGACCTAACATGGGGAGCAGATTATCCCACATTTGTCTAATGCGAAATTTCTTGTTCCTTCCTCTGAAACAGCCGGTTCAGGTGACTGAGACTGGACACTGGATTAGATGGACCTTGAGTCTGATCCAGTCTGGCAGTTCCTATGTTCTTCTCTTTGTATTTCACTACATCTCTTCTCCCTATTTCTTCCTCTTTCTCTCTGGATCCCCCTTTCCCGCCCTTCGCGGTGGTCTTTGCCTCCTCTTCCACTGTTCTCCCCTTGCGTCTCCTCCCTCCTCCCAGAATCCCTTCTTTTCAATCTTCTCCAGACCTCCCCTCCGCCTCCCCTCGGTCCAGTGTCTCCCTCAGGGCTCTGAAATCACAGCTCTCCAGTCACAGCCACACACCCTCAATCTAACCCACACACAACCCAGTCACTCACTGTCCCCCGACAAGCATATACAGTACCAGTCGCACACAGAGTCAGAGAGACGCCCACCAGTCACTGGCTTCTCTGTCCAAGTCACCTTCACCAGACACGCCTACCCCTGGTTGCAAAAGCCTCTTGAGGTGGCACAGGGTTTGCTCCCAGTCACAATCCTCCCCGCCCTGCAGAGACTCTGGAGTAAGCAGTGCAGAGAAGTCAGAGTTCCTTCTTGAAGACAGGGGTGGCTGTGCAGGATGCACGAAGGGCAGCAGATGTGTTGGCTGCCACCTTGGCCAACACGCCAAGCTGCGGGAGAGGGTCTGCCACCTCCCCAACTCCTCCCATAGGAAAGGACGTTCAGAGACAGAACACTGTCCAGTGGGGAGAGAACTGTGCGATTCCCCTGTACGTGGGCACTCCTACAGAGACTCCCCGTGTCCCCTCACCTCCTGAGGCTGGTTCCATGCTCTGAGAGGCCCTGGTCTCACTGCAGTAGAGATAGCTGCCAGTACCAGACTTATTCGTTTCTCTTTGCCTAGATTATGTCCCCACAGTGTGTGCAGGTCCCTGAATCAGCTATAAGGGGTACAACACCTCTCCCAGCAACTGTCTGCCTTTCCCAAGGGCCTTGGGGAACATCCCCCATCCATTGAGTTAAAACGTTTCCTCCCAGCAGAAAGAGGAGCTGGGTTTAAATCAGGGGCCATTCTTCCTAACAAATAGTCGAGGAATAGTTGACAGATGCTGATTTCCTTTCTCCCTCAGCAGGATCTTCCATTCCCAAACCTGATGTGATTTCCCAGATGGAACGAGGGGAAGAGCCATGGGTCCCAGACCTCCAGAGCGCCCAGGAAAGGGAGATCCCAAGAGGTGCTCGAACAGGTGAGGAATAGGCTAAACCACCTCAGGAGCTGTCAGTGGAATGAAGATCTGGGAATCCAGCAGCACCTTCATGTCCTCTCATCTCCCTCTTATCTTTCACTATCATAGCTGGTGTGGGTGATGCCCACATGGCGGATGTCAGTCAGGGCTGTCTACCCATCCTAACTCACATCTGGCAGGGGTCTGTCCCCTCACCCATCCTTTCTGTGTATATTCAGGAGGGGTGTGGCATCAGAATTGTTCCCTTTCCCTCTGTCTTCTGGGGACAGTTCAGGGATTCGATTCCTGATTTTCAGTCCCATTGCAACAAACCTTGACTTATTAAAAAAAAACCCCGTTTTCTGATATAGCCTTCTAGCAGTATGTCCTAAAATGTACCTTAAAATTGAAATATGGGGTTTCCTGCTCCCCTGGTTATATCGTGAAGGGTTTTTGGATGGGCCTGCAAGCAAAACAGCCAGAGTCCCAGGCCCCCTCGCTCCTCTCTGGGCACACCCTTGCCTTCTGCTGGCAGCCTGTTCAGTGTCATGTCTGCTGCTGCTGTTTCTGGGAAACAATCTCTGGCAGAGATGTCAGACTCTCCCCTTCTCATCTCTTTCTGTTCTGATGTATGATTTGGATTGCAATAGCACCAAAGAGTCCCTGGCCTGGGCCAAGACTCCTGTGTGCAAGGTGCTGTACGAACACAACGAAAAGAGCTGACCATCTAAGTATCAGACAAGAGACAACACATGGATACAGACAGATGAGGGGAGCACAAGGAAAGGATCAGACGATCGGGTTACTTGTAGCAACAGTAGGAACAAAAGGGACACATGGCTTTGCAAGTTCAGTTCCCTTTTTGCAGGTTTCCTTCCTGCCCACTCCTTGCAGGAAATCACAGGTGCCGGCTTCCTCCTTTCCCTAGGGCTGCTTGACCCCCATTCAGCCCCAGGTCTTGCCCCCACACCACCCCTTTCCCCAAGGCCCCACCCCTGCTCCACCTCTTCCTGCCCCCATTCTGCCCTGCCCTGCCTCTTCCCACCCAGTTCCACCTCCAAGTGTGCCCCGCTCCTCCCCCTCCCCACCAGCGCCACCTGCACGCTGAGGAACAGCTGATGGCGTCAGGCGAGAGGCGCTGGGAGAGAGGCGGAGGAGTGGATCAGCGTGTGGGGCTGCTGGTGGGTGGGAGGCCCTGGGGGGGAGGGGAACTGGCTGCCGGTGAGAGCTAAGCACCCACTAATTTGGAGCACCCATGGAGTCAGCACCTATGCAGGAAATGACTCCTGTCTGGATTCTCTTTTTATTCCAGCAGGGGATGACGTCATCGCCCAGAGGAATCCCGCAGGCGATAGGCCGACCATATGCAATGAGTGCGGGAAGAGCTTCAGGGGGAGCTCAAACCTCATTCAGCATCAGAGGATCCACACGGGGGAGAGACCTTACGAATGTGCAGCCTGTGGGAAGAGCTTCCGCCAGCGCTCGCACCTCCGCCAGCACTGGAAGATCCACACGGGGGAGAGACCCTTTGAATGCCCTGACTGTGGGAAGAGCTTCAGCGTGAGCTCCGCCCTCATTAGGCACCAGAAAACTCACACGGGCGAGAGACCCTATGCATGCGCTGAGTGCGGGAAGAGCTTCAGCGTGAGCTCCGCCCTTACGAGGCACCAGCGGATCCACACGGGGGAGCGGCCCCATGTCTGTGCCGAGTGCGGGAAGAACTTCAGTGTGAGCTCCCACCTCGTGCAGCACCAGCGGATCCACACGGGGGAACGGCCCTACGTGTGCGCTGAGTGTGGGCGGAGCTTCAGCCAGAGCTCCCACCTCCTCCAGCATCAGAGGGTCCACTCGGGTGAGCGGCCCTACGAATGCACCGAGTGCGGGAAGAACTTCAGCCAGAGCTCGGACCTCATCAAACACCAGAGAACCCACTCGGGAGAGCGACCCTACGAATGCTCTTGCTGCTTTAAAAGCTTCACCTGGAACTCAGCGCTCATTAAACACCAGAGAGCGCACACGGGACCGAGACCCTATGAGTGTGGCCAGTGCGTGGAAAGCTTCAGCCGGAGCTCAGCCCTCATCATCCCTCAGAGAAACCACATGTGGCAGCAACCCCACTGATGGAGCATCAGGACACCAGCCAGTGTAATGCACTTGCTCTTATGAGCAAGGCAATTCAACTCTCTGTGCTGCGTCTTCCACCTCTGTCTTAAGGAAAATGAGAACAATGGGATTCTCTGATCCTTGTTCTGCTCACCCATCACCAGCTGGGACTTTCCCAGAATTATAGGGTTTGGGAGGTTTCTTTTCCTTTTACTATAGAGTGGATTGAGTGCTGTTTCTGGAAAGCCAGGTTTAGGAGGTTTTCCAGTGAGTTTGGTTCCAGTTTCAGTAAAGTCTTTATTTGTTGCTGTGGGTCCTTGGAATTTGGGTTTGAAATGTTAAAAATTCTCAATAAAAGTTTGCATTAAGGTACCACTGTCTTGGAAATTTTCTTAGTGCTCAGAGTGCCAGAGGCTAATTTCCCCAGATTGAATTATTCCCACTCAGTTTTCGGTATGCAGCCCATTTACGAATAGTGTCTGTGAACGTCCAGGAGACAGGTATGTGAGACCCCAACGTGGTGACTCAGAGCCAGAGGACTGGTTCACTGACAAGTTGGAAATATAGACTCTTCCAGCAGCAGATTCACTTCTGCTGCCTGGTAACAACTTGAACTTTTGTCTCTCCTCTCTGGATCATATTTAACTTCTTTAGATCCCATTTCAACAAAGCACTTAAAATGCTTATGTCCCATTGACATTAGTGAGACTTTAGCAAGTGTTTAAAGTTAGTAAGTGGTTTGTTGAGTAGAGATGAACATAAGCATGCATTTTAGGGCTTTGCTGAATGAAAATTTAATTCCCTAAATTCCAGGACTGTCAGTTAAACAGTGGGATTGTTCATTCAGGGTGGGTTTTCAAAAGCACCAGAAGGAGTTATTGGATTTCTGTGGGAGCTGGGCACATAAATCACATCTTAATAAGGGTAGTCGGAGCAAGGTGGCAGCGAGGTTGGGGCTTCCTTCACAGAAGAGAGATGGATCGGAGCCAGATTTTTAAACCACTGCACAGAGAATTACATCCTCTTACTTGTTAATACCGGTTGTTATGCTTGTAAATTTGGAGATCATTGTGATGAGTCACAGAATTCCTATTAATTGATTAAACAAACCAAACCAATTAAAAAACCAAAACTAAAAACAAATCAATGCCCCTAGAAAATAACCCTTCACTACCCCAGTGGGATGCAATCTGGGGGATTGTGCTTGTGTGACTCCTCAGTAGGCAAGGTAACACAATTAGCCCATGTTTTGATGTCAATAAATAGACTAAGCCTTGGACACTCCGCACTTCCTGGGACAGTGCTTCTGAGAATTGTTATGTTGTAACAATACAATGTCTGTTGTTATAGTGGGTGTACCTGAGGCTCTAGCCCAGAGCAGGTATTAATTTTGTATCCTATCTCATAGAATCATAGAATCAGAGAATATCAGGGTTGGAAGGGACCTCAGGAGGTCATCTAGTCCAACCCCCTGCTCAAAGCAGGACCGATCCCCAACTAAATCATCCCAGCTAGGGCTTTGTCAAGCCTGACCTTAAAAACTTCTAAGGAAGGAGATTCCACCACCTCCCTAGGTAATGCATTCCAGTGTTTCACCACCCTCCTAATGAAAAAGTTTTTCCTAATATCCAACCTAAACCTCCCCCACTGCAACTTGAGACCATTACTCCTTGTTCTGTCATCAGCTACTACTGAGAACAGTCTAGATCCATCCTCTTTGGAACCCCCTTTCAGGTAGTTGAAAGCAGCTATCACATCCCCCCTCATTCTTCTCTTCCTCAGACTAAAAAATCCCAGTTCCCTCAGCCTCTCCTCATGAGTCATGTGTTCCAGTCCCCTAATCATTTTTGTTCCCCTCTGCTGGACTCTTCCCAATTTTTCCACATCCTTCTTGTAGTGTGGGGCCCAAAACTGGACACAGTACTCCAGATGAGGCCTCACCATTGTCGAATAGAGGGGAACGATCACGTCCCTCGATCTGCTGGCAATGCCCCTACATATACATCCCAAAATGCCATTGGCCTTCTTGGCAACAAGGGCACACTGTTGACTCATATCCAGCTTCTCGTCCACTGTAACCCCTAGGTCCTTTTCTACAGAACTGCTGCCGAGCCATTCGGTCTCTAGTCTGTAGTGGTGCATGGGATTCTTCCGTCCTAAGTGCAGGACTCTGCACTTATCCTTGTTGAACCTCATCAGATTTCTTTTGGCCCAATCCTCTAACCCTCTCCAGAGCTCATAAAGTAACAATACATCAGTAAACTAGATTCTCAGCTAGTGGAGATCAGTGGAACTATGTTGATATACACCAGCTGAGAATCTGGCCCCAAACTTTTAGTAGCAACCTGGTGGAATTTCAAACTAGGTTCAGAAATCCTGAAAATGCTTTTGAAATGTCCCTTGTGGAAACAATCCAGTGAGATTTGGAGGCAAGCTATCAAAGCAAAAGGTATAAGCATTTAATCCCTCAGGGGTTCAGGTGGGATTTTCCAGCACAGTGGATGGAGCTCAGTTTCTAGATGTTGTAATTCAAACTGATTTCATGGTTTACCTGCACATTTTCCCTAACAGATTAAACACAGCTGTTGCAGATGAGGAGAAATATATTTTGCTTCTGCCACAGGATGTTGTACATCTTTCTTTGCTTTGGATTTTTTTCTTCTTTTATGAAAGGGGCAGAATATGTATCACCACTAAGAAAGCCTCCAAGAATCAGCATGCATTTGAATGACTTGTAATTGACAAAGTATTTGTTGTTTTCCAAATATCTGTGATTGATTGTGTTCGTTATTTCCTGGTGGAAATTAAAAATTCAGCATGTCCCAGTAACTATTTGCACAATCTTTGTTTTCCTTTCTGGTGGATCTTGAACACCTAAGTATGGGGAATCTTTCAGCTACTCTGTACGGATTCCTTTAGCAGTCCAATTTCCACCCCTAAAAATTCACCTGCCCATTAGCACCTTTGCCCAGCTAGAAAGAGACTTTACGGCCTGATTTTTAAGTACCTCTAGACACCACTGACTTCAAGGGAAGATGAGGTGCTTAAGTTCTCTGAAAAATCTTTTCACCTCAAGTTGTGTCATTCCTCACAAAGGTATAGGTGGAACAAATGGACATTAAAGGAGTTTGCAGATATTCTCACCTCTCATTCTAGTTGGTGAGGCCAGAGCATAGGCGTGTGCACGGGGTGTCCCGGGTGTGCCCAGGCACACCCTGATGAGGACCGCCCCAAGTGCAAAAAAAACAACAAAAAAACCCAAAAAGGGCGGTGGGATTGCCGGAGATGGGGGGCGGGGGAGTCCGGGGGCGGGGGACCCTAGCCCGGCCTCTCTTCTCCGCCCCTGCTCTCCCCTGCGGGGGCAGAAGCTTGGTGGGGCTGCGTGCCCCGGATTCGGTCCTGCTGCTCCATGGCAGCCAAGCCCTGGCCTTGTCCCCCAGCGCGCTGCGGACTCGGCCCGCCTCGGGTCCCTGTCCCCTGCCCCCGGGGCGCGGTCCGCCGGGCAGAGAGAGGGGGACATGGAGAAGAGGTGGAGGCAGGGCCTTGGAAAGGGGGTGGAATCGGGGTGTACCTCCTCCAGCCCCCTGCCCTGAGTGGTTCACAGCAGGGGGCTGGGAGCACCCCCACGACCCCAGTCCACCTCCCCAGCCATGACTCCTGCGCCTCCCTCCCACACCCTGCCCTGACCCCTGTACCCCCCTCACACCTCTCCCAGCCCTCTGCCCTCACCCCTGCACCCCCCCTCACACACACCCAGCCCTCTGCCCTGACCCCTGCACCCCCCTCACACACACCCAGCCCTCTGCCCTGACCCCTGCACCCCCCAACCCCAGCCCTGGCTCCTGCACCTCCACACATACCCAGGCCCCCCCTCACCCCATGCCCTGACTCCGGCATCCCCCCACATCCCCACCCCTACCCTGAGCACCAAACAGGAAGCACCTGCACCCTCCCGCCCACATATCCACCTGCACCCCCAGCCCTGTACTGAGTGTACCCCCACCCTCAGCTCGGTGTGGAGAGAGACAAAGAGAATGGGCTAGAACCAGGGAGAAGGTAGGTACCCGCTCTATGTGGACAGGAGTTGGGGGGATCTTGTTTACCCTCCCCAGCCCTGCTGCACTTGTAGTTTACCCCCAGCCCCCCCCTTGCTCCAGGGACCAACCCTAGCTCCCGCCCCTCTGTGCTTTTGTCCCTGGCCCCTGACTTGCTCCAGTCAGCAGGGACTAATCCTCCCCGCATGCCCCACTGTGCTCCTCTGGCCCCTCCAGCTGGTGACCAATCCCCCCCATGCCCCGCTGTGCTCTTGCCCCGGCCCCTGCCTCGCTCCAGCTGGGGACCAATCCTTCCCCCTGTCCCCACCATGCCTAGCTGTTAGGGTGGATAAAAATCAATGACTTTAAAAAAAAATTAAAAAATATCGGATTTTTTTTTATTTAAATTGAATTTTTGAGGAAAAAACATATCGAGAGATAGTCTTAATTAAGATACGTTATATCTTATCATGGAATAGGGATTATAAATTCTAATTCTATAGTGTGAGACAATATATTCATGTAATGTTTAAGAAAAGTTTTGTAAATGAGTTCTAATAGTTCATAGATTAGGGACCCAATCTTATGGGGTTCCAGGGGCTTCTGTCTAGATTACTTAGGTTAATCTTTCTATTTACCCAATGGGACTCAGTGCTCAGTCTAGAAGATACCATCAGAAATGCTTAGTTTTGCAGTTGTATTATGTTGGATTATGCAATAAGTGCCAAATTGCGTAATCTAGATGTTGTAGAAATGTATAGAAAGCCCGCGTTTGCTCGCAGCATGCGTCCCCACGACTGCGGCACTGCATTCCCACTGGTCCTCCCCTCCCCCTCCGACTACTATTCTAGAATATTCTTTGACCTATATAAGCAGCAGCATCAGGCGTGCCCAGCGCAGTGTCTATAGTGTTTGTAATCTTTGTTGCGTGTACTCTACTGAAATAGCATAACAAGCCCGTGGCTTTACGTTTTAATTCAATCGTATGATACCCCCTTTTAATTTTAAAATATGGATGGGTTCATTGTTAAGATAAGAAAAGGAGCAGACAAACTGAGTGATAATGAACGTGCTGATCGTAGCGCAAATACCTCGGACTCCTCGGTTAAAAACTTACATGAAGAGAATGCCGCCACCAGTTCCAGTGCGTGCACTAAACTGAGTAACGACCAACAGAAACAGACTTTGTCTCTTAGTTCAGGTCAGTATAGTTCCTATTCAAAGCCATCAAACATTCCATCTGATGACCCGGTCTGTGATATTCCAAAAAATAGATTAGAACGCCAGTCTCGATTATCTAGAGGTCCTTATGAGCCTAGATTGAGCATGTTTCTGAGAAGTAAAATAGGGAATAAACAAAGAAGTTTTCAGTCCGATTGGTATGAAAAGTCTAGGTGGTTAGAATACAGCCCATCAAAGGACTCAGCATTTTGCTTTTACTGCCATTTCGTCTCCTCTAATGATGCAGCAAACAAAGGTCACACTGATCCAGCATTTATTGATAAGGGATTCAGAAACTGGCATAGGGCTAACGAATGTTTTAAAAACCACCAGCTGTCAAAATCTCATGTGTTGAGCTGTTCTTCATGGTCTAGTTTTAATGAAGGGAAACCTGTTGATGTATTGTTGGATGAGGTCAAGCAGGCTTATCTGTCTAAACAAGAAGAAGAACGGTGCCACAACCAAAGTGTAATGGAGCGACTGATTGACATTGTTCTGTGTTTGGCGAAAGGTGGGAGACCATTCAGGGGTCACAATGAAAAAGCTGACAGTTTTGAGAAAGGTTTATTTCTAAATCTTGTCAATACGCTCCAAAAATATGATCCCGTAATGGCAAAGCATGTGCAACAATCTCCTCGAAACGCTACCTCTCTGAGTAATCGCATCCAAAATGATTGAATTGTGGCCTTGCACAACATTGTGCAACAAAAGTTTGTGTCTTCACTAAATGGAAAAATGGTCTCAATAATTGCCGACGACACTACTGACTGTGGACACCATGAGCAGATGTCCATTGTGGTGCGGTATTTTGACAATGAAAAACATAGACCAGTTGAACATTTTGTGTCTGTTGGGAGACTATTAACAGTTGATGCTCAGTCTATTTTTGACCAGTTAAATGACGTCCTTGGCATTCTTAAAACTGACGGGTCATCAGTGACGTCTGTCTGTTTTGATGGCGCATCTACTATGTCTGGATGTACTGTGGGAGTTCAAATGAAATGTAAAGAAAGAAACAGTGAAATACTCTATGTACACTGCTATGCGCATTGTTTGAACCTCGTCCTAGAAGATGCATGCACTGCAAGTAAAGAAAACGGAACTGTCTGATTTTTTTGGTGTTATTCAGACTCTTTATGCCTTCATGGAGGGGAGTCCTGTGCGACGTGCAGTAATGGAGAAGATTTCACAAGAAGTAGGATTCCAGTTCAAGGGGAGTTGAATCAGGCCATAGGAAATCTAGCCTCACAACTTCTATCCAAACCAATAGCTGTTGCATGGCTAAATGCCCTAGTTGCTTTTGAAAAATTCAACCTTCTACACCTCTCACCAGAGCTTTCCCCATCCCTCCAAATGAGTTATTTTCCTTCCTTCCTTCCTGCAGGAACAAACTGTCACAGGATGGCTGGCCCTTGTAACTGAAGCAGGTCCAGTGCTCCTGGGCCAAAACAGGTGTCCCCACTTGCCCCAATTAAGGTGGCAGGGCTGCACCTGGGGCTATAAAGGGTTAAAGAGAGAGAGCAAATGTGTGAGAGCTGGCTGAGATAGAGTGAGTGAGCGAGCCAGGAAGCTGCAAGAGGCAGGACTGACATAGTCCCCTAGGAGATAAGGTAGCGAGAGAGCCTAAAATGTAAAGGGTGATTTGAAGACCTGTGTTTTGTTTGTTAAGATTGTGGATATGCTTTAAAGAGACCATGGGTGTGGCAGTGAGGCCTTAGCAAGCTGGGGAGATGCCCTGCCTTGTTGCAAACACATTAGCTGTGTATGAATGATAAGGATCATCTTGTGGTTTTCTTTTGGAAGGGTTAGCAAGGGCCTGGTTATAGTTGGGAACATTCAGCATGGTATGAAACAGCTCCCACCAAGCCAAAATTGGCTTACTGACTTGGCCTCATTTCACTGGCTGTGGGCATTTTCCTACAGGGGGACTGCTGCTTGATATTTGCTTGCTGGAGTGTTTGTGAGGCCCTCCAACCAGGGGCAGAGATTTTAAAGCTGAATAAAAATTGTAGAAATTCAAGAAGACGAGGACCCTTCTCTATTGCTATGGTCAGAGGGGTGTGATTGACTTGTGGGATTCAATCAACCTGTCAAAAGAAAGACCTAAGCAAATGCTGCTGTGGAGAAAAGGAATATTTTACAGTACTAGGAAGGGATGACACAGGGCCTGATTCAGCAAATCCGGAATATCTGTCTTTTTCTAAAAATCACTGATTCTGTTAGGTCTGTCTCTGTAATGTCTTGCTCTGAGCCTTCTCATCTGGTGATCCAGGCCAAGAGGACTCTGTTCTTAACTCCCTGTTTGTAGGATCATTGCTTGGCATGTAGAATACAAAGTTTGGCTTGCCATCAAAGCTATATATTTTGGTATTCTCTATCACATCTCTTCTATGTGCTAAGGCTCACTGGGCTGTGGGCACAGCAAGTGATCACATTTAGTATCAACAGGATGTGGGGCAGGCAGGAAGATATCCAGGGACAAGCAGTGGCCCCATCATGTAGGTATAGATACTTTCCACTCTCAGACCCCAGCACCATCCACAAAAAAAAGATGATATGAACTGGCCCAGTAGCATGATTGGAGATGAATATACCCTTCAGCACAGTCAGTCTTCTTGCTCATCTAAGCAGGCGTACATTTCATCTCTGACAGCTGGTAAGAATATATGTACCCTTTGCCTGTCTTCCAGCATCTGCATTGTTCTCATTGGCTTTCAGGCAGTACTTCCTGTTCAGGCTGGTGAAATGACAAGAATTGTACCACCAGGCTTCCTTATAGACTCAATTGCGTGAATGTTTATCATTGTTGCAGTCTATGATTGAAAGCAGTTCTTTAAAAAGAACAGGAGTACTTGTGGCACCTTAGAGACTAACAAATTTATTAGAGTGTAAGCTTTTGTGGGCTACAGTCCACTTCATTGGATGCATAGAATGGAACCTATAGTAAGAAGATATATATATATACACACACACACATACAGAGAAGGTGGAAGTTGCCATACAAACTGTAAGAGGCTAATTAATTAAGATGAGCTATGATCAGCAGGAGAAAAAAACTTTTGTCAATCTGTTTTTTCACGTCAGCAGGTGGGTATTGTAGTTGTAAGAATGCTTGATAGAGATCTTGTAGGTGTTTGTCTCTGTCTGAGGGGTTGGAGCAAATGCGGTTGTATCGTAGAGCATGTGGTGTGTCCTGGATGGAAGCTGGAGGCATGTAGGTAAGTATAGCGGTCAGTAGGTTTCCAGTATAGGGTGGTGTTTATGTGACCATCGCTTATTAGCACAGTAGTGTCAAGGAAATGGACCGCTTGTGTGGATTGGTCTAGGCTGAGGTTGATGGTGGGATGGAAATTGTTGAAATCATGGTGGAATTCCTCAAGGGCTTCTTTTCCGTGGGTCCAGATGATGAAGCTGTCATCAATGTAGTGCAAATAGAGTAGAGGTGTTAGGGGACAAGAGCTAAGGAAGCGTTGTTCTAAGTCAGCCATAAAAATGTTGGCATACTGTGGGGCCATGCAGGTGCCCATAGCAGTGCTGCTGACTTGAAGATATACATTGTCCCCAAATGTGAAATAGTTGTGGGTGAGGACAAAGACTGACAGAGCCAGAAGAGTACCCAGAAGTCACCTACTACAGGACAGGCCCAACAAAGAAAATAACAGAACGCCACCTTCAGCCCCCAACTAAAACCTCTCCAGCACATCATCAAAGATTTACAACCTATCCTGAAAAATGATCCCTCACTCTCACAGATCTTGGGAGACAGACCAGTCCTCGCTTACAGACAGCCCCCAACCTGAAGCAAATACTCTCCAGCAACCACACACCACACAACAAAAACACTAACCCAGGAACCTATCCTTGCAACAAAGCCCGATGCCAACTCTGTCCACATATTTATTCAAGTGACACCATCATAGGACCTAATCACATTAGCCACGCCATCAGGGGTTCGTTCACTTGCACATCTACCAATGTGATATATGCCATCATGTGCCAGCAATGCCATGTACATTGGCCAAACCGGACAGTCTCTACGCAAAAGAATAAATGGACACAGATCTGACATCAGGAATCATAACATTCAAAAACAGGTAGGAGAACACTTCAACCTCTCTGGCTACTCAGTAAAAGATTTAAGGATGGCAATTTTGCAACAGAAAAGCTTCAAAAACAGATTCCTACAAGAAACTCCTGAGCTTGAATTAATATGCAAACTAGATACCATTAACGTGGGTTTGAATAGAGACTGGCTGGGTCATTACACATATTGAATCTATTTCCCCATGTTAAGTATCCTCACACCTTCTTGTCAACTGTCTAAATGGGCCATCTTGATTATCACTACAAAAGTTTTTTTCTCCTGCTGATAATAGCTCTTCTTAATTAATTACAGGTTTCAGAGTAACAGCCGTGTTAGTCTGTATTCGCAAAAAGAAAAGGAGTACTTGTGGCACCTTAGAGACTAACCAATTTATTTGAGCATGAGCTTTCAGAAGTGAGCTGTAGCTCACGAAAGCTCATGCTCAAATAAATTGGTTAGTCTCTAAGGTGCCACAAGTACTCCTTTTCTTTTTGCTTAATTAATTAGCCTCTTACAGTTTGTATGGCAACTTCCACCTTCTCTGTATGTGTATATATCTTCTTACTACAGGTTCCATT
The DNA here is from genome assembly GCF_965152275.1 of Natator depressus. Classification (NCBI taxonomy): domain Eukaryota; kingdom Metazoa; phylum Chordata; order Testudines; family Cheloniidae; genus Natator; species Natator depressus. The sequence goes on from NC_134249.1 coordinate 7,097,228, forward strand.
CTATGCATCCAATGAAGTGAGCTGTAGCTCACGAAAGCTTATGCTCTAATAAATTTGTTAGTCTTTAAAGTGCCACAGGTACTCCTGTTCTTTTTGCGGATACAGACTAACATGGCTGCTACTCTGAAACCTGTGTTCTTTAAATTACTAAAGGAATCACCTGGATTAAAACAACGTTAATGACTTACTACAAATGGTTACAAGTTGAATTGCCCCAAATGTCTGACCTTTCAGGTAGATTTTGTGTACTAAACGGTTCTTCAAAAGCAGAGAAAGGCATAAGAAGAACAAATGGCTGGAAATTTAGGCCTGACAAATTCAAATGAGAAATAAGGCACACATTTTTAACAGTGAGGATGATTAACCAATGGAAGAAACTACCAAGTGAAGTGGTGATTATTGCGTGAAGTCTTCAAATCGAGACTGGGGTTTGTCTACATGGCTCTGTAGTGAGGACTACATGGGTGTGATTTGTAGTGCGCACCAAAGTGTTCCTCTATAATTGCACCATGTAGACACTGCTAGCTCAAACTCAAAGGTGTCTAGTTCATGTTAACACAGTCCTGTTTCTGATAGGATTATATTATTGTAAATTAGGTACTTTTAGCTCATGTTAGCAAGGTCTACGTGGGGTAGTTAAAGTGCAACACTTTAGTGCACACTGCAAATCACACCCGTGTAGTCCTCACTATGAGGCTGTATAGACAAGCTCTGGATTATTTGCACTTCCTGGCCTTTCAGTCTAAAGGATCCAGCATCCGCTTTTACTCCCGATAAAAAGAAAAGATGAAAAGAATGAGCAGAGATGCAGAAATATCAGTGAGGAGAGGGGAAGGCTCACAACTGAGGTCAGGATAAATATTTCAGGCTAAGTCTTCATGCCAGGACCCAGCCAGAGTAGCTGGGTAGAAGTGTACAGGGGGCGGGAGTGTACAGATCTGCTCCCTAAAGGGTATTTCAGGCCAGGGGAGGCTAAGCCTCCCCTAACTCAGGCTGTGGCCCCACCCATGCTCCACCCTGAGGTCCTGCCTCACTTCCCTGAAGCCAGGGTGGCTCAGCTCCAGCTGGTGCCCTGGAGCTCGGGGGTCAGGCCAGCCATGTTGGGGGGGGGGGGGAGACCTTGGGCGGAAGGGGCACGGCCAGGGGCTAGCCTCCCCAAAGGGTGTGTGTGTGGGGGGGAGTTCACCCACTGTCCATGTTTCAGACTATTGACTGAAGTGGCCCTCTGCACCTGAGCTGCCAGGTGGAAGGCCAGTGAATCGAAGCAGCAGCAGATGACCTGTCTGCACCCTGAGGCTGTCACTGCCCCACGACCTGCCTCTCTGCACCTCTCCAAATCTTACCTCCTTGTTGAGGGCTACTGCCGGGGTTCTGCTGCCAAGCTGCCCTCCATGGCCACCAGGGAGAGGCTCTTCCTCATTGAAAATAAAACACTTTACAAAAATGTGCCCTGAAGGGTGCATCCAAATATTTATAAATCTCTCCTGGTATTTCAAGCACAAACAGTTATTATCTGTTCTTTATTACTTTACCTTTTCGTTCTGCTGGTCCCATCTTGCCTGGGATCTTCTGAGCAACTCTTTCTCCTGAAAGGCAGATGAAGACTTGAATATTTTATATGATGCTTGTGGTGTATTGAAATAATTGTGACCTATCACTTTCCAGGGTTTTCCTGGTCTTGACACGCTCTGTAGGGAAGTGGGCAATCTAGGCCAAGCAGCAGTCAGCATGCAGATGACCACCGAGAGCAAGGTGGGGTGCATTGTGCCTCTCTGTTTTAGGGAGCAGCCTGCTTTGTCTTTCTCTGTTTTGGGGTTCTTGTGTTTATTGTTTTGAATTCTAAGAAGTAACACAGTGATGTTGCAACCATCCAGCAAGAGTTTTTTATGTTTTTATCTAAGTTCTCTGTGTGTAGGCTGTGCAAATAACAAAGCTAAACACTTATCATGCACCAACTGAAAATGAAGCACGCTCCCACGTCTGCTATCCCTAGTTCCCTGGCTTCACTGTGGTCTCCTTTACCCAGTGTAACTCCACTGTAAAACCTGTGTAAACCGCTATGTGAGCTAAGGATGAGCCCCTTTAGCTGGGAGTCCTACAGACTAACTGCTATGAGAGTCTCTAGCAGACCGATGAAATTTCAGTACGTTCCAATGCTACGAATAAAGGCACATGAGGAGAAGAGCAGGGATGTATTTCTAAGACTGAAATACAGTAGACTTGGGGAAGAGCCCCTTTTAAAAGCGCAGGTTGGAAAATGGTAAATAACTTATTAACGTAGGGAATGTTCTTCTCAAAAGGCACAGCTGTTAGCACGTTTGTGCAACTAACTTCCTGTTTTGTCTAGTCTTCTGCCTGATAACATGTAGGCAGGAATCGTCGAACTCCATAGGTTGCTCTGAAAAGCCTAGCCATAGTGTCCTGGCATCAGATACGCAAGTAGCCAGCCTCTAAGCCGCACCCCTCAGGCTTCTATTGTTCTGTGGCATGATAAAGGAACGGAAACGGACAGTGTTTCAGAGCAGGGTCACTGTGCCGTTTGTGTCCTTCACTGCAGGGCGAGAGAGGGTTGTGCTGTGATCAGGATGTTTTTTAGCATTCCCTGCATATCTTATTTCCAGGGTCCTTGTGAGGTTCTCTGGATAACTGGTGTTAAATGGAGTTCCATGACAGGAGAACTTGACATCAGCATTCCAGGATTTGGCCTGGCTTCTGGTTGGAATTCAAAGTGTGTGTGTGTGTGAACCCATTAAGTCCTGAGAGTTCTGGAACCTGGTTCCCTGAGAGACTGTCCCTCCACTGTGCCCTACTGCCATAGCAGAGATGAGCCTCCTCCCCAGGAGAAGGAAGGAGCTTTGGGCAGGCTATTAGAATCCCTCAATTAGGGGATTCATCCCCTGCCTTGGATTTGTTAAGCTCTCAGGCATGCTGCAAAACCCATTTCCCCCAGGCTACTTGGGAGGGAGTGGGCTGTGGAATGGGGGGGTTGTTGTTTACTGATGTAAGCAGAGTTCAGGATGAGCTCTACCCTGACATCTGGTGCTGAGTTGTGGCAGGTTGTGGAAAAGAACTTCAGGGGCTGATCTCATTTGCATAGGCACACCCACCCCGCCTAGATGGTCACTTTGGCTGCTGTGGGATCCCCAGTTTCTCTGTTATTGGGACAGGAACAATAAATTGTTATCTTGATTATGTGAATCAAGGACAGTGGAACTGTACTTGGCCTTTTGTTATGATGGAGGGACTTGCCATCAACTAAGTAGCACTCACTAGGCAAGGCACATGGGTTCCAAAACTCAGTGAATGGGTAGTGACAGACATTTTTACTTTGTGGTATGGGTTTCTTCTAAGGGTCCTAAATGCTAACTGCATCACCATCTTCTCTCTACTGTGTAATAGCAGAGCTAATTTTAATTCTGTTATGAGTCTGGTTGCAGATTGCAGAGCTGACTTCACTTTGGGCCAATAGTGCATCAGCATTAGGGCTCCTCTACAATGAGCTGAAATCACTGAGTACTGTGTTAAGTAGTAGGGACCCTGAAGATGTATTGGTGAGTGGCTTGCAGGACGGTTGCTGGAGAGGAGCACCTGGCGGAGTGGCTCGCAGGATGGCTACCGGGGGGAGCAGCTGGCAGTGCAGTTTGCAGGATGGCTACTGGAGAGGAGTAGCTGGTGGAGAGGAGCGGCTGGCAATGAAACCCACGGAGAGGCAGGGCAGTTGGCCATCGGAGCATGTAAGGTGCCCCTTTATACCCCCCCCCCATTTCCACACAGGCTGAGATTGGGGGGGGGTTAAAACTCTGCAGATGAACTTTTGAACTCTGGACTCACCAAGGACAGAGACAGAGACTTTTGGGTTGGTGGACTTTGGGGTTGTTGGACTTTTGGGACTTTGGGTGACTTTTGGGTTGCTGGACTCAACAACTAGAGGGAAAGGACACAGCCCAATTTGCTTGGGGTGGGTTTTTGCTTCATGGTTTGTGTTATGAATCCTGTTGGTGGTGTTTCCCCAACATAATCCCACATTGTTTCTCTCTGTTATTAAAAGGCTTTTGCTACACTCAGACTCGGTGCTTGCAAGAGGGGAAGTATTGCCTCTTAGAGGCATCCGGGGGCATGGTGGTGGTATATATTTGTCCCAGGTCACTGGGTGGGGGCTCAAGCCGGTTTTGCATTGTGTTATTGGAACGGAACCCCTAGATACTGAATCCGGCCCTTGTTGCTGCCAACTCTGATGGGCAGAAGGGTTACACTTCAATTCTCCTCCTCTCAGAGTGTTTGTCAGGATGAGCCTGATTTGGAGCAGGGACTTGAGCTCACTTCCCAGCTGGACATCTTCATCAGCAGGCTATTGGCTATTCTGGGGTAGGCCTCTCTCAACCTCTCCTGTTGGAGCTGTCCCACTTTGTATAAATAATTACATATTAATTGGAGCAGGGACTTAAACCTGACTGTCTCCTATCCTGGCTGAGGACCCTAACCATTGTTCTGTAGAGTCATTCTTGCTCTTTGGCCGAATACATATTTATTTGATACATAGTGGACCAGCTCCAACAAGTGAGATTGAGACCCACTGTAGTAAAGCCAGGTGATTAGGATGCTCACTTGGGATATAGGAGACTCAAGTCTCTGCTCCAAATCAGGCAGGGAAGGGATTTGAACTTAGATCTCCTCCACCCTAACCGCTAGGCAAAGGAATGGATGGGAGCACTGATACCCCAGTGTTCTGTGTAGGTGAGGTGTACTCTGACCATGCCTATATGATTGGGCCCCACGGGTGAGCTAGGTGGGGGAACTTCTAGTGTGAGAAGCTGGAGTGTTCCCTTGTTAGCTGTGGGGAGGCATCAATATTTAGGTGGCTTTGCATGTGATTACTGGTGGCAACTTAGGCACCTTGAGGGTTAGGCAGCCGCTGAGCGGTGGTTTTAAGAATGTCAGTGGCACCTACATGGTGGATTCAGGTGCCTTAAAAGGCAGTTAGGCACCTAAGTACCTTTGTGGATCTAGCTCCAACTGCTGGAATTGTCTAATTCTCACTCCGTGCCTGGGGAGGTACCTCCTCTCATTTCTGCAGCTCCGGGTTCTCCTTTGGGACCTGCAGCACTGGGTATCCCAGGGCATCTGTGGAGACTGGAGAGTTTATCAGAACACTGAGACCCACAGTCATCACCCCCGGGGAGAAAAAATGGTACAGGAAGGGTTGCAGGAGCGGAAATAATCTCAGAAGCAAGCTTCCCTTTGTCCTGTTCCCTGGCTATAAATCTAGTAACTGTCAAACTCAGATCTAGGAGTGAAGTTTGTAATATACAAATATCATGATTATAAGAATGAAGGCAATAGAAAAAAGAACAATGACAAAGGATTTAGGATCAGAAATGTTTTCCTAATTCCCCCAGGATGGGTGTGGGGGAACTCAATAAATTAGAATGTACAAATTTTTCCCCCAGACTTTTTGGCTGGTTATAAATGCTACAGAAGTTGACTGAAGGGAGAGGAATTAGATGAATCTTCACAACTAAAGGAACTTCATTTATAGAGAAATACAGAAGACATTATTGTCATGTACCATTGTGTTCGGCAATGTACATGCACACACATTAAACGGGCGGTCACTGCCCCAAGTGGTTATAATCTAAATAGGAAATAGGTTATAATCTAAATAGGAAAGAGAAGAAAAGCATTACGCGGGGGCAGGCTCCGGGTTGACCTGGTGGCCGGTTTGCTTTCGGGCCACCAGGTCAACCCGCTGCCTTTATGGGGTTGACCTGCTGGCCGCTTTCCTTCCCGGCCACCAGGTCAACCCGCTGAATGTATGGGGTTGACCTGGTGGCCGCTTTCCTTCCCGGCCACCAGGTCAACCCGCTGAATGTATGGGGTTGACCTGGTGGCCGGTTTGCTTTCGGGCCACCAGGTCAACCCGCTGCCTGTATGGGGTTGACCTGCTGGCCGCTTTCCTTCCCGGCCACCAGGTCAACCCGCTGAATGTATGGGGTTGACCTGCTGGCCGCTTTCCTTCCCGGCCACCAGGTCAACCCGCTGAATGTATGGGGTTGACCTGCTGGCCGCTTTCCTTCCCGGCCACCAGGTCAACCCGCTGAATGTATGGGGTTGACCTGCTGGCCGCTTTCCTTCCTGGCCACCAGGTCAACCCGCTGAAAGTATGGGGTTGACCTGCTGGCCGCTTTCCTTCCCGGCCACCAGGTCAACCCGCTGAATGTATGGGGTTGACCTGCTGGCCGCTCTGCTTCCCGGCCACCAGGTCAACCCCCTGCCGGTATGGGGTTGACCTGCTGGCCGCAGAGGGGCAGGCTCCGGGTTGACCTGGTGGCCGGCAGGGACTTAAGCCCCAGGGCCCCTGGCAGGGCGACCCTGCCCTTGTTCCCCAGAAAAGGAGAGAGCTGGCTCGCAGCGGGAAAAGCTGCCTACGGCACCTGGGATTCCCAGGCGGTCACCCATCCAAGTACTAGCCAGGCCCGGGACGGTTTACCTTCCGAGATCGGACGGGATCGGGGGCCTTCCGTCCGGTATGGCCGTAGGCACTCGGCTCCGGTCCGCCTCGTCCCCTTTCCCTTACTGACTCCCCTGCCTCGGGTGGGCCCGATCCTTTTTTCCGTTTTTTTTTTTCGCTCCGGAGGCTTCATGAGCCCCCCCCCAACACCCCTTTGGGGGTCGGTGAAAATTTTTTTTTCAGACTTCCAGGGGCCCGATCCTGGCCGCGGGCACCCGGCTCCGGGCACCCGGCTCCGGGCCGCCTCGTCCCCTTTCCCTTACTGACTCCCCTGCCTCGGGTGGGCCCGATCCTTTTTTCCGTTTTTTTTTTTCGCTCCGGAGGCTTCATGAGCCCCCCCCAACACCACTTTGGGGGTCGGTGAAAAATTTTTTTTCAGACTTCCAGGGGCCCGATCCTGGCCGCGGGCACCCGGCTCCGGGCACCCGGCTCCGGGCCGCCTCGTCCCCTTTCCCTTACTGACTCCTCTGCCTCGGGTGGGCCCGATCCTTTTTTCCGTTTTTTTTTTTTTCGCTCCGGAGGCTTTATGAGCCCCCCCCAATACCACTTTGGGGGTCGGTGAAAAATTTTTTTCAGACTTCCAGGGGCCCGATCCTGGCCGCGGGCACCCGGCTCCGGGCACCCGGCTCCGGGCCGCCTCGTCCCCTTTCCCTTACTGACTCCCCTGCCTCGGGTGGGCCCGATCCTTTTTTCCGTTTTTTTTTTTTTTTCGCTCCGGAGGCTTTATGAGGCCCCCCCTAACCGTTTTTGGGGTCGGTGAAAATTTTTAGTCAGACTTCCAGGGGCCCGATCCTGGCCGCGGCTTCGCAGGCTGGCCTGGGGGGGGGGCCATCTCTAGCTCCGGCCGCGGACGGCGAGACGCTCGGCCACCAGGTCAGCCCGGAGGAAAAGGCTGAAAAAAATGTCTAAGTCCCCCCGGGACACCAGGTCAACCCGGAGGAAAAGGCTGAAAAAAATGTCTAAGTCCCCCCGGGACACCAGGTCAACCCCGAGGAAAAGGCTGAAAAAATGTCTAAGTCCCTGCTCGGCCATCAGGTCAACCCCATTCAAAGTGACGGGTTGACCTGATGGCCGGCAGTCTCACGGAAGTCCGGATGGGGTCGCCAAAAGTGCCCTCGGCCGACCGAGAGAACCAGGAGGTCGGTGAGGATTTCAGATTGGTCCCCCTAAATTGGCGGTTGGATTTTTCGACTAGTTCATTTTGACGGGTGCGAGGAGATTTCTGAGAACAGGTTTTTCGGAACCTGTGAGAACCAGAGATGAGC